>NC_133874.1:860894-861876 GCF_044706935.1 Curcuma longa
ACAACCACACACATACACAGCAAAAAATAAAACAGCAATAAATATGGAAATAATAAAACTAAAACTATTTCCAACTATTATGGCCTTTTATTTTTCCTTTGCTGCAACTCGGCTTTGACCGTCTCGCTTCCCTCTTCCGCTGCGCCTTTGTGGCCCCAAAGATCCGCGCCTTGCAGGAACCCGGTCGATGCATGTAAATAAAATTTTACAAATTGATCCTATACTCCATTGAAGGAGTGTACAAAAATCTATTTGTAAAAATTTAAACTATTGTGCCAACCCCCGTATTTAATTCCTATACATGCATACACATACATACAATCACATATATTGCCCACAATAGTTGGAAAATAATTCATCCTGCAACACCGAGTTAAACTATTACAAATTCTAACTATTGAACATGTGTGACTAGCATGCAAAACTAAAACCGAAGTAATTTATCAGAATCGAAGAACCTTGCTCTGATACCAATTGTTGGCGTTCTGGATCTTCGTCCCATGTTCCGGATTCTATTTGCTCCGAGAAGCATAGAACCCCACAGGACAAAAATTTTATCCCGCCCGGATCAATCGACATAATCTCAAAGAAGATAAGTTGATCGTCCACAGGATCGCCGATTCTAAATTACTTATCTACGGTTTTAATTATTTAGTTCTAAGTATTTCGTTCTTCCTTGTCTTCCACCTTGGATCCGGCCACCACCACCAAAAGGATATTCGGCCATGATGTGCGTAGGATGTATATATGTATTTATGCTTTATTTGCACATCTTTCTGAGTTTATTGCTAAATTCTTGTGTGCATTGCATCCCTTATTTATGCATTTAGGCACATATCTTGCATTTCCTAGTTCGGAGATCTGCTCGTGCTTTTACATGTTTCAGGGTGGAAAATGGAGCAAAAACGGGCAAAAACGGAGTACCATTGAAGACAAGGCAAGACAGGGCCGTGCCTCATAGGCACGGGCGTGTCTATCAGCA
>NC_133874.1:861976-918214 GCF_044706935.1 Curcuma longa
TTTCATACATTTTAGAACCCAACAATGATCCAAGTAACAGTAAAACAGATTATTCATAACTCAAATCAAATAATTTCTATAGTTATTCTCCGGCAATCGCTGCCAAAATTTGACAACCCTAGATTTGTAATGTGTCACGAGTAGGGTTGCAAATTAGAATTTATAAAATTTGAAAACCCACGATAAATACAAATAAATGAAGTATAGGGGCTTCGAGCGAACTCTCCACTCTTAGTGTGCTAGGATAGTAACTAATTCCACGGTCCCTGTGGATTCGATATCTTTTATTACTTGACGACATTCCGTATACTTGCGGAAAGCCTATCACTTAGCTCCTTGGTTCTGAAACCCTAGCCAACCAAGGCAAAGCCACCTGCCGGATCAAGATCCAATCCCCTCTCGGTGGAAACCAAAGAAATGAAAGGGAAATCTGAAAATGGGTTTCACATCAAGCTATGGATCATAAATCCTCTCAAAACCCAATAGATCTAACAAAATCTGTAAACAATCCGGTTAGAACCTCACTTACCGATCTCCCTTCTTGATCCGCCGACGAAACCCCTTTCACAGCTTCGCCGCCCGAAACGCTCGACTCGAGCAACGGATCAAACCTAGAGTTGAAGATCCATTCTCCAGTTACTTCCTCCTTGTCGGCTCCGACAGCTTCCGCCTTCGGTTTCTTGCGATCAGGTGAAGAAGGGAACGAACAGAGGCACCTCGCGGTGGAAATAGAGGAGAGGAATCGCGGAATCGGGAAGAAGTCGCGAGGCTTAAAGGCTTTCTTAACGGGCGGATCTATGTTAACGGGTTAGTTATACCCGAATCCAATAACCAATAACCCACTATCCCATAGCTAGCTAATGGGCTATTATTTGGGCTCTAATTGGGCTTTATTTGGGCAAGCCTAATAACCCAATCCATTTAACCCAATTAACCCTAAATTAAACCATAAGGTTAATCTAATCTATCTTAGGTTTAAAAAGATTCCATTTATCCCCTTAAATAGGTTTATTTATAAATAAACCCCTTAAGTTCCGGTATTTTACACAATCGGTATCAAATACCCGATTTATTATACCAATCTGATTAATACGAGTCTATGTGCCGAGCTATACAATAATTTAGTTCTGGTCGATGACCTGACCTATTCCACCCAAGTTAAAGGGAGAAGCGAATTCCTACTGTGACCCAGTTCTCCTTTTTAAAACTTAGGATACAGGACTATGTCTTATATAGGATGTTAGTGACATGTATTTTACCCTTGACTACTGGAGACGTCGCTATGATGCGACCATTTCATACTTTTCTAGTTTATGCATTGATTCATAGATTTAATGTAGACATTAGTTTACAAATTTATCATGCTATCATATTTTCTTCCAGCATCACTACTAGTAGGAGGGTCTACATGCCCTACTGTCATATTTTGATCACATTTTTAGCATCACTAGGATTTAACATCACCAATAGTGAAGTCAAACGACCTAGTGAGTTTGACATGCTAGGGATTAGGAGTCTAGCATTAGCTGGGGTCAGTATAGATGAGGATGGGGTGTTGTCTTGGAGACGAGGGCCCCAACCCCAGCCACCACCACCACCAATAGCCGTCGACGTGGATGACAACGACCAAGACCTAGAGGATCTACTCCAGCTTCTTCTACCTCCACCTCCACTTACTACAGATCAGCTGCTGGTGCAAGAAGCACTAGATCTTGCCTAGAGTTTCGATGTTTGACAATACACCTAGGTCTGGTCAATTTGACCAAAGGGTTAATCCAAACAAGACTTGATGTTTGGATGAAGTGAGTGAAGTCTAGCCAGACCAGATGACTAGCAAGAAGTTCTAATTGGTTAGACTAGGCAGTGAAAGTCTTGATCTGGAAGATTGGGCAAGGGAAGTCTTGGTAAGTGAAGCTAGGCAAGGGAAAGTCCTAGTTGTAAGCTAGGCAAAGGGAAGTCCGGGTTTGGAGGATCAGGCAGAAGTCTTAGCAGGTTGAGTGCACCAGGTACAAGTCTATACAATGTCAAGAGGACCGGAAAGTATGGCCAAATTCCAATCAAGCACAGTCAGGAGGACCAGAGGGTTGGTGAAGTCTAGGCGGTCTGGAGGACCAAGCCGCAGCAGAAAATTCATGGGGGCTGGGGACTATAACTTGTTGGCAAAACCTCTCCCGAGTGGAGTTAAGGGTGTGTTCCAAAATGAAATAGTAGGCGTCAAACTAACCTAAGATTTTGGTATAAATCTGAAGTTAGACCCACAGGATAAGATTTAGGTTGTTTTATTTATTTGTATGCTTATCTTGCACCGCCCTGTCCTGCTGCCTCCCATTTGCTCAGTACCTGTTAACTGGATCTGCGATATAAGGAAAGCATCTATAAGCATAAAGCTTAGTAAGTTCCTTTCCTACTCACAAAATCCATCGTTACATAACAACATAACATTAAAGCATAAAAGCATATTTCCTAAACATGCATCTTCAATCATTGGTTAATCACATCATATCATGAACATGAAATTCATTTCCTTTTGAAAACATTTAAACATAATCATCAACATCTTTGGGGATCCCTGGCTTGTACCCATTCATTTCTTTTGCGCGCACATACCAAGTAGTACGAGGTAGCTAATCCCGACTACACGGTTTACTAGGTCTTCTCAGATGTCCTTCGACCTAGGGGCAACTTTTGGAGCCCATCCCTGGAATCCCTTTCGGGTTCCGGTACAAGCCATTCATTCAAAGTAAAATACTTTTATACATTCTTTTCCATCATAGTATGAATGTTCCATGCATCTTTCTTTTCTTTATAATGAACATTCACGTCATTCAATCCATAACATTTGTCATAACATAGTGTTTAATAACGTTTAAACCTTAACTTTAGGTTTGATTATACTTTCTTCATAAAACATGACATTATTAACCCTAAACCGACCAAACATTGGATCAATAACCCTATAATCGATCAGAAGATCGATTGATAGGTCTTGAATCGATCCAGGGTCGATTCGGTTCATAATTTTCATCACAGTAGGCCTCTGTAATCGATCACATGGTCGATTACAGGGGTTTAATCGATCAGAAGATCGATTGCTTTAATTCGGAGTTCACAGTAGGCTTGGTAATCGATCAACCGATCGATTACAGCCTCGTAATCGATCAGCCGATCGATTACAGCCTCTTAATCGATCGGGTGATCGATTAAGAGTCGCGGATTCCGCTTCTCTTTAAAGCGTGTAATCGATCGGGCGATCGATTACACCCCCTGGTAATCGACCAACGGGTCGATTACCAGGGTTTCTGCTCTCGGTTTCTCGGGTTTCTAAGTTCTGTCTAATTAAACATTAATTTCAATATACTAAACAGCATATATCAAACAGAGATAACATCTTATGAAATCCTAACATTATCAGGTTTATCAGGTTTATCATGAAGCATATGAAATCCTAAAATCCTAAAGCATTTAAACGGAACCACTACTATTCTGCAAGAGACTTACCCTAAGCATTTAAACGAAATAAGAAGAACATGGAAAACATAGAAGCATAGCATGACTTATCTACAGCATCATTGTAACCATAAACATAGCATAGCATGATTTCTCTACAGACAGAAAACATCGAAGCCATTATACCGCAGGTGAGAAGGGACTTACCGTTCTCGTTATACCGAATTCCTAAGCCTCCTAGATCTCCTGGGTCTCTCGGCCAGCAACACACCAGAGAAGAACAGAGGAGAAGAAGGAAAGCAACAAGCGAAAAAGAGAAAAGAGTCGAGAGGAGGGTTTATAAAGAGAAGAGGGTTAGCAGTTACGAAGCCATTACCTAAACCCACGTAACCAAGGCCACTACTTCCTCTCCGTTTGGTTTAATGAAATTTCCATTAATCCTTAGGTTTAACAAGCGTTGCCCTCATTCCTTTAACAAGAATTAATTACTATCTCATATGGTTAACTTGGCTTGCTTCATATTGGAGGTCCAAGGGTCAATCCTTGGCACCTCCACATTTCTTTTCTTTTTCTTTCTTTTTAGCAAAAGCCTTTAACCCAATTAACCCATTAAAGCAACATTCTTTTTGCCTAAATCATTCATTTCTTTTTATCATAATAATCTATCATTTACATAACTATTTATCCAGAATTTATCGAAGGAAAATTCGGGTATTACAATAAATACTTTGCTCAACACTTCAAAATATCTTAGTCAGATAAGATTACTTATGACATAATTGCTCCAAAACCTCCCATCCAAGAATAGTCATAATCCTCCTATTTTTAATCTCTCATGAGTTGAGTTTTGGCAAACAATAATTTAAC
Organism: Curcuma longa; assembly: GCF_044706935.1. NCBI lineage: Eukaryota > Viridiplantae > Streptophyta > Magnoliopsida > Zingiberales > Zingiberaceae > Curcuma > Curcuma longa. Next base: position 866,291 of record NC_133874.1, read on the forward strand.
TTTTTGTAAGCTTCATAGTCTTTCTATTTGTGCTAGAGATCGAGACAATCATTCATGTCATTTATTCTCATTGTTATTTGCAAGGTTTTTAAAAATTTCTTATTTAGCGATGGTGAAGAGCTAGTGATGATGGGACGTGGACAAGGCCTACATGAACCTGTTGTTCATGAATAAATTTGACGTGGGATGTAGATAGGGCCTAAATAAATTAATCCTTCGTGAATAAATTTAGTATTCAGTTGAATAAATAAAAATTTATTTATGTTAGTTTAAAAATAAAAATATATAAAAAATAAATACATAAGCAAAGTTTGAATAATTTATAAATAAATTTATATATTAATTGACATAAATTAAATTATAAATTTATTTCTTAATTTTTATTCAAATATATAAAAAATATAGTAATTTATAAAATTTTTAATCTTAAATTATTCATACTATGTTTAAAATAAAAAAATAATATAAATTTCATGTATTAAATAAATGTTTAATCTAATTTACAAATTTAATAAAAAGCTCAAGCTCGAGTTCAATAGAATTTTTAAAAATAAGTTTTAATAGACTCAATAAGTAAATAAAAAAGTTTGAACATCCGGCTCAGCATGACTCGTTTACACCCTTAGATGTGGAGATCAAAATGTGAGTTGGGAATTATTGTATTTATACACTACACTTCTTTGGGGAAATTTTCTTTTGATGCGTATATTAAATTTTGATGTTTGAAAAATCATATGGTCGAATCGTCAATCAATTTAATTTGGTCATGGAATGCCAAATCCATAATCGTGTAACACGGATCAACTCTAACTCTTCTGCATGCGGGTCGCCAATTAAGTTTGAAATATGCTAAAATGCGACAATATATACGACCTGTTTTTCGTGACATCTCAAGTCACTTTCTTATAATTTGTGTGTATCACGCATTTGTTATGCAATTAGTAAACTACAAAACGTGGGTGGCTTTTAGTATGCGATGGTAAGCAATTAAGTCGTCTGTGTCATGAAATTTTCGTAGAACAGAGACATTTATCTGCCCCGTGAAAATCATTTGAGGATAGACAGGTTGATGAGGTTAAGTCATTTGAGGATACACAGGTCGATGAGGTTAATTGTCAAATTAAGGATAGACAGGTTGATGAGATTAAGTGTCAAATTTGATCACATATTAAAATATAATATATATATATATATATATATATGTCACAATTACATGTGCATACAAAATATATATGAGTACCTTGATGTCAAAATCTATGTATTTCTATTTAATTATAAAATTGACTCTGTTCTGGTTATTTAAAATTGCGTAAATCTTAAAGACAAATAAAATTTCCTATTTTTCACTGTAGTAAACGCTTATTCTTCTTTAATTATCTTGACAATTAAAAATTTCACCATTAATTAAAAAACAAATCCGTACAATCAATTATAATTATAAGTACCTGGACATGAATTAAAACGATAAAAAATGCTTTGGTTGCGAAAACTATTAAAATGCTTTGGAAGGTGTGAAAGAAGTGCTTTGGATGGTTCAACACTTAATGATTATAGACTAAATAATCCAGACAATCATTAATTTGACAGATAACATGATACATCATTCAAGAATAAAATACTATGACAACGGAATATATAATATTTGATAATGTAGACTCCAAATTAAATCTTGCCCATATATTTATCAAGTCTCTTTTTAAGTTAAATTTAATCTTCTTTAAAGGGAACTTGACATGTATTTTGTGGACTAGGTTAGTCACACTAGAATTGTATGATCATCTAGTATTGGGCTATACCATTATTGCATCTCATAGAGAACATAGGCTAACATTATTTGTGCATAGAGATATACACATGGCGTGAGATGTTATGAAGATGATTTTGATTGAAAATATTTGTTATCATGACACTTGACTAGAAAGTTGATCGATATTTTATTGGGTTCAATTGATTAGAATCATGGATCAGTCAACTCAACATCAAATGGAATTGAATAGAAGGTTCTATAATCGAATGGTTAACCAATTGTGGTCAATTTAGTTGACTGGTTAATCAGAACAGTCAATTGAACAATAATGGTAAAATTTGAGAGAATCTATTGATCTGATATCTTGAGATCTACAATGGTTGGATATCTGTAAGATCATTTCAATGTAGTTGATTGATGAATAGTTAAATCGACTGATGATAACTTAGAAAAATAGAACAATCATTGATTTTGAAGCAAAAGGAGACTATATATACAAGGTGTTGGAGGCACAAGAAGATTACTGAAAGCTTATACTCTTGCTCTCTAACTTTCTTTGTAATAACCTCTCGTTGTTCCTCATTCTTTTCTCTTCATCATTATAAAAAAGACATTATATGAGTTTTCTCCATCTCAAGTTGGTGATTAAAAAGGAAAAAAATTAGAGATATTATTGAGGATGGATCCACCTTAAGGATCATAGCCATGGAGTAGGGGGTCCTTACTAAGACTACCGAATCACATTATGTTAGTACCTCGAATGATTGAGGAAGAGATTATTGGAACTCTGAGTGATTTGACCATGAATTTTGATATTTGAATAAAAAGTTTAAGTTAGAGCTTGCCTTATGATATGATGTGTGTATCTAAGTGCATAGGAATTTAAGAGTACACAGAAATATCCAATGACTTAGGGTCTTTGAAAGTAGGAGAAGGGTGGTAAGGAACACTCAAGGGACTAAAGAATAAGGAGTATCAGAGATAGCTACAATTGAAGCAAAAAACACAAACATACGAGAAGGATGATAGGAAGTGAGTCGACAGGCTTAGTGTTGGGTCCCTAAGGATGTCCGCATCTCCACAATGGTATGATATTGTCCACTTTGTGTCTAAACCGTCATGGCTTTGTTCTTGGGCTCTCCCCAAAAGACCTGATACCAATGAAGATATCTTCTATCCTTTTAAACCCATGATCTTTTCCATGTACTTTAGATGTGGGACTATGTTTGCACCCTTGCAACCCAACAATCCCTCCTCAAACAAAGGACCACAGGCCCCCCTCAAACAAAAAGCCTCCATTTGATGTCTGAATCCTCGACCCATCAGGACTTCCTACCCCTTGGTCCACCCTGACCTACTAGGACTTCCTGCCCAGCCGCAACCAGGACTTCCTGCCCCTCGGTCCATCCGACCTACTAGGACTTCCTGCCCAGCCGCAACTAGGACTTCCTGTCCCTCGGTCCACTCGACCTACTAGCACTTCTTGCCCAGCCGCAACCAGCAATTCCTGCCCCTCGGTCCACTCGACCTACTAGGACTTCCTACCCAACTACAACCAGGACTTCCTGCCTGGTGTCTGGTCCTCTTGATTCAGACACGGGATCACCTATTTCTTTTGTTTAAAGTTCAACCCACATGGTTAGATCTAGATCATGGCTCTTCCGGTGGTTAGTCCGGTGAAGAGCGGTCTCACTTTGATACCACTTATTGGATCCCTAAGGATGTCCACATCTCTACAATGGTATGATATTATCTACTTTGGGCCTAAACCCTCATGGCTTTGTTCTTGGGTTCTCCCCAAAAGGCCTCATATCAATGGAGATATCTTCCATCCTTTTAAACCCATGATCTTTTTCATGTGCTTTAGATGTGGGACTATATTTGCACCCTTGCAACTCAACACTTAGTGCGCCCTAGGGACGAGAATCTTGGCAAAAGAGTACCTTGGTGGAGCAAGAAGGAAGCATGGAGTGAGCCGGAAGTGTTTTGTGATCTAAGGGATGAGAAGCTGGGTGAAAATTTGCATAGGTAAGCTATTGTAAGATGAGTTGAATGAACCTATAATTAGGCATAGGGTAGAACTAAAGTTAGGCTAACTCGGTCTTGGTAGATGTGAGTCATAGTTCAAGGTGACAAGAAAGGTTATCTGGTTGACCAAAACTACAATTGATCTATAATGTTTTCTAGGTTACCTGAATTGGAGCCAATCAGTTAGTTGCATGATCTAGATAAGATATAGGCAAGGTGGTCGGAGATCCAAATAGAATAGATGATTGATCAACCAAAAAGGTGTGCAGTCTATAGAAAGGTGCCACATTAGCAACTTCAGATAAACAAGGCACTTTTATGGATGAAGCCAATGAAATAAGTGATGGGAACCTGAAATTCCGCTCCGTTGAATTCTTGCCGGACAAAAATTTTCTGGAAACGAAATCTTATCAAGTAGCTCTCATATTCGATCAACTAGAAGCTTGATCGATGCATTAAAATCATTGGGCTCTTGTGCTTGGTATTCAAGGTCCATACGAAGAAAACTAATTTATGCAGTGGAACAAATAAATTGTACCTTTCTTCTTTGAGATGTGTAGGGGACTTTTACTCGAAGACCTCTTGATCTTCTGCTGTATTCTTTTTCCTCTTCACGAACGTTGTGTGGGTAACGAACCTTCGAGATTACTCCACCAAATCTCTTCTATCCGATGGCAAGCACACACGAAGCCTTCTCTTCCTTTCCTTGTTCTTCCTCTTCCTTCTTCTTCTTCTTGTCCGCCGGCCTTAGGAAGGAGGAGCTTGGTTAGTCGCCGACTCTAACACAAGGAGATAAGGAAGTGGATTGGGTGAACAAAGGGGGAGGCTTCTCAAGGGGGGCGTCGGCCCTAATAGAGCAAGGGAGGAACTTAAGGGGCGCTGGCCCTAACTTATGGAAGGGAGGAAGAGAGGGGCGCCGGCTTCTAAGAGCAAGGGGAGGGGCTTATGAATTGTATATCTTCCCTTTGCAAGCCTCCTTTTTATAGCTAAGCCATCTTAGAAAATTTAGAAAGATTCTAACAAATTTTCTTATCCAGATTTAGTTAGAAAAAATCTAATAAAATCTTTAAGAAGAATTTATTAGAAACAATCTAATAACCTTATCTTATCTAGATTTATTTAGAAATAAATCTCTTGATAAGATTTTATTAGAAAGAATCTAACAATCTTATCTTATCTAGATTTATTTAGAAATAAATCTCTTAATAAGATTTTATTAGAAAAAATCTAACTATTTTATCTAGATTTATTTAGAAATAAATCTCTTGATAAGATTTTATTAGAAAAAATCTAACAACCTTATCTTATCTAGATTTATTTAGAAATAAATCTCTTGATAAGATTTTGTTAGTTTCTTAATAAATTTCCTTGTTTAAATTTTATCTTTATCTTAATAAAATCTCTTAATAAAATTTCATTAATTTCTTAACAAAATTTCTTAATTAAGAAACTTTATTTTCTGATAAAATTTCTTAACAAAATTTTTAACAAATTTTATCTGCGGAAGAAATAGAATTCTTAATAGAATTTCGTAACGAAAATTCTTAACAAAATTTCTTAACAGAAATTCCTAACAGAATTTTTCTTCGGAAAAAATTCTTAACAGAATTTTTTTCCAGAAAAATTCTTAACAGAATTTCCTATCCGAAACTCTTCCAGAATTCTCTTAGGTGGATTCGAGACTTTATCTAGAGGCTACAATAGGGACTTAGAGGAGGAATTGGATTTGGCCTCCTGATGGGCTTGGGCTTCCTGTGTTCTCCCTGAACACCCAACTCAAGTCCATCAATAATAACCCATACCACTAAAGGGTTATTATTGAACTACCGCACCAATCCCATATTATAGTATGAGCTCCTTCTTACTATGAGTGCATTAATCTCCCTGTGTTTAAGATATCGTATGTCCGTTAATTAATCGAATTACTGACAACTCAATTAATTAACTTCTGATTCTGAGAGTAGTACCACTCAACCTTATTATCATGCGGAACTAAGTCCACCTGCAGAATTTACATGATAATCCTTATGAGCTCCTCAAGGGGACAATGCTATTTGGGTGTAATAGAGAAGGAATCAAATCTGGAAATCAGGCCAAAAAAAAAAAAAAAAAAAAACAAATCTGTGATGAAGCCTTGAAAAACTGAATAATTCTTGCTTGGATTGTCTTCAACAAATCAATTGGAATTCATGTGAAGAAGTAGGATTGAGATGTGATAAACTATGGATACAGATCAGGATTGAAAAAAAAAAAAACAGATCAGAAAAAGAAAGAAAACAGATTGAAATTCAGAAAAAAATTGTGGAAAGTGTATCATCAAGTAGAGTATCAAAATCCTGAGGAGCTGATGAATACCAGTGAAAGCTAATTCATTTCAACATTCATTAGACAACAAATTCAAATTCTGCTAAAGGTTGTGGAAGAGAAAAAAAAAAAAAACAGAAGAGAAAAAAAACAGGAAACAGAATTGGTTCACAAGAAGAGGAGTGGTGTACCAAAAGCTTTGATAAGGTGATAAATGCAAACCTTAGCAAGAAATTGGAAGAAACAGTGGAAGAAAAAAATAGAACAGAAGGAAGTAAAAAATGAACAAATTCAGAAAAAGCAGTTTACTGTTAATTCTGTTTTGATTTTTATCTGACTCTGGAATTGCAAATGCTGGAGCTGGATTGTTCGGATTTGTCTGAGACAGACAAATGTTTAAGTGTGGGGGAGTTAAGAGCAAAAGAAAAAGAAAAGAAACATCAAAGAAAAGAAATCCAGAAAAATCCAGAAAAAAAAAACAGAATTCTGTTTTTGTAGTTTTACAGCTGGTTTTGAATCTTTCCATGCTACTGGTTTGAATGAGAATTGCAAGGAAATTGTAGTATGATGAACAATGGAAATCGAGTGACAAACTGGAAAAAGAATGGAGGAATAAACAGCAGAAAAACAGAAAAAGAAAGAAACAGAAAATTCAGAAAAACTGCAGAAATTGTTTTATTTTGTTCATGCTGTTTTGAATTGTTTAAGCTACTGATTGGTTTTCGAATTGCAGGGAAATTGCATGATGATGAGCATTAGTAATCAAGTTACAATGTGGAAAAAGAATGAATGAAAAACAGTGAAGAAATTGAGAGAACAAAGAAAGTATCATTTTGATTTTGAATGATTTTTGGAATTGAATGTGCCATTGATACTTTGCAATTATGGTTTCATGTGAAATGAATTTTGCTTGCTGATGATTGGTTGCTATTTCTTAGTCTTTGTGAAACTTAAATGTGAAGGAATTGGGTTTGTTTTCAAAGGGAAACAAAAGATAGCACATTTGGTCCATTTTGAGGCAAAATGGAGAAGAGAAATGGAGTTTGTATCAATAAGAGATATTAAAGAGGTTTAGATCAGATTGGTTTCATGGAATTGAAGAACAAACAGAAACAAATGTGTTACAAAAGAAATGAAATAGAAAAGAGGGCAAGAAGTCATTGATTAGCATTTAAGTGTATTCATGTTTACTACTACATTTGCATTTCCTTTAAGCATTTTCCTTGAACTTTTCTTTCTTCAAAATTGTTCATTTAAATTGTCTCAGTTCATGATTTGCTTATTGTCTTCAATAATCCTTAATAAGTGTGGATTCCAAATCAAGAATGCTAGTGGAGAGTAGAAAACAAGCAAGCCTATGGAAGTGCATGAAACTTAAGTTGCTTGAGTGAGCCCTACTTTACTTGATCATGAATTAGAATTAGGGTGAGAGCCACTGATTTATCTACTGAAAACAACCTTGTGAGATTGAGTGTGGTGCATTTATCTTAATTAGTCATGAAGGATGAAACTTGCTAGGTGGTTAACCAAGTACAAGAGTCTAGTTCATGGACTTAAGTTTTTGAGATTCTACAACTTTAGGTAATTCTCTTTCAATTGTTTCTAATTATGATTGAGGATGATCTAGGGGGTACGATGGTAGGAGTTTTTCTTAGTTTTATTGTTTTGGCTTGAGCGGGACGCACAAGGTTAAGTGTGGGGGAATTTGATAAGCTAGGATTTTATGACATTTTATTGATTCAATTTGGATTTCTACATGAAAATAAAATGCTAAATGACATGAATTGATTGCAATTGTGAAATGTTGTATATTTGGATGATTAATTCTAATTTCTGTGATTTAATGGTTAATTTGATATTAATTGAGCTTGATTTCTTGTAGGGTCCAAATTGAACCACGATTGAGCCAAATGGAGACCGAGTCAAGCCAAAATTGGTCAATTTGATAGTCCTAAAACATCATGATCAAGATTTGGATTCAATTGGAGCTGAAATCGGATCAATTGGAGCTTAATTGGATGAATTGGGCTGAACCTGAGCTAACACGGGCTGAACCAACTTAACCGAGCCGGCTGTGCTACAGTACCTCAGTTATAATGAGAAAGAACACTGTAGCAAAATCGCGGTTACTGTAGCGTAGCACTGTAGCACCTTCGTCCCGCTTCATTTTTCTTTGTTTTTCATCATTTTCATCGCCAGATCTTCGGATCTTCTTCTTCCAATTCAATTTTCCAGCTTCCAGAGACGATCACGAGCTCAGTTTGTCAATCAATCACGGTCGGAATGGCTGGTGAGGGTTTCATCAGAGCGTTTCTGATTCGCCGTGAATTTCAGATGGATTTTCTTCGATCCAAGACTGATCGGAGTTGATCAATTGCAATCGGAGGGGTTCTTTGAAGGCTATTGAAGTTTCTTGAGCATTAAATTACCAGCGATTGAAGGATTTCAGCTGGATTTTAGATTCTTGATTGCTCTGTTCGGCGTTCACGGAGGGTTTCTGATTCGTCGATTGAGTTTGATTCAGACAAGTTCGAGCTGAGATTTGTGGTTGATTTTCTGGGATTTCTGATGGATTCCTCAGATCTAGTGTGACGGCTAGATTGGATTTGGTTTGTAAGGGAAGATCTGAAGCTTTTGATTTCTGTTTCTGTGTTTCTTATTTTGTTTCTGATAATTGTTCTTTCTATTGAATTTGATTCAAATTGTTTCAACAATTCTTGAATTCAGGGTTAATTTCGATTGATGCATTAGCTGTTTTGTTGTTACTCTAGTATGCTTAGAAATTTTTATAGATTAAATCATTTAGCATTTGGTTCTTGAATTGTCGAAATTGAATTGACACACTTACTGATTTCAGTATCAGTGGTGTTGATATCAGTTTAATGATATTTGGCTTAAGCAGTAATTGTATTTGAATATCATTGCATTTAATTAGTGTAATTGAGTTTGTGTTCTATAATTGTCATTGTTCAATGGATTGCATTTCATTTAGCATTTAATTTGTTTTACATTGCATTTTGTTTCTTGTTTGCATGGATTTCATGAAGTTAAGTAATGTGTTTTATTTAAAGTGTTTGATAGTTTATGCATTAGTTCTAAGTTCTATTCCTTGCATTGCTGCCTTAGAATTGATTTCCATTTTCTAGAATTTTTATTTTTAAAGTGTTCATGTTGCAATTGCTTGTTCAACCTTAGTTTGATTCCATGATCTTGGTTTGATGGTTGTTTCAAGTTTCTTTCTTTTAGTTCAAACTTGCATTGTTCCTTAATTTTTGAATTCATGTTTCATTTACATTTCCGTTGAAAACCATAAAACCCCCATTTTATATTAAAAACCCAAAAAGAACGACAATTGAGCTTGATTGATACAATTCTCTACTAATCCTTGGAAAATACGACTCGTGGCCCCTATATTACATTTACTTGTGAGTTAAGGGTTTTCGATTATAAATATTAATTTGAGGCTCATTCGTGACATCATTTGTGGGCATATCAAATTTTGGCGCCGTTGCCGGGGAATTTAGTAGAGATTGTCTGATTTGAGCTTATCCATTTTATCCTTCTTATTCTTGCTATTTCTTGCTGTGATTTTTATTGGTTTATGACCAGGTCTGCAGGTGGAGAATTACTTGAGTTTGATCCAGAAATTGAGAGGACTTGTAGAATTTTGAGAAAGCAAGGGAAAATTTCAAGATGGCAGAGAAACATAAAACTATGAAGGAGTTGGCAGCACCTGATGAATCATACCAGTACTCTTGTATTGCTTATCCAGATTTGGAGGGAGATTTTGAGCTCAGATCTGGACTTATTCATTTACTTCCAAAATTTCAAGGGCAATCTGGAGAAGATCCTAACCGGCATTTACATGAGTTTCATATAGTATGTTCTACCATGAAGCCTCAGGGGATTTCTGAAGAAGATATTAAGCTGAGGGCATTTCCATTTTCTCTGACTGGAGCAGCTAAGGATTGGTTCTATTATTTGCCAGCTGGACATGTTGCAAGCTGGATTGACATGAAGAAGGCATTCTTAGAGAAGTACTTTCCTACTTCAAGAACGGCAATTATCAGAAAAAATATTTGTGGCATTCAGCAGGTAATAGGAGAGACTCTCTATGATTACTTTGACACAAATTAATAATTCAAAGTTAAACAAATAACATAACTCAAAATTATTAAAAGCCATAAACCTAATTATAAAATACTTATAATTATGCAACTAATTTAAAATATTATCAAATGAAACAAAAATTAAATTAAAATTCAAAGTGTGTCAAAGTAGGTTGACACATTTACGGGTCCACATGAAATGTATCAAATCAAGAATTTGATACATTATTAGAAATTAAAAAATATTGCTTGAATTGTTTGACTCTTGCATAATTATCATGCTCATGCATAAGTCTTACTTTAATTGCATATAAATGTCATGTCATCATGTTTCCTTATTGCTTAATCTAGAATGATTAGTTAAGGATATATGAATGGTTGATACTTGCAAACATAGTATTAGAGTAGGGCAAAATGATAGTACGTTAGGGAAGCTTGGTCTGGGTAGTCAAGTGGGGTAAGAAATATCTTGCTTTGTCTGCATAACTAAGTGGAACTGACCAAAGCTACCTCATCACATCCTAGACTAGTTAGATCAAGGTTTCTCAAGAAATTAGTTAAGGTCATAATTTCATAAAAAGGCTTTGTCTAAGGAAGTGGTTGTTGTTCCAATAACCAAGAAGGTCCTTGCCTCGTCACGACCTGGAAACCTATTTTTGAAATGTGGACTTAATTGATTGACGATTAAACCTGAATCTAACACAAGGTCAAATATTCAGTAGAACTTAACTGAAAATTAATAAACATAAAATTGACAACTCATATCACAAAACCCATAAGGTAACCCTTGTATGCAATGTATTGTGACACTTAGAATGGGTGAGATGATAAGGACATTAAAATACAAAGATTTGAAAAATATTTTCAAAAATTATTATAAATATTTTTATAAAAATTATTTTTAAAAAATTTGATATTTACTTGAGTTTTATGCTTGTTGGATGTATCTATACTAAAGGTTTTAAACTATTATATTTGAAAAATTGATTGACCAACACTTAGACACAAACCTCTAGGTCAACACTAAGTCAAGAACCCTAAGGCACATAGGCAGAAAATCCTTATGGGTAACAAGGATGTCCTAAGAGAGTGTCTAGCTCAGGGGGAGGTCATTCTTGAAAGATCTTATTTTTTAAAAGACCTCTTAAATCTAACTTTAAAAAATACTAAAATTATTTTTTTAAAACCTTATTTTGTAAAATATATTATAAATTTTCTTTTAACTTGGAACAACCCCTAAGACACATATGGAGATTGTCTTGTGCTCAACAAGGAGCTCTAAGAGAGTGTCAGATTTAGAAGGAGTCTAAATTTAAAAGTTTAATTAAAAATTATATTTTAAAAATTATAAAATTATTTACTCTATTTTGATTTAGATTAACCTCTAAGACATTTAGGGAGTTTGTCTTGTGGTTAACAAGGAGCCCTAAGGAAATGTTAGATTTAGGGGGAGATCCAAAATCAAAATAGCAAAATAATTTCTTTTAAAAAAATTATTTCAAAACTATATTTCAAAAATTATTATACATTATCTTTTGGTTTGGGCCAAACCCGTAAGACATATAGGGAGATTGCTTTGTGGTTAACAAAAAGCCCTAAGGATGTGTCAGGTTAAGGGTGAGACTCTGACTTAAAAGGATAATAACTAGTTTTTCAAAACTATCTATTTTGGAAATACTTTATAATAGTTTACAAAATTATTTTAAATTTTTTTTCAAAATTGGTTTAAAAATTCTTTACAAAATTACTTTGAAAATCTTTTCAAAACCTATGGTTGGAATAGTTAATTATGCTTTCAAAACTTATTCTTTGAAAATTATTTTAATATTTTTAAAAAAATTAGTTTGAAAAAGTTTATGAAAAGTTATTATGAAAATATTTTTTTATAAAAACCACTTTTCAAAATTTGTTTTAATCTAATATGGTCTTTCAAGAACTGTCAAAGACTAAGTTGTGACCATAGGATTACCCTAATTATTAGTGCAAGAGAAAATAGACATAAAAATATTATATCTTTTTAATGTGTAAAAAGGGGGAAAAGGAAATTTAAGTTAATAATATAGAATTCTCTCAGATAATTAAACCCTGACCCGAATTAACTTAAGAAATTGTAAGCATCAAAAAGGAGGAGATTGTTGGTGAAAGAAGCATTAGATCTTGCCTAGAATTTTGATGTTTGACAATACACCTAGGTCTGATCAGTTTGACCAAGGGGTTGATCCAAACAAGACTTGATGTTTGAATGAAGTGAGTGAAGTCTAGCCAGACCAGATGACTAGCGAGAAGTCCTAGTTGGTTAGACTAGGTAGTGGAAGTCCTGATCTGGAAGATTAGGCAAAGGAAGTCCTAGTAAGTGAAGCTAGGCAAGGAAAAGTCATAGTTATAGGCTCGACAAAGGAAAATCCTAGTTTGGAGGATCAGGCAGAAGCCTTAGTTGGTCGAGTGCACTAGGTGCAAGTCCATGCAGTGTTAGGAGGACTGAAAAGCATGGTCAAAAATGGGTACGGTCAGGAGAATCAGAGGGTTGGTGAAGTCTGGGCGGTCGAGGTGAGCCCCAGCAGAAAATTCCTGGGGGCCGGGGACCATAGCTAAGCGAGAAGTCCAACAAGTCTGGAGGACTTGTTGGCAAAACTTCTCCCGAGTGGAGTGGATAAGGGCGCGTTCCCAGAATGAAACAGTAGGTGTTAGACTAACCCAGGATTTTGGTAGAAATCTGAAGTTAGACCCATAGAATAAGGTTTAGGTTATTTTGTTTGTTTGTATGCTTGTCTTGTAGGAACCAAGAACTAGAAGCAAGAGGGAGAAAGCAGAGGTAAAGCAAAGAAAGACAACTGAACCAAGTCCGGGATCAACTCAAGTTAAAATTGAGTAAACTGATTCCAGTTGACCTGAGTTTCACTCCAGTCGACCTGAGTCACTCCAGTCGACCTGAGTGTCGCTCCTCAACCTAAGTGGTTGAAGTCAATCCAGTCGTGAAGAAAGAGGATCGGGCTTACGTGGGGTCGACCTGAGATGGACTCAAGTCGACCTGAGCATGATGTAAAAGGAGGGGCGATGTGCACAACCAAGATTATCAATCTACAAGATATCCTTCCATTCTAGTAGTGATTTGGGACACGAACGAGGCCAGACACGTGCAATCAGGGAAATTCCAAGAAGAATACGCGACGTTCAAGACTTCCGAATCGGTTCTACACAAGTGTTTGTCTTTATTTATTATAGTCTTGCTTTCCTTTTTATTATTTGTATTATTTATACGGACTGTAAGATGGATTTCTCTGCCTTCGAACAACGTTTAGAAAGGAGACCACTAGTGGATGGGCGCCTCCCGTACATAGGCCATGGATGTACTAACCTTGAGGGGTTAGGAACCAAGTAAATCCGTGAGCCCCCTGTGCTTTGTTTACTAATTCCGATGCAAGTTCTTTGATAGAATAAACGAATAATTTCAGAAAAGCAAAAAACACGCTATTCACCCCCCCCCCCCCCTCTAGCATGTTACAACGATCCTACATCAGCGACTGACTAGACTTGAGGAGACTGTTCAGAGTCTGCAGCAAACTATGCTCATTCGATTTGACGTTTAGGAGGAGAGGAGCTTAGCTAGACATGCCGACATGATGGATAGACACACTCAGTTGATGGGCATATTTAGGGCATGGAGCATGAGTTATCCACTACGACCACCCACTCAATACATACAAAGTGTAATAAAATCTCTTGATAAGATTTTGTTATTTTCTTAATAAATTTTCTTAACTAAATTTTATTATTTTTCTTAACAAAATCTCTTAATAAAATTTTGTTAATTTTTTAACAAAATTTCTTTATTAAGTTTTGTTATTTTCTTAACAAAATTTCTATGAAAAAATCATATCAAAATTTTGTTTGCGGAAGAAATAGAATTCTTAACAGAATTTTATAACGGAAATTCTTAACAGAATTTTTCTCTAGAAAAATTCTTAACAGAATTTCATAATTCGACAGAATTTCTTAACGAAAATTTTTAACAGAAATTCTTAACAGAATTTTTTATAGAAAAATTCTTAACAGAATTTCCTACTTGAAACTCTTACAGAATTTTCTTAGGTGGATTTGAGGTTTTATCTAGAGGCTATAGCAGGGACCTAGAGGAGAAATTGGTTTTGGCCTTCTGATGGGCTTGGACTTCTTGTGTTCTCCCTGAACACCCAACTCAAGTCCATCAATAATAACTCATACCACTAAAGGATTATTATTGAACTACCGCACCAATTCCATATTATAATATGGGCTCCTTCTTACCATGAGTGCATTAATCTCCCTGTGTTTAAGATATCGTATGTCCGTCAATTAATTGAATTACTGACAACTCAATTAATTAACTTCTGATTCCGAGAGTAGTACCACTCAACCTTATTATCATGCAGAACTAAGTCCACCTGCAAGGTTTACATGATAATTCTTATGAGCTCCTCAAGGGGACATCATCAGCCTAGATTATAGGACACAGTTTCCTTCTATAATCAACAACACACCATATACATAGCATTATCTCCCAACTCATCGGGCCTTTTGATTTAACGAGATAAATCTCACCCTTTGATGAATTAAAGAAATACATACTAAGTATATGTGCTTGTTATTATATCAATACACACAAAGGGATTAAGAGCATGCACATCCATAATAACTGAGGTCTAGTTCGATTATATAGTCAGTATAAATCGAACGACCTCAAATGGTCCTGCTCAATACACACAAAGTGTACTAGTGTAATTTAATAGTCAAGATAAACTAATACCAATTACACTACAACCACTCCAATGGTTTGTCCCTATCCATTTTGGTTGTGAGCTACTATTTATAATTTATAAGGAACCGATAACATGATCTTCTGTGTGTGACACTGTAGGATCGTGTACGCGCTAGAGGGGGGGGGGTGAATAGCGCGTGTCGCTTTTTCGATTTCGTTCGTTAACTGTAAAAACTAAGCAGCGGAAATATTAAATAACACAGCAGGGGGACACGCGGGATTTTTACTTGGTTCCTAACCCCCCAGGGTTAGTACGTCCAAGGCCTAATCACGGGAGGCGCCCGTCCACTAGTGGTCTCCTTTCCGAACGGCGTTCGGAGGGGAGAAACCCGTCTTACAGTCCAATAAACAATAACAATAATAACAGGAATAATTAATGCAATAAATTAAAAGCAAACTCTTGTGCCGATCTGGAAGTCCTGAGCACCACGCACTCCTCCTGGATCTTCCCCGGTTGCAAGAACTGGCCTCTTTTGCGTTTCACAGCACCACAGAATGAGTTGGGAGGTTTCTGGCTTGAATTGAGTTGCTTCTGCACGTTCACAGCCTTATATAGACCTCCTGAGTCGACTCCAGCAAGCCCTGAGTCGACTCCAGCTTATGTGGTGGATAAAACTTCATTCTGGACGTTATCTGTTGCCTGAGTCGACTCAAATGGGCTTCTGGGTCGACTCCAGCCCTCCGAGTCGACTCAAGTGGCATTCTGAGTCGACTCCAGCCGGAATCCGAAAAAACTCAAAACACCAATTTTGTAGATCTCTGAAAGAGCTTTCCAACGCATCTGAGTTTGCCTCGTTCTGAGACCCGAGTCAAAAGTTATGGCCTTTTGAAGTTCAGCCTGTATTATAGTTCCTGAAAAAATCAGCATGCATACAAAGAAGCAAACCTAACTTTACCTTGTGAGTCTAACTTCGGATTTCTCCCGAAATCCTGGGTTAGTCTAACCCACTCCATTCTGGAGAATTTGTGCCAACCAAGTCACCCAGACTTGTTGGACTTGTGCTCGGCTCTGTCGTTGCCCCCCAGGACTTGAACGCAACTGATCCTCCTGATCAGTCCATTCTTCTCTGCAACTTGGTCCTCCTGACCAAGTCCATTTCATCCGCAACTACCCAAGTCCGGATCTTGCCTGGTGCACGTTGACTCTGCCAAGACTTCTGCCTGATCCTCCAAACCAGGACTTTCCCTTTGCCTAGCCTACAACTAGGACTTTCCCTTGCCCAGCTTCACTCACCAGGACTTCCATTAGTCTAACCGACTAGATCTTTCTCACTCACTTCCACACATCCAAACATCAAGTAACCGACTAGATCTTTCTCACTCACTTCCACACATCCAAACATCAAGTCCTGTTTGGATCAACCCTTGGTCAAACTGACCAGACCTAGGTGTATTGTCAAACATCGAAACACTAGGCAAGATCTTAGTGCATCTTGCACCAACAATCTCCCCCTTTTTGATGTTTGACAATTTCTTAAGTTAATATCGGTCAGGGTTTAATTATCTGGGAGAATTCTATATTATTAACTTAAGGTCTCTTCTCCCCCTTTTCATACATCAAAAAGATTTTAGAATTTAAGTCCATTCACTCTTGCACCAACAATATTGGTAATATCTATGGTCATACCTAAGTCTTGACAATTCTTGAAAGACCATAGTAGATTGTAAAGACTTGTTTTTTAGAGTGATTTTCAACTAAGTTTGGAAACATAAATTTTAGATTTTCAAAACATTTTCCAAACTTAAGTTTTGAAAGATTTGTTTAAAATAATTTTCAAAGTAAGTTTGATTTTCAAAAAGATTTTGAACTTAGTTTTCAAAAGTATTTTCAAAATTAGTTTTGAAACTTGAGGTTTAAACTTTAAGTTTTGAAATGTTTTCGAAGTAGTTTTCAAACTTGAGTTTTGAAAATAATGTGTCAAAAGAATTTCCAAAATAAGTGTTTTAAAAATAAGTAAGCTTTGAATAATTTTAGAATAATTTTTCAAAACCCAGTTTTTGTAAGATATATAATTTTGATTTTCAAAATAGATTTTGAAGATATCTTTCAAATTAGGTATTTTTGAAAAAATAGGTTTTTCAAAAGTATTTTGTAAAATATGTGTTTTTAAAACTAGTTATTATTCTTTTAAGTCTGAATCTCCCCCTTAACCCGACACGTCCTCAGGGCCCTTTGTTAACCACAAAGCAAACTCCCCTGTGTGCCTTAGGGTTTGATCCTAAATTAAAAGAATAATATACAATAATTTTTGAAAATCTTATTTTTCAAATTAGTTTTGCAAAAGTATTTTCAAAATAGGTAGGTTTTTGAAAGACTAGTAATTATCCTTTTAATTCAGAGTCTCCCCCTGAACCAGACACGTCATCAGGATTCTTTGTTAACCACAAAGTAGCTTCCCTATGTGTCTAGCTAGGAATTGACCCAGAATAAAAAGGTAATGTATAAAATAATTTTGAAATTTAATTTTAGAAAAAAATTTTAAGTTAATTATACTCTTTCGATTTAGACCTCCCCCTAAATCTGACACTTCCACCGGGTCCCTTGTTAGCCACAAGGCAATCTCCCTAAGTGTCTTAGAGGTTAATCTAGCTCAGCCAGAGTAACTAACTTAAGATTTTTTTTTTTTAATTATAATTTTTGAATTTTTTAAGTTTGTTTTTAAGAGGTCTTTAAAAAATATGATCTTTCAAGAATGACCTCCCCCTGAACTAGACACTCTCTTAGGACATCCTTGTTGACCACAAGAATTTTCTGCCTATGTGTCTTAGGGTTCTTAGACTTAGTGTTGACCTAGAGGTTTTGTGTCTATTGTGTTGGTCAACCAAGTTTTCAAATATATAATGTTTTGAAAAGTTATAGTATAGATACAACCAGCAAGCATGAAACTCAAGGAAATATCAATTTTCAAAAATAGTTTTTATAAAAATATTTATAGTAATTTTTGAAAATCTTTTTCAAAATATTGTACTTTAATTGTCCTTATCATCTCACCCGTACTAAGTGTGGCAATTCATAGCATACACGGGTAACCTTATGGGTTGTGTGAGATGAGTTCAGTTTTATCTTTGTTTATTGTGAAGAGGTATCTATACTTGATCAATTTTGAGTTAGATTCAGGTTTAGCCTTCAATCAATTAAGTACACATTTCAAAAATTGATTCCCAGGTGGGTGGCGAGGCAAGGGGCCTTCTTGGTTATCGGAGCAACGACCACTTCCTAGACAGAATCAATTCAAGAAATTATGGACTTAACCAATTTATTGAAAAACCTTGGTCTAACTAGTCTAGGATGTGGCGAGGTAGCTTCGGCCAGTTCGGTTCGACTCCGTGAACCAAGTCAGGTACTCCTTACCCTTCTTGACCACTTTGTCTAGCCTCCCTGACGTACTATCATCTCGCCCCACCCTGGTACTATGTTGGCAAGAATTGATCAAGTAGTTGGTCCTTAAACTATCCTAATTTCTAGTACAGAAAAATAAACATGATGACATGTCATGTTATATGCACTTAAAGTAAAGCAGATGCATGTCATGGCAAGTATGCATGAGTCAAACAATTCACACAATGATAATTTTTTGTTTCTAAGGATGTATCAAATTCTCGATTTGATACATGTCGTGTGGACCCGCGAGCGTGTCAACCCACTTTGACACACTTTGAATTTTATTTTTATTATTTCATTTGGTAATATTTTAATTTAGTTTCATAATTAAACGTAATTTCTTTTAATTATGTTCATAGCTTTTAAGTTTGTTTATTTAATTTTAATTTAATTTAATTTTAATTTAATTTAATTTAATTTAATTTAATTTAAATTTAATTTAATTTAATTTAATTTATTTAATTTAATTTAATTTAATTTAATTTAATTTAATTTAATTTAATTTTAATTTAATTTTAATTTAATTTAATTTTAATTTAATTTATGTTTGCATTATAAACTTATATTAATATCAACTTATATTATTTATAGTTTGAATTATTCGCAAAGGACGGCTCCCCGGGGCTCAATCCTTGCAATAATTGGATAATTAAGTTTGAATGATTAATAAATTTGAGTTTTAAGGTTTAATTTGACTTGTTAAAATTTATAAAAATATTTTCCTATATTTTAGGATTTTAATTTCGAATTATTGAATTTAATTCATCGAGTTATTTAATATTTCATAATTAAATGGTACTGAATTATAATTAATTTTATTATTTAATTTTGAATTTTTAATATTTAATTTATTAGAATTATTTAATATTTCATAATTAAATGGTACTGAATTATAATTAATTTTATTATTTAATTTTGAATTTTTATTTATTAAATTATTAATTTTAGAATTAAACTTGTTGTATTTTGAATTCTTTCTTATTATTGGGATTATCTTGAATTTTTAATTTTGAATTTTTTAGTAAAATTGAATTGTTTAACTTATCTTGATGATTATTAATTTTCTTTTGTTTAGTTGAATTATTATTAATTTTCGGAATTATTAAATTATTTAAAGTTGAATTATTAAGTTTATCATTATCTTGATTAAAAGAATTAAAGACTTGTTCTAATTTTTTATTTATTTGGGATAAATCAAATCTAATTAAATTTGTATTATTAACAATTGAATTGGTTAAATTTGAGTTAGTTGAATTTTTATTTAAATTTAATTTTTTAATTATCTCTAATTTTTTATTTATTTGGGATAATTCTAAATTAATTAAATTTGTATCATTAATAATTGACTTGGTTAAATTTGAATTTTTATCTAATACGAATTTATTGATTATCTTTAATTTTTTATTTATTTGGGATAATTCTAACTTAATTAAATTTGTATTATTATTGATTAAATTGGTTAGACCTAAATTATTAGTTAATTCAGAATTTTTAATTAATTTATTAAGTTTAGGTGAATTTTCCTTATTTTTAGGATCTAAGTTTGAATTATTTAAATCATTATTTAATATTTCTAAATATTGACTTTTTCAAACTTGAATTATTCAAATTTGATTTAGTCAAATTATTTAAATTTAAATTTAAATTTTAAACTTTCAAAATTTATTCAAATTTGACTTATTCATTATTTGAATTTGTCTTATCTAAATTTGAATTTTTCAAATTTGAATTTTCAAATTTGAATTTTTCAAATTTTTATCTAAATCTAAATTTTCTAATTTTTCTAAATTTACAGAAAATTATCTAAATTTGCAGAAAAAATAGATCTAGCATGGGCATGCAACCTAGGGGTATTTTCGTAATTTAACTGACTTACCGGAATCGCTTCCCCCAATTCTGATTTTTTCGTCGTCTTCCTCTCCGGGCAACGATTCTTGTAGTGTCCGTGTTTTTGGCACTTGAAGCACTGGATGTGGTCTTTGTTCTTCCGGGCTCCTGGCATCGGTTGCTCCTTTGCCGCCGGTGGTGCCGTCCGAATCTTTCGAGTAGGACACTTATTTTTGTAGTGCCCTCTCTCCCTGCACTTAAAACATATAATATGAAATTTAAATTTAACTTTTAAATTGTTACCTTTTTCCCCCTCCATCTTTGCCGTCTTGCTCCCTTGGCGGTTAGTCCAATCAAGAGCGCACCGGCTCTGATACCAATTGTAGGATCGTGTACGCGCTAGAGGGGGGGGGGGGGTGAATAGCGCGTGTCGCTTTTTCGAAATTTCGTTCGTTAACTGTAAAAACTAAGCAGCGGAAATATTAAATAACACAGCAGGGGGACACGCGGGATTTTTACTTGGTTCCTAACCCCCCAGGGTTAGTACGTCCAAGGCCTAATCACGGGAGGCGCCCGTCCACTAGTGGTCTCCTTTCCGAACGTTGTTCGGAGGCGGAGAAACCCGTCTTACAGTCCAATAAACAATGCACAACTTAATAACAGGAATTAATTATGCAATAAATAAAAAGCAAACTCTTGTGCCGATCTGGAAGTCCGAGCACCACGTACTCCTCCTGGATCTTCCCCGGTTGCAAGCGTCTGGCCTCTTTTGCGTTTCACAGCACCACAGAATGAGTTGGGAGGTTTCTGGCTTGAATTGAGTTGCTTCTGCACGTTCACAGCCTTATATAGACCTCCTGAGTCGACTCCAGCAAGCCCTGAGTCGACTCCAGCTTATGTGGTGGATAAAACTTCATTCTGGACGTTATCTGTTGCCCTGAGTCGACTCAAATGGGCTTCTGGGTCGACTCCAGCCCTCCGAGTCGACTCAAGTGGCATTCTGAGTCGACTCCAGCCGGAATCCGAAAAAACTCAAAACACCAATTTTGTAGATCTCTGAAAGAGCTTTCCAACGCATCTGAGTTTGCCTCGTTCTGAGACCCGAGTCAAAAGTTATGGCCTTTTGAAGTTCAGCCTGTATTATAGTTCCTGAAAAAATCAGCATGCATACAAAGAAGCAAACCTAACTTTACCTTGTGAGTCTAACTTCGGATTTCTCCCGAAATCCTGGGTTAGTCTAACCCACTCCATTCTGGAGAATTTGTGCCAACCAAGTCACCCAGACTTGTTGGACTTGTGCTCGGCTCTGTCGTTGCCCCCCAGGACTTGAACGCAACTGATCCTCCTGATCAGTCCATTCTTCTCTGCAACTTGGTCCTCCTGACCAAGTCCATTTCATCCGCAACTACCCAAGTCCGGATCTTGCCTGGTGCACGTTGACTCTGCCAAGACTTCTGCCTGATCCTCCAAACCAGGACTTTCCCTTTGCCTAGCCTACAACTAGGACTTTCTCTTGCCCAGCTTCACTCACCAGGACCCTTGCCCAGCTTCACTCACCAGGACTTCCATTGTCTAGTCTAACCGACTAGATCTTTCTCACTCACTTCCACACATCCAAACATCAAGTCCTGTTTGGATCAACCCTTGGTCAAACTGACCAGACCTAGGTGTATTGTCAAACATCGAAACACTAGGCAAGATCTTAGTGCATCTTGCACCAACATGAGGTGAATGGATCCACCTATAATGATCCATCTAGTCCGCAGCAAACGGCTCGCGGTAAAGACGCTCCAAATCAATTTATGATTGAGGCTTTGCCAAAAAGCCTAAGATGGTGAATAGGTCCATCAGAATGACCTATCTAGTCCGTAGCAAATGGCTACGGTAAAGATACGCTAAATTCGTTGATAGCTAGCCACTTGCTAAAAGTGTGCAGGACAAATGCTTAGGGAGCTGGACAGGACCTCCACAGCACTTGGGCACTTGCTGGGCATGGTAGTTGGTGGGGATGGCAAATGGAGGCAAGGGCGAGCAGCGGGACAATCGATGGCGACTCCTGATGCAACGTTCCCGACAGCTCAGATGGAGATTAACGGTGTCTACAGCCCCGCGATTCTAATGGCAGCTGGCGGGGATGGAAGACGGAGAGGGTGGGCAGCGGGATGATCGATGGTGACTCCTGATGCAGTGTTCCCGATGGCTCAGATGGAGATTGATGACGTCTACAACCCCGTGATTCTGATGGCAGCTAGCGGGGATGGTAGATGGAGAGGGCGGGTAGCAGGACGATTGATGGTGACTCTTAATGTAGTGTTCTTGACGATTCTGATGGATACCGATAGCGTTTGCAACCCTGTGTGGAGCTAGCGGCCCAGTTCTGGATGGTGGTGATCGACGACAGTGGGAACCAAGTGGCGACGCTTTTGCTACTTGGTCACCACTTGACAGAGCCCGAAGCTTGAAGGGTGATTGGCACCAGCGAGAACAAGGTGGCGACACTTATGCTACTTGGTCACCCGCCTAACAGCACTTAGAGACTAGAGGGTGGAAGGCCCCATGGGGGAGGATGAGGACGGTTGCAGAGGGACCTGCACCTGCACACATGACAGAGAGCGTGATACAGTGAGACTGTTGGTATTCATGTAGACGCATGATAGTGTTAGTATTCATGTAGATGCATGTACAACATACCTTCGACGCTTACTCAGATTTGATAGTTCGTCAGACATAACATGAGCAGGAGTCACTGATGCTTTTATACGCTCATGTATTTCCTTTGATGATATATATTTACACTTCTTAAAAAAAAGGGTTAGGAACCAAGTAAAATTCATGAGTCTGTATTTTGTTATATAATATCCACTGTTAGTTTTTTGATAGAACAAAAGAACGGACAAGCGCATTTCACCCCCCTCTAGTACTCTCATCGGTCCTACATTCTATACTCGAAAGTGATCTAAAAGCTCAGTGATCAAGGAAGCATTAGAGGAGTGCACAACATTGAACCCTTCCAGACTGATCGATAAGTAATTGCTTGTATTATTATATACGTGCTTAATTTTATACCAATTGTGATTGTATACAAGCATTATTAGAGATTTTTCGATCTCCGAAATTTTTTTGAAAAGGAGATACAGATAGTAGACTCGCACTTAATCTGTAGGTCTTGGACGTAGTACTTTGGGAGTATGAACCTAGTAAAAAAATAATCATCTCATTATTTATTCTTTATTTTATTATTTTTTATATATTCCGCTACTAATAACATTTTTATTAAAAAAAAGAAAACATAATCGATATTTACCTTATCTGTCAATCTCACACGGCCCTACACGTTAAGGATAATTCGGACCTTTCATTTTAAATGAAAACTCCATTTATAGTTTTTTTTTTGGAAAAGGAAAAGGAAAAGGAAAAAGATCACTTGAGGTGAAATGTTTCACGATGATTTCAAATTGTTTTATTTAGTCATCTTGAGATGTTAAGTGATGATCTAAAGTGGAGATTGCAATTATATGAGGTTGCGATTAAATGTACTACAATAAGCCTGGTATAATTTCAAATTTTCTTCAAATGGAGCCTTAGGAAATCAGTTTTAGGCTTTGAGGGCCACATCCCCTTTCACATGAAGATAACACTTGGTGGCAGGGGTGTTTACGTGTTTGTGTCTTCATAATTTTTAATTGTCATTGATTATTATCTTTTCAGTATGAGATGGAATCTGTCACTCCAACGATTTCATATGATCGACCCCATTTCTATAAAAGATGAAATCCGTCACCTTAGCGGACCGATATATGATCGGTCTCATGATTATATGTGAATAAGTAAATCGAAAAGTTACAGTTGATCATGACAAAATTATCTCATACATTATTTATGAATTAAGAAGGTACTCTAATAATGTTTATTGATGATTTTATTTGTACTTTTACAAACATAGTTGAATTGGTACAGATAATATACTGTCAAATCAAAATAAAAATCAAATCTATGAAAAAATAATTTTTTTTAAAAAAATAAAATTCTTCTCATTTAAAAAGGTTGTTCAATCACCATGATTTACATCTTTTCAAATCGTGATGGAATCGACATTGAGAGGTGTTTGGGATGAACATTATTATCTTTTATCATATAGATGATTTTATTTATAATATTTATATTTTATCAAAAAGTCAAAATAAAACTTATATAGTATACGTATACAATATCAAAATGACAAGATTAAAAATTTATATCATGCTATTAAATTTACTAAAAAAAATTAACAATTAGTTATGGAAACCTTAATTTTTAAAAGTTTCATGCCAGATCCTTCGATTGCTTATTTTAACTCCGTGGAGATTTTTTTTCTTTATTTTTTATGTGCCGGTGGTTTTGCTACTAAAACAAAAAGTCTATTGACTGTTTTTATGGGTGACAGATTTTCAACCAAGAACTAACCGTTAGATATCATGGTATCACACTAAACTAAAGCCACGCTTCAGTGATACTTGTCTGCGGTTTTTCTACCTTCTGGTTGGCTCTGTCTCCGTCGGCAGTAGTCACGATATCTTCTTATCCTCAGTCTCTTGCTCGATTGATTGAGCTGCTTTCGCCATGGCGGTCGCCTTGGCCGTCGCTGCCTCTCTTCTTCCATTCTTCTACCACCTCCTCGTCCTTTCGGCCTCGGGATGGCTCTACGCCGGCGCTGCCTACATCGCGTACAACACGTCAGGTAGCCTCGTCCCAGGCAAGATCAACGTCCACCTCGTTCCCCACAGCCACGACGACGTCGGATGGCTCAAGACCATCGACCAGTACTACGTCGGCTCCAACAACTCCATCCAGGTCTCCTCCCACCGACATTTTCCTCCGGCTGGCTTATTTGGGGCTTTTGTGTTTGATCCTTGATCTGATCTTTTCCCCCCATTTTTTGTTTGGATTTCCGATGCGACGGAAAACAGGGTGCTTGCATCCAGAATGTGTTGGATTCGGTTGTGGAGGCTCTCCTCGCTGACAAGAATCGAAAGTTCATATACGTGGAGATGGTTTTCCATAGCTCTTCCTTTATGGCCTCTTCTGCGACCAATTTTCCTTAGAATTGTTGGTTTTGGGATCTTCCGTTTTTCCTAAAGCATTTTTGTTTTTTTTTTTTGTCGTCTGGGTTTCTCCCTTTAGGCTTTCTTCCACCGGTGGTGGCGACAGCAGAGCGATACCACGAAGAAGGCAGTAAGGGGGCTTGTCAGCTCGGGACAATTGGAGTTCATGTAAACTCCCCCACCCCCATTTTTCGACTTCTAGATAATCTCTTCTCCAAGTTCTTGGATACAACTACAAGCATTGTCCAATTGGTCACTACTTTTTCATTTTCCATACCTTCTTTTGTCAACTGTTGTATAAGTATTAAAATTCATGGGTTGGCATGACTTTCAACTTTTTCCCTCCTATTTGATGCTTCCTTTTCTTATATATTATCCATTTCCTTTTTCATAGAAACGGAGGTTGGTGTATGCATGATGAGGCAGCTGTCCACTACATCGACATGATTGATCAAACTACTCTTGGGCATCAGTTTCTGAAGCAGGAGTTTGGTCAAGTTCCGAGGATTGCTTGGCAAATTGATCCATTTGGCCATTCTGCTGTACAAGCATATTTGCTTGGAGCAGAGGTACAAGCTTTGAGCTGCTGTTAGACTTTTGAGCAACAGAATGAGCCACAAAAGAGAGAGGGGCTATGTAAAAAAAAGCTGAACTTGGAAAAAATATTGGGAGAAATGGAAGATGAGAAATTCATGACTTGGCTTTATACCATCTTATAATTTTATTGAGCTACTACTTTCCCAAAAGCTTTTGATAGGGAATGTGCAATTTATATATGTGTAGATTATATACCTACCTATCAGACATTGGTTAATTTATTATGTCCCTGAGGGTATAATTCCACCTACCAAGATAAGTAGGATTCAATAAATATCTCAACATATTGAAAACCATGTTTGTTTTGCTTGTACTTTTTTTTTTTTTTTGCTTTGTTCGTTTGACATATTGTTATTTTGTACCTTCATTGTACTCTTTTTATAAAAGAAATGAATATATCTATGTATGCATGTTTTTAGATTTCATGAAGAGTATTTGACTCTTATCCAATACTTTTACCCTTATGGTTCTTTCGCTGATACACCTTTCTAGGGTATTGGGTTAAGTGTCAATACTCAGTGCAATTGAGTCAAATTAAATAACTCATACTAAAATGTAGTGCACTTTCTTTTGGGGGTCCCCTTTGTGATGCTCGAACTTCAAACCTTTCTAGAATCTTGATCCAAGGGGTTGGTTGGTCGCTTCAAGGGTGTTATTGTTTGATTTGACCCGTATTTTATGCTTGTTCATGTGGCATGTGCTTGGCTAACAATTTTTGTGTTTTTTGCACCCACAATTTTGATTTTTATTATCCTTCTCAAGGCCTCTCTTGAAGGTGTGGTTCCATAAAAGGTTTTAGATTTCAGTTAGAGTGTTGGGCTCTAATCCAAAACTCCCATGGTTCACTTGCTGCTACACCTTTCTTGGATATTGGATAAGTAATATTCATAGTGAAATCGAGTCAAATTAAATATTGCATACTAAAATGGAGTGAACATTCTTTTAGGGTCCCCTCTACAATGCTTAGACTTGAAACCTTTCTAGAAGCTTGATCCAAGTGGTTAGTTAGTTGCTTGAAGGGTGTTGTCCCTTGATTTGACTCTTGTTTCATGTGGCGCATGCTTGACTAACACAATATTTTTGTTTTTTGCACTCATAATTTTGTTTTTTAGTATTCTTTTGCAGGGCCCCACCTGAAAGTGTATATATATATATATATATATTGCTTTCATTAAAAGAGTACAGTAAATATATAAAATAGCAAAATCAAACAAAATGAAAACTAGAAGCAAAACAAACACTAGAGATTTCAGTTGTGGTTCACTTTAATATAAAGTTCACTCTTACTCTTATTCCACTTAATTATCTCTTTTTATTCTTTATAAATAAATTCATTTAATTTTTAACCATTTATTATCACATTTCAGTTTTCAATTTTTTAATTATTAGTAATAAATTCACTAATAAATGAATCACTAGAGCTAGATTCTTAACTATCAATAATGCCATTTGACATATAGGCTAAAATACTTGTTGTAAACAATGATATAACACTTTTATGCAAATAAATGCTAATTGTTGGTGACCCACGTTATCATGTCTCTTTGTGCAGGTAGCTGCTTTATAAATGGTTACACTTTTTCACTCTTCAACATTAATTTTCATCATTTATTATAACTGTTGTTTCAATTTAAATCTTTTTATTGTTACATAATTTAACTGAATATTAGCACAGATGATCCAAATAAATGTTTATAGCATCAAAGAGCTCTACAAGTAAGTAGTATGAAATGTAAGGCCTGTTAAAGATATGTATCAATTGAGGAGTAGTTAGAATATCATTTTTCCTTTAAAAGTAACCCCTCCCCATATTAATCCCCACTTGATCACTCATATATATATATATATATATATATATATATATATATATATATATATATATATATATATATATATATATATATAATAAGAATATCATTTAGTTATTCATCAATAGTCTTCATCTTTTAACATTCATTTTGCCAATTTAATGTTGTTTCAATCCTCCTGGTTGTCGGTATAAATAATATTTTTACATATTTATTTCATGCATAGGAGTATGTAAGTTAATTAATGGATAGCTTTACCCATCTCAAATATATATTAGGTAAAGATCTAAAACTCTACAAGGTCAATCATCTCCCCTTGAATACATATTTACAAAAATAAGTATATAAACAACTTAAAAAGGTCTAAGATAAATTAAATTTGAAATTACACAAATTTTAAGAATTAATTAAAATTCAAGGTCAATAGATCCAATCTTGATTCAATTACTCCATTATAAATCAAATTAAGGAGCCCAACTCCCATTGCTAACTATCAAACCATTAATCTTTCATTCCGAATCAAATAACCAACATAAATGCTATAACAAACTTAAAACAAAAATATAATAAGACCAAATTTTTACTGCAATTTTTTTAATCAACAAAACAAAGTAGGTGTTTGAATAATACAAAACATTTGAGCTAATTGAATCTAAATAATGAACCATGAAAATCCTATGCATGTGAGGGTTAGTCCAACTGCTCTAGGGTGCATGAGGGTCAAGACAACAATGCTAGATGCACACTAGTGTTAAGCTTGTAGGGGCTTGGTAGGTTGCACATAGTGTTCTTGACTCGACAAGGTTGACCTGTGATAGTTGATTCGCATGACCAAATTGGTTGGGCTTGATGATTCAAAGGTTTGGTATGTGGTTGACTTATAGGTGACTAATGAAGGATGGTACGAGACTCGAAGGACTAAGAAATCCTAATAACGCGAACTCTAGGACAAGGAGAATAGAATAGTTAATGGTTAGAAAGCTTTGATGACTTGGAATGAGGAGATTTTCGTTGGTGACTTTGTGAAGGATGACATGCGGAAAAGTTTGAAAGCTTGATACTTCCAAAGGACTAACGATCTGATGTGAGATGAACTCAACGGCAACTCAACAAAGAGGTGAATTGCGTAGGTGATCTAGCAAACGGATGACATATGAAACAAGCTTGGAGGGTTTGAAGCATTTAAAGAAATGAAAATATGACGGGAGGTGGACTTTTGGGTAATGTAAAGCTGTGACAAATGAAGACCGGAATATGGTGCGTTATAAGAGGTTATGCTTGGTTATAATTTCACATTTATGCTTTTGGCTTCAGAGAGTCTTTAACTAAGGAACAATATGTGTTTTTTTGTTATAGTTAATTCTTAAATTTGACCCCAGAGCTTTGCAGGGCTTACAAGGGTGTAAGATGAGCAAAGTTGGTATCCTTTAGCATATTATAGCTACTCGAAGTGATCCTAGAGAACTAGAGCGTTGAGTCGACTACAAACTTTTTGCTTGATTATTTCAATTTTATGTTCACATTCGAAGTGATCCCGGTGAAGCAAATTGATTATTTAATTTTCTAACTTTTAAATACAAATTTAAATTTTAAATTAGAGGATATATTAATTTTCTACGAAAAATTTGACTATGATCTTATGCGGATTCCCCCTCACTGCTACCTGTTAGAACCGATGGAATCAACATATCTTTACAATGACATGATATTGTCCACTTTGGCCCTAAACCATCATGATTTTGTTTTTGGGGTTTACCATAACGCCTTATACTAATGGGGATATTTTTCATTTTATAAACTTATGATCTTCTCCATTTATTTTCAATATGGGACTTTGATTGTAATCTTAACAATCCTCCCCTCAAATGAAGGACCACCATATTCTAATCGAGGCTAGTTTGATGTCCAATCTCTTGACCCACCAGATTCTTCTTGCCTTGATGTTCGATTCTCTTGATCTGTTAAGACTGTTTAGTATCCGATCCAACTGATCTATTAGGACTTACCTGCCTCGAGAGCTTTTTATAGATTTTACTAGGAGCCCCCTACTATTATTCCCATGGTCCGGACCTCCCCTACCTCTTTCTTTTTTTCCGGAGGTTATTCACATGACTCTACATAGATTATAACTCTGATACTAATTGATAGGACTGATGGAATTAACATATTTCTACAATGGTATGATATTGACCACTTTAGGTCTAAGTTCTCATAGTTTTATTTTTGGATTTTATCTAAAAGACCTCGTATTAATGGAGATATCTTCCATTTTATAAACCCATGATCTTCTCCATGTATTTTCAATGTGGGACTTTGATTATAATCCTAACACTACCATCTTTACATCATATCTTTTCAATACAATACAAACCTTGTCAACATGCTTACCCCGTTGGAGAGAACAACTAAAATATAAAAAGATGAGCAAAATAGATTGATTCCTCTTTCATTGGAAGGGATGCCCAAAGGACAACAAAGAAACATTGCTCCATAAAGTTAGTGAAATAATTCTTTCCTATAATTGGAAGCAAAGAACCAAAATGAAGGGTGCCAATGGGAAGAAAAATACTAGTTGGATTTCAAATTTTCCTTTGAAAGTTTAAAATTATCTAAGTTGTTAAATTTTTATAATTTATTATATTTCTTAAAAAATAGGTTGTATTTATATTCCCTCTGCTTTATCAACACCGTTCAAGTCTTGGGTTCTTCGAGGTTGGTGTGGTGTCACCATAAGCCGACATTATGGGCTTCTTGTTGCATCGTCTAGTGGGTGTTTAAATGTCTTATGTGGAGGATTTTCAGAAACCATGTTTGGGACAGATGAATGACCATCAACTTGAACATTAATAATAAAAAAGTAATGATTGAGCCATTTCTTTAGATTTAAAACTTTTAGGAAACTTGATGAGGTCACCCAAATTAATATTTGATTTATGGAAATTGAATCTATCTAGTTTTTTCCTAGGTAATGCAAAGATTGAAACTATTTTCCCTTGCGTTACTTTCATGTTTTACTGGTAATAACTTCTTTCATCACTTAAATGCCTATATTTATCAGCTTTATATATTGTTTTTCTGCCAATATGAGTTCCATGCACTTTCAGGTTGGTTTTGATGCCCTTTATTTTTCACGAATTGATTACCAAGACCGCCAAAAGAGGAAAGATACCAAGAGCCTTGAAGTTGTGTGGCGGGGTTCCAAAACTCTTGGTTCATCTGTAGATGTTAGTTCCACTCCCATTTTTCATTCTCATCTTTCAAGACCTTTTTTTCATAAAGATCCAAAGCATGATTAAAATTTTTACTTCTTCAGTTAACTGTTTATAAAAATGTCTCTATTCAGATATTCACCGGCATATTCCCAAAGGACTATGAACCACCCCCTGGTGGTTTTTACTTTGAGGTTAATGATGAGTCACCTGTTATCCAGGTCATTCCACGACTAAACTATAGAATGTTAAACACTATTACAGAAATTTATTGTGACAATGTTTGTGGATGAAGGATGACCCTCTTTTATTTGATTACAATGTTCAAGAACGAGTAGATGATTTTGTGGCTGCAGCTTTATCACAGGTATGCTTCATACTTTTCATATAGTTTTAACTTGCTACATTTTCCCCTCAAAATTCTAGTTGTGTAATTGACAAGCCACACAAATGTGAACTTATTTTTTTTAGTTTTCTTTGGTTTTATTTTCTTTGTGCTCACATTTAGATGATAATTTTTGATGCTTGCAAGAGTGCTTATAGAGAGATGAAAGTTCTGCTTAAATATTGCAGCCTGCCTGCAGTCAAAATGCCATAAAGTTCTAAAATGGAGTTCTTACATACAAGGGCATCAATAAGAAACCAAATTATTCACAATCCTGAAGCTGCCACATACAACCATTTATTTCATTTTCAACATGAAAAAAAACTCTTCAGGCCTTATAGATTAGTATTTTGTTTGTTTTTTCAACATTTTTTAACTGCAAAATGGTCCATCATGTTAGAACTGTAACAACAATTTTCCTATCTTTTCAGGCCAACATTACTAGGACGAATCATATCATGTTCACTATGGGGACTGATTTCAAGTATCAATATGCAACCTCATGGTTCCGACAAATGGATAAGTTCATTCATTATGTCAATAAGGTAATTTGTTTCCAGAAAAAGAATTCTTTGATAAGAACATGTAAGATTTTTCTTTTTTAGTGTGAAAGGTTTTTTTAATATTATTTTTCTTCATTTGTCTAGATTTTTTCGATTTTGTTTCCAATAAGTTTTTTTTGTAGTGCCGATGTTTGCATGTCCACCTGGTTATGAATTCCTACTTCATGTTTTATATGGAATCACTTCTTTTTGTTCAATTTCTCAAAATTAAAACTTGCTGAGATTGCTTAATCCGTGTTCCAATGTTTCCCTGTCTATCATGGAACATTTATTACCAAACAGTAAATCTTGTAACTATTGTATCTAACAAAATTGTTTGCTTGCTGAACTTTATTTATTAGGTTGTATATTAGAACTTGAAAGACAAACAAATTTGTCTTATTCTGCAGATTTTAATTCAAGGGTCATCTTCTTTCTTTACCTTGTCTCTTGCAAAATCTAGTACTCTTCCTTTCCTGAATTATAGTGTTTCTCTGGTTTAGGATGCACGCATAAATGTCTTGTATTCGACTCCATCAATTTACACAGATGCTAAGCATGCTGCAAATGAGGCTTGGCCTTTGAAGCTGGATGATTTCTTCCCGTGGGTGATGAATATAGTTGATACCAAACCTTAGAAATTACTTTGTATTATCGTCTGATCTTCTTTAACTGAATTGTTAGATATGCCGATCGTGCCAATGCATATTGGACAGGATACTTCACAAGTAGACCTGCTTTAAAAGCTTATATAAGAATTTTGAGCTCTTATTATTTGGTAAGTACTTTTTGTGTGTGTGCTAAAGTGCTTATACTAGCAATATCCCATGGTTATTCTCTGGAATTTTATTTATTTATATTGGCTATTAGTCTCATTGTTAGTAGCATATCTTCCAAAACTAGGCAGCAAGGCAGTTAGAATTTCTTAAAAGAGGAAGTTATGGCCATACAACAAACAGTCTGGCTGAAGCTTTAGCAATTGCACAGCATCATGATGCAATTACAGGAACAGAGAAACAACATGTTGCAGATGATTATGCCAAGCGATTAGCTATTGGTTATACAGAGGTGATATGTTTACTTGGGGCATGAAACTGCTAAGGTTTTTTTATATAGCCATAACTATTGTCTTCATGCCAAGATGTTTCTAACAGGCTGCTAAATTGGTTGAATCTACACTTACTTCCTTGACTGAATCACATTCCAATTCTGGTCATGATGGTGATGATGCTTTAGCAGCAAAATTTGAGCAGGTAGAAATTAGTTAGCTGCAACATCCACTGGATCTCAGACTCTTTTTCATTCTTTCATAGTATTCACCATTAGCATTGGTGTGGCTTATACTTGCAATTAGGTAATTTTTCTGGGTTATTTTGTTATTACAATCTTGTTTATAATTGAAATGATGCTTATGCCCATTCCAGAATCTCCTGATATTGAAGTAGCTTAATTAATAATAATATCAAAAATAAATATCAGCTCCATTTGGCCTTTGTTTAAGAAATTAAGACAGTAAAATTCTGATATTTTAAAAGGCACTGAGCAATTTATGCCCTTTAGCAGTAATTAGGAAGTAAGCATTAGTGACGTTTTTTTTCCCTTCAAAATGATAATTGAGCATCTAACTCAGGTCCCATCCTACTTTTCCGCGATCTTTTTCTTAATCTTCATGGATCAAAGCCTATATCCTTTAAAAACATAGCTGAAATGTACTCCACTCATGATGGAAATGTAGAGTGGAGATTTTCTTTCAATTCCTGGACCAACACATTCTGCATTGTGCAGTTCCTTTCCCATCTTCTGATCCCCATCACGTCAATGGACAGACTACACTGAATTCCTGTTGGAGCGGAGGATTAAATGGAGAGGCTATGAGGGGCAGGGGGAGGGTTGAATAGCCTCAACCAAAAACTTAAGATTCAGTAACAAATTTCTAAATAAAAAAAAATATTGAAGTACAACCAAGGTTTAAAATATCGAACCGTGCCGGAGTTTCGGTCCTGGACTGGAACGATATATCGTACCGTGCCGGTATAGTTTAGGTATTTTTAAAATATAAAATATATTAATTAAAATAAAAAATTTAATCTAAATATTTAAAAATAAAAATAATTTTTTTTGATAATTTATAGGTTTTAATAAAGCCTATTTAAATTACCTCGAATTATAACTTTGAACTATAGCTAGGAGTTGATTATTAAAACTTAAGTAAAACCTAAGTTTTAAAAACAAAAAACGGAAAAATCGCGCGCCGCGCGATCAGTGCGCCCGCGCGGAGTGTCGCAGGGCCCCGGCAGCGTCGCCGGTCTCGGGCAGGGCCTTCGACGGCTTCGCCGGCCCCGGGCGGGGTCCCGGGCGGGGTCCCGGGCGGGGCCTCTGGCGGCGTCGCCGAGGCCTCGCGATGCCTCTGGAGGCATCGCCGAGTCCGAGCGACGCCTCCAGAGGCGTTCCCCGGCCGGAATCGTGTGTCGGCACTGTGCCGGTGTCGGTGCCGCGGCGGAACGAATTTTTTCGTGCGTATCGGGCGATACGACACGAGATTTTAATCCCTGAGTACAACACGAATAAGAAAAACAACACAAAATGAGAAAGTGAATGAATGTAACTCAATGTTTTACGTGGTTTGGCAGCCCTAAGGCTTCTACTCTAGTGCCTTGTATAAAAGAGAAAAAGGAAAATTACAACAAGGAGAGTAGAGAAGAGAGTTTGACAGAGTAACTTTGCTGTAAATTGAATGCTTTTCATTGCCAACATGCCTTATATTTATAGGCCTCAACTGAACTTCCAAACCTCTTTAGAATCATCCAACCTGATCTGCATTAGTCGATCGGTCACTGACGCATAACGATTTTATCTCTCATTTTAAGTTGGCTCCTTGCATCTATCAATCAATTAATCTCAACAGTAGCTTTTGAAAATGACTCTTATAACAATTAATCATTCTAGTATAACCAATTAAGCATCCAACAATCGACTCAAAAGCCCATAAGTTGATTGCCTAATAGAATAATTGTTTTGTTACTACGACTAACTGTAATTCTAGTTGTTTTGAGAGCCACCACTTGACTATTCAACAGAGACAATTAAAATAGTAGCTTTTTGTTCCCTTAGCTGAGTTGACTCAATGATCAATCGATTGTTCACTGGCACACAATACCAATTGACTTATTAATTTACTACTACATTGGTAAATGAAGAACAACATCTTCTAGTGGGTCGACTTGACTATCAATCGACTAGTAATTGCAAATCAGTTGACTAGATTAGGTCATTTCTATGGCCTTCGTTCGAGCTTAATGTAGTCCTCGATTTCCTAATTTTACATATGCACTCCTTGAAGAATACCATGCTCTGGACCTCTTGCCAAATTTGTCTTATGAGACATTTGATTATCCTTGATTTGTCGGAGTTGCCTTTTGCCAGACGTCCAATCACCCTTGATTTGCTGAACTATCTATTGCCCCATGAGTTGCTCTTACATATACTTGTTATTACTCATCAAATACATCTTCTAATTTAAGCCTTTGTGTAGCATCAAAATTGATTGCACTAACATGCTGGTCAAGTGAGGTTAAGAGGCTTGTCGAGCAAAACATTTATGGAATGCAAAAGCATTTCAAAAATATTGCATTTTAGATAGATTGTTAAGAATAATCTTCATACTAATGATTTCATATCACGAAGTAATGATAATAAACGACAAACTCCACAAGCAACGATAATAAAAATTCTACAGTAGAATTATAACAGGATCCAAGACCACACGGATACGAACGTAAGTCCAAATCACAGATACACACTAAAACTCCACAAGTCCACGATTACCGATCACAGATCCAAATACAAACCAAAATCCATATATCCAAATACAATCTGAAAATCATACAAAGTAAAACAATAGCATCACTTCTGAGATGGGGGCAGTCTGGCAGAACTCTAAGCTTCATGACAACATCTCTATTTGCTACCTGGGGAGAAAGAAAGGAAACCCTAGGGTTTGGGTGGTGAGTATAAAATACTCAGTGGGATACTAGATAGAAGTGTACAACATATATATAAACATGGATTTCAAAGGATATACAGTCTCTCCGATGGATACTTAATGGACAAGGTCAATAATACTAAATAACAGATATCATGCCAATTCAATCAATGCATGTAATGTCACACAATGCAACAATCATATATCAAACAAGTGTAACAATCACACACAAAGATGCAGTAAATAAACTACCAACTAATGCAGTAAAATAAACTACCAACAAATGCATGCACATATGCAACATACATCACAGGCAACATGCATGGTCACTGTTTGCACTCAACACCCTGAGACATCCACACAATGAACTGGGGCGTACGATAGGACAACTGCACACACTCCAACAACAGACCGCTACACGTGAGTGGGGAGCGGGGAAAATATTTCAAGGGAGCTATTTAGCTGCCTGATCACTGTCTGCACTCAACATCCTCAGACACCCACACAATGAACTGGGGCGGGCACACGACAGGAAGCACCCGCTCCAACAACAGACCAACTACACGCGAGGGGGAGGTACAGTATCCCAAGAGAGTTATCTAACTAGTCCTGGTCGCACCCATATAGTGCTATAACGCTCTCACTCTTGTACCACTATCAACAATGGTCTAATGAGAGCTGACAACAACAACAATAATCAACAACACCTACTACTAGCATGTAGATGTTATGATGTACAGCTCAATAAATAATGATTATATCTCCCATGATATACTCAACATCAATCAGAACAAGCCATCACAGATCAACAATAAAGAAATAAGACTGTATTAATGACAATTAGATTATAACAAAGGTCAACAGTGATGTATTATGCAACGAGTGTAATAAGGATAACAACAAGATAATTATCAACAAATAATAAGTAATGCACTATGAATAAGACCTGTATTGACCAAGTACAGAAGTACTCACCTAGTAAGATGCACGTCAAAATAAGAACCCTCAAATACAAATCCGTATATAGCAGAATCAACAAATCAAGGTCTTGCAATTTATAATAACAACATCCACTAAATACAATAATATATTTAAATCTCGCAACAGAGAAAACCCTACTTAATCATTAACCTCAACTGGATCTAACCACCCAACCAATTAGATCCATGCCAAATCTTGCAACAAAGTAAACCCTACTTAACCATTAACCTTAACCGGATCTAACCTAATCAGATCCATCAACAAAACAAAATCCATTAACCCTAGTTTCACAGAATTCCAACAACACAACAAACAAACCCTAGCTACAATCAATTTTGACCGATTTAACACATAGGACAGATTGGAACTGATCAATCTAACAGATCAATCCCAATTCCATTAAAACCCAACAGCATTGATCAAATCCCAAAACCGATCTATCCAACCAACAAATCTCACAGAATCTCAACAACACAACAAACCCAAAATCCAGAATTCTCATCATCGGAGCAGAACAACACATCCTAACCGAACAGGAATCCAAGATTCCAATCACCATTCAAGAAAAGAAGCCTCACAAAAACCCGATCAATCCAAGCCACGAACAGAACAGAACCACTCCAAGATTCAAAATCGAAATCATCCAAATCGATTTACAAATTGTTACCGAACAAGAAAATCTAATCGGAATCAAGAAAGGGGACTCACCTCCCATCGGATTGAGTGCCCTAGAATCCAGCTAAACTCCGGCTCTGCCTTCACTGCCGAGCACCTTGAAGAATACTTGCTCTAATCGCCCCCAAACAGGTAAAATCTCTTGGAATTCAAAAAACTGAGAAAGAATTGAACCTTCTCGAGGGAATAGGAGTCCAGATCCAGGTCCTGATCTCTAGGCGACGACGAAGTAACTAAAAGAGGCGGCGTCGGGCTGCTCGATCTTGGCAAGGATCATCACGGAGCTCCCGGATGGCAGTGACGGCGGCTCGCGACAAAGAGTGGGGAAGACGACACGCGAAGAGAAGGCCGGCAGAATCGAGCAGCACATGGGAAAGAGAAGCCGATCGCGAGAAGAGATGCCGATCACGAAGGAAGAAACGTCGATTGGGAGAAGAAGAGGAAAACGAGATTCGTGATCTTTAGAAAGCAGAGTCGTGACCGCGACTTAAATGGGATTCCTAACGAGTTTTGGTTTAACCTAAATGGCTGAGTCAAATGGGCTTATTGGGTCGAGTTAATTGGGCTTCAACAGTAAACCAAATTTACAACTCAAACCCATTAATAACTTAGGTTTTAATTGATTAATCCAACCATACTTAATTAGGGATAATAGTTAACTTAAATATGGATTAATTCTCCCTTAAATTTAAATTATTTATAATTAACTTCAAAATTTCTCGTATCTTATACTGGACATCATCGATTCTGTGAGACTAGCATATGTTAGACTCCTTGATTTTACCGAGTAGTCGATCCTAATTGGTTGTAAACATTGGGATGTTGAGAGTTAACATAAGGATGTTGGTTAAGGGTAACTAGTTTATTAAAAGTGATCTATCATGAAATTTTATGTGGTTCTATTACAGTTCGAGTGCAAGTTTCCTTCGACTTGAGGTATTCAAGTCATCTTGGTCATAGAGATTTATACTTTGACATTTTAAGCAAGCGTCTTTACAAAGGTGTGGATTCGGGATGATTGAATATAAGTCAAAGTGTTTATAGGTGATTGGGTAACCAATAGAGGATTTACCGCTCCTTAATTAGGAGGTGTATACCCTATGACCACTTATTAGGATTGTTACTCGTAAGTTTTTGGCCAAAGCAGAAACACATCAAGAGGATGATCCTCTTGGACAATTATTTTTAAGTAACTTGAATCCACAAGACAAGGAATTACAATTAGCTATGTGTGACGTAATCAATCTAATGGGGACACACATAAACCATGTCCTGAATTAAGCGGGTATAAGATGATTAAAGGAACAGATACACGAACAACTGTAGCTGTTAAAGGGTTTAAAGTGATTTTGAAATCAACTATGATTTTTCGATTAATTGGGGGTTATGATGTATTACTAGGTGTCACACTTGATCGATTTGTAATTAATGGTTAATTATGGACGATCAACATAAATCAGAAACCTATAAGGTCACATGCACTACGAGTTTCTCAAAGAGATATAAAATGAGTTTGAGAATTGAATTCTCAGATCGAGAGAGATTGAGTCCGATCGGACTGAATGAAAGGTGAATATGAAAGATATTTTATAGGAAAAGAAGCACGAATGGGTTATGTCTTTTCAAGACAAAGTGGGTCCTCATTGGTTTAATTATAAACCAAATTTATTTGGTTTTAATTAAAGTGGTTTGGTTTTAAACTAACTCGGTTTGGTTGTGAACCCAACTTGATGCTAATAGATTGGAGCTTGGTTTGATAGATTCGATTTTTTTTTTAACGAAACATATCCGTTAAACATCTATAAATATAACTTTTATGAAGAATTATTAATAAGAGATTAAAAAAAATCTAATTGTTAGGTTTTAAATCAGCCACAAACCCCTTTCTTCTTTCTCCTTGCCACCGCCCAACACATAGCTCCAACTTGTGTTGCTGCCACCCACCTTGGAGGAGAGCTTGTTACAGCTGGCCAAAGGATTCCTTCCAAGGCTCGCCACTGGTCCTTAATCCTCCTAGGATCAGTGGCTGACCATTCCGGAGCTAAAGAAAGCTACAACTGGCGGTGGAAGCAAGGAACATGAAGAGAAACAATGGTTGCTTCTCCACCAAAAGGTATCGTTTCTTCCTTTCGTCTTGAATTTTATTTTAGGGCAACTGTTGTCGCTGAAACAACCACGTTAGATAGGTTTGCTGCTCCTTCTTGACAGCAAACCATACGACCTTTGAATGGTGGTGTAATCTCCTCAATTCAATCCGATTTGTATCGCTGGGTTGCTTCGAGCCGTCAAATACGGAATCGGACCGTAAGTCTTCTCCGGATCGCTTGTCTCCTCCCTTCGACTAGTATTGTAGCGGAGACACGACATGTGACTTAGGGAAGTCATCTCGAGGAGATCTTGACGTGGATACGAGTAGAGGCAATCTTGTTCAAAGTTGCTAGTTAATACCGTTTCTGCTCCACATCATCCAAAAGCTATAAAGTTGTTTGTCTTATTTACGATTATGTTTGCATGTGTATATTTCCTTAGATAAATTTTGTGTAGTTAGTAATAAAATTATTTATTACGCTTCCGCTGCTATGTTTTGTGAAATATAAAATTTTAAATTACGCATGTAGAAACTCAACAGGAAGTGTTGTTGCAAGCTAGGGTACAAATCCCTAATTGAAACGAAATGGTGCCAGTGCATGCTTTCCATGTGGATAAATAATGCGGGTGGCATCAATTAGGAGGGAGAGGAGGAGGAGAAGATAGTGGAAGGAAGAGCTGGTGCTGCTTACAGGAGTTTGGCTAATGTTTGGTGTCTTGATCAAGCTGTAGGAGGAAAGTTAAGATGGATGAAATCTCACATGAAGCTAGAGGAAAAGAATCCATCTTGTGTTTTGCCTACAGGCTTTTATTATAACCCGATTTCGACTCGTCGAGCACATCTTGATGTCTAGGGGCATCTGAAACTTGTGAGTTATCTCTGCAGCACACAAGACAATAGAGAATAGAGGTGAAATTCGAGCTATCTCTGCCCAATCCCATGTTTGTAGTCCATTTCCTATGCATGCAGAAGAAAATTAGTGAATCGAAGACTGTCGTGTCTTGTATAACAGACTGTTTTGATCATTTTATAGTTATTTGAAACAAGACTCTTAAATAATTTATAATGTTGGTATTATTCCTCTTAATGCATACATGTCATCTGCAAAGTATTGTGAAACTAAGAATGCTTTTGCTGCTCATGTCACATATTGTAGATGGAATGCCATAGATTTGCTTACCAAGATCTGCATAATTTTGATGAAATTTTTCTTCAACGTTTGTACAGAAGGAGTATGATTATAATTGACTTTTAGTGTCGATTTTTCTCACAAGCGAAGTCCATGCAAACATGAGGGATACAAATAAATTTAGGATCTTAACCATTAGGTCTTAAGACTCATAACCTTCATATGTTATATGTTCTTTACTAGTGTGTTCTGGGCTAATGGAAGACTACCTGATATATCAGGCAGCTCGTGATCATTTGATCTTCATCATCTTTGGTTGTCCATGCTAGTAATTTAGTAAGGCTTTGCATGGCCTGAGCCCTCAGTCAGTCATTTCTGAAGAGGATTTATTTACCAGGATCATCTAATCACGTTGTGCCTTTTGGAATGTTAAACCTTCACTTAACATGGCCATTTCTTTGTTCCAATCCACTCCAATCAACCCAAATTCAGAAGCTCAGGTTACTTTTTTTCCCAGATCCATTTTTGAGGTTTACATATGCTGAGACTTATAGGTTTGCAGATGATGCTTGCATGAAATATGTGTATTTTATGATGAATTTTAATTTCCTTCAATTGATATGAATTTGTGGTCAAAAGTAGAACATTCCATTTTCATGGTGATTGTTGTTCCCTTTTATTTTAAGGCGATGCATTTACACTTTTTTTCTTCTTTTCCTTAGATGCTAATTTATGAATTTAATCATTGTTTTATAGTGCCCCCTTCTTAACATAAGTTACTGTCCTGCATCTGAGTCAGAAATAAAGGATGGAAGGAGCTTGGTGAGTTAGTTTGATTTGGTATATTTCTTTCAAACTGAGAAAGTATATCATATACATGAACTTGTAAAACTGTAATCATATAGGTTGTTCTTGTCTATAACTCTCTTGGTTGGAGAAGGGAGGACATCATCCGAATACCTGTAAGAATAGTTCCTTTAGTTGCTTCTATGGTTTTTGTTTATTGATTTGCATGTACTAAAACAGTTCACTTGGTGAACATTCTCTTTCAATTCTAAACATTTTAATCCAAGCACTTTTGATAATTGATATAACAAGGAATGTCTTATCTGCTGATTTCATTGCTGATCTACTATTTTCGTGTTTCCTTCATAATACTTTTTTTTTGCTATATTTATTTTAGGCAATTAGCAAAGATGGGGTAACTATACGTCTAATGATGTGGCACCATGTCAAAAGGAAGAAAGGAGCATTAGAGGTTAAATTGAATAAATATTGAACTAGCACTTTAGGTGTCCCAATCGGATTATATTATTTAGAACCCACTCCCAAAACAATGGCATACTAAAATAAAAGGACCCACTCACAAAACAATAGTAGGATAGTTGTGCGGAATTAAATACTTCATCTATGGACATCATAACACGTTTTTGCAATTTAAACTATATATCAATTTTCTTCAAAACACAAAATCAACATGTGAGGATCATATATACGATATTTCTAGGGATGACAACAAGATGTATTTTTTTGGACACTCATGATTATCTAACTTGTTTAAACTATTTAAGATAGATTTGGATTAAGTAGTATATACCTATGGTAGATATAAGAAGAGTATGAATTTAATGGCTCAAGTAATGAATACCTGAATAAAAAGGGAAGCTCGGTACATGAAACTCTTGTCAATGTAGGGTCCCGAGGAAGGGTTTATCATACACAACCATACTTTACATTGCAAGAGATCGTTTTCGTGACTCGAACCCTTGACTACAAAGTCACATGCCAACAATTTTACCGTTGCGTCAAGACTCCCCTTCAATGAATACCCAATAGAATTAATTAATTTAAGAATATTATATATATATATATATATATATATATATTTTTTGTTACACATTCAAGTTAGATTGATTATTTTTTACAGATACCCTCTAGTACTCATTTGATCTAGAATGGATAACCATCTTGACATTATGAGATTTTGAATGAAAATAGTAAATAACCCATGTTTGACAAATATAAGATAGGTGAGGACTAGATATCTTAAATTGATATAGATATGGATATGAAAATTTCAAAGTATATGTTTACTCTTTTAACTTCTTTGTCTTCTCTCTTTCCTTCCATTTATCTCCTTTGACTTCCAATTCATCTTTGAGACACCATACATTAGAACCTTGACATGATGTTGGAACAATATATTGTTCCTGTCAAAGTTTGAAACTCTGACACAAATCGAAAATTTGAACCTTGGTTGATACTCCTTGAATGAACAGGTTGTTAATGGTTAGGGTATCCAACCTTAACCTTGCATACCAAGATGTTGTGTCATGGACTGACATTTGTCTCTAATATGTCACAAGCATTATTTCTACTATGATATATTGAATTGAATCATTCAAGATATTACAAATGTGTACATATAAATAAGTCATAAGCAAATTTTTTTGATGATGTATTTGAAGGGCAATATTCCATGGAGTTTGTTAGTAATTGATAATGAATGATGAAGCTAGAATTGATCTTGTCTACAAAATCAATTCTACTAGATTGGAACTAAGAATTGATATATAAGACAAAGTAAAAAGGAGGACTTGCTCAAATTTTGATAAGTGATCTATAAGACCAATGTAAAAAAGGAGGGCTTGTTCAAATATTGATAAGTCTATAAATACATATTTTAATAAATAAATTCAATACAATAATTCAATGATTTCATTCTTTTACAATTGCTTACATGATCTCAATGTCATTCTAGTGTTTCTCTTTCCCATGTATTTTTAGTTGGAGGGGAGGTAACAAGATAACTATGGCCTCCCCTCCCTCAACCAACATTTTTCTACTTCCCATTTCTTTTGGCATCTCATTGATCTTTGATCTTATTATCATCTCAACCAATCTATTGCTCTCCATGTCTCCTCACCTAAAACTCATTATCACTAAGTGAAAGATTTCGAGGCTCGACAATCCTAACCAACGCTTTAACTCACCTTTTGCCATTGTTAGCACCATCATCTTTGATATGACATGAACATTTGCCATCATATTGATGGCTCCACCATTTCCTACTAGCGGTCCCACCATCTTTATTAGTGCTTTGTCATTGTAACCCTTTGTTTTTGATCCTGACTGCCATTTCTACATTAATCAATGCTTTAGACTTGCTATTTGATCCTTGCCGATCATCTATTAAGATGCACATCTTTTGATGATTCTTTGGTAGTTATCATGTGACACACAAATCATTCGTGGATTATATGGATCATTTGAATTGGCATT
This sequence comes from Curcuma longa, assembly GCF_044706935.1. NCBI lineage: Eukaryota > Viridiplantae > Streptophyta > Magnoliopsida > Zingiberales > Zingiberaceae > Curcuma > Curcuma longa. Next base: position 910,243 of record NC_133874.1, read on the forward strand.
AGGTGGTAATTCAAAGTACACATTATATCTTGTTATCTTAAAATTTGTAATGATCATCTTGTTGTGTTAGGTGTATAATTTTATCATCTTTCTTAATCTAATCTAGAAATTTCTAGTGGTTACCAAAGCATTATTTTCCCCCAAACTTTTGTAGCAGTTTCAAAGGCTAGGTAGAGCAATGCCTCATTGATTGACAAGGTTTTTATAGATGACTCAACTATTGAACTAGCTCGTCTCATCAGCAACTCCAGTTCTATTTGAGTTGAAATCGACCTTGATTTCCCTTTTTGAAGATTTGATGAAATATTAATTATTCGAAGAGTGTCAATCATTTGCTTACCATGGGTCTCCCTTTGGTTTACTTATTCACTATCTATTTTAGAATCTTGACTGTTGGTGCAAGGAGCACTAGTCTACCTCCAGAGTTTCGATGTTTGGTAATATATCTAGGTCTGATCAGTTTGACCAAGAGTTAATCCAAACAAGACATGATGTTTGGATATGAGTGAAGTCGAGTTAGGTCAAAGTTGACTATAAGTCTAGCGAGAAGTCCTAATTAGTTGGACCGGACAAGAAGTTCTAGTTAGTTCGACCAAGCAAAAAATCCTAGTTAGAGGCTAGGCAGAAGAAGGCTAGACAGGGAAAGTCCTGGTTGTAAGCTGGGCAAGAAGACCTGGTGAGTGAAGCTGGGCAAGAAGACCTGGTGAGTGAAGTTGGGCAGGAAGTTCTAATTGGAGGTTAGGCAAGGGAAAATTTAAGTAGGTTAAGGGTGATTGGATGTTTAACAAGTGGAAAATCTACCTAGTGACTAGACCTAACTGGAGGTTAGGCAAAGGAGAAATCCAAGCAGGTCAAGGGTGACCGGATGTTTGGCAGGTGGAAAGTCTACCTAGTGACTAGTCCTAATTGGAAGTTAGATATGGGTGAGCCTAATAGGTTAAACATACAGGTTAAGACTTAGGTAAGCTTCGTAGGTCAGACAGACTATAGATAGACTTAGGTTGCTTGTTTGTATGCTTATCTTGTAGGAGCCAGAAGTTGGAAGTAAGACTAAAGAAGCATAAGAGGAGCAAATAGAAACAGCCGAGCCAAGCCTGGAAGTCAACTCAGGTCAAACCTAGTTAAACTGGTTCTGAGCGCTCGGATCATACTCCGGGTGCCCCTGTATGGTCTAGGTGCCTGGATTAGGTGGAATTGACATTGATAAAGATCGACGGAACCGGATCAAATCGGATCGGTTCGGGGCACCCAGAAGAGTCTTTATAAGAGTCTTAACGTGCACCACAAGGAGCAACCCTAACTCTCCTAATTCTTTATCCTGTTGTACTGTCGTACGCAAATGACATCCTACTAGTACAACCGGGGAAGCTGCAGGAAGGGTGCGTTGCGCTCAAGGACTTCCAGAGTGGTTACATGGGTGGTTTCTCTATATTAAGTCTTATTGTCTTGTAATTCATTTCTATTATTTGATTGAACTGTAATACGAGTTTCTCCACCTCCGAAAAAAATTCTGGAAAGGAGACAATTAGTGGATGAATGCCTTCCCGTGCATAAGCATTGGACGTATTAATCCTGCGAGGTTAGGAATTAAGTAAAATTCTGCGAGTCCTCTATTTTATTTTCTAATATCCGCTGCTAGCTGTTTGATAGAATAAACGAACAATGAGTGCTATTCACCCCCCTCTTTAGGATGCACCGGTCCTACATTGACCCTGTATTGTGTGATATCTCCTATTTGTTTCTTAGCTTTTGAATTGTTTACTTGTGGATTTTTTTTCCCATCACATATTTGTTTCTAGTTAATGATCTCGGCACACTTCCTAATATTGGAACAATTTAAGAAATTATAAGTTTTATAAATTTTAAAGTTTTTATGATCTTATAAGAATTTGCTTCTTGTTTAGGAGAAAAAGTCATTTTAGGAAATATATTATTTATTGCCAAGATTTTGGGGAATGTTGTTTATTACTAAGTTTGTAAGAGGATGAACTACTCATAGGGCCTACAAAAGAATTTGCAATCCCTTCCTTGAGCAATCTCCATTAAAAGCAAAGCTCTAGCTGAATTTTCCTCATGCTCATCTCAATAGAGATGTAGGATATCACTCTTATGTTAGATAATTAAGGGTTTGTCCTTCCTTTATCCTACAACTCCTTAATCTATTGTTAAAAGCATAGCTCCAGCTGAATTTTCAAAAATGTTTTGAAAATTTATTTTAAAATTGTTTTGAAAAATTACTTTGAAAATTTTTGAAAATATTTTCGAAAGTTTCAAAATGACTTAGAAAATTTTTAAAAATCAAATTTCAAAATAACTGTGAAAAATTTTGATAATTAATTTTTGAAAATAATTTTGATTTTTTAAAATTTATTTTCAAAATGACTTTGAAAATTTTCAAAAATTGGTTTTCAAAAAAGAGAATGCAATTTGAATTTGATCTATGATGCGTGTTGAAGGGGATTTGTGAATAATTTTTCATAGTATTTCTTTTGGTCTTGTCTTGATGTGTCAAAGGGGAGAAGCTACATGAAGTTTAAAGTTACTTTTGAGTTTAAAGTTAAACAATGCTTTTGAAAATAAAAAGGGAAAAGAAAAAGGGAAGAATCACATTATTTTAAAGTCATTGTTTGTCTTTATTATTTGTATCTCTAATTTTAAATGGGTTACCAAATATCTAAATGGGGAGATTATTGGTGCAAGCAATACCAATTGATCAAACTAGTATTTTGATGTATGACAGAGTTTAAAATTAGACATTTGATGTGTAGGATCTATTTCGTCGCTAAGAGGGTGAATAGCGAAATTGTCTTTTCGTCGTTTCTTTTTTTTTTCTATCAAAGTTAGTAACGTAATGGAATAAAAAAGTAAAGATAACACGAGAAAGAACTCACATTTTTAACGTGATTTGACAAACCCCGGGGCCCCTACTCCACTTATGTCTCAACGTGAGCACTAGTGATTTCTCTTTTCGGAAACCTTCTAGAGGCGGAGAAATCTCATACAAGTTTTGTAAGGCATATTCATAATAATAAAAAGAAAAAGAAATTAAGAGCATAAACATATAAATGAAACAAACTTGTTGTGAAACGGTTGAAAACTCTGAGTGCCACGACACTTCTCCTAATGTTGTTCAGACCACATGAGCGAAGTTCAGAGTACTTTTTGAGCACTTAAACGAAGATGAAACAAACTTAAGGTTAACAGATAGTAAACTAAAGTTCTCACTTAGTTAACTGATCTATAAGTGAGGTATTTTACCAACTTGTCAGGGAAAGAGAAGTGTTGGTTACTCAAACATACTTATATATATAATCTATGTTGTTCAGATTAACTTTGTGGTGTAGGAAAAATAGACTTCTAGGCGACCGGATAAGATTTTTTGATCGACCGGACAAACGATTGGGCTATTGCAAGTTAGGTTCAAGTGATTAGATGTTCAGATGAGATAGAACTCGGTCACATGTTGACGTGGTAGAGGATAAACCTCAATCAACTAATGCGATAGAAGATAGAATTTGATTGGCTATGACTACATTTGGACGACTGTAAGTTGATTGAGCGACTAGACAAATTTAATACTTGAGAAAGCTGAGCTAGATAATATTGTATGTATTTTGTCCAACTATATTACATATTATATACATGAGTATGAGTAGTGGTTGAAATCTATTAAGCTGAAAATGTGACCTATTTCTTGTTGGTGCAATCAAGCCTAGTTTTAACTTGGTCCTAATAGACCAAGGTTTGTTATTTGATGTTTAAACAACAATATATTTGTTGTTTAGATATGTTAAGTAGGTCAAGGTTTACTTGATATTGGATGAAGTCTAAATAGCTTAAGGTTGACTAAATATTTGGCATTGGAGAAGTCCAACGTGGAGTTTTAAATGGCAAGTTCAACAGGTCGGCAAGTGGAAAATGTAATAGGTGTTGGCAATCAGAGAAGTTCAACACGGACTTGGAAGTAAAAGTCTAGGCACTAGATGCTTGGTAAGTGATGAAGTTTCGGAGGTCAAGGCATGGAGGAAATCATTGATCTGAGGCTGAACAAGTGGAAGACCTGATGAGTTAGGATTATTGGCAGTAGATACAAATGATGAGTCTTGGAGAAATGATCTCTAGGTATTGAAAATTTATCCAAGTTGCCTTGTACTAGGTAGACGAGAAAGATCCAGAGACGTGGTCTCTTGGCATGATGAGGATTCAACATTAGAGTGACCAGAATTAGTGTATCAATTGATTGATGGTTGAGTCGATTGGGTAATCGACTTAAACAAGAATGATAACGAACAAAATCTTTCTAGTTGCGTAATAGTAGACTTAGCAGTCAACTGATGCATGGTCAATTGACTGATAGTCAACTCATACTACATGTGAAAAGCAAGAAAAGAGTCATTGATAAAAAAAACTACACAACAATGGTTGGCTAAAAGATATCAGTCAATTGATGGGTGCAAATCAGTCGATTGATAGGTAGTGCATCTTGGGTTAAAATAACTCTTTAAGATAAAATAATTAGCAAATTTCAAGAAATTAAAATCTCATGACATTTCTTATAGGATATTACACATCCTAGACCCTTTAATGAGTGACATTATCTATTCATTTACATTGATGATACTTAGTTCATTAGAAACTTAAAGTTTCAAGTTTTTGATACATAGTATCAAAATGACTTTTTAATAATGCAAAATTTATGAAACTAATTTTCCCTAATGACAAATGAGTTAAGCAACTATGGTGTCAAATTTCATAATTTTTCGACGAATTTATGAAGTTGGACTGAAAAAATTGAATTAGTTATGAATTTTTTCTGAAGTTGGCACTGACAAATCATGATATTTTTATGAAAATAGACATCAGTCGACTGATGCAGATAGCAGTCGACTGATGCCCCTGTTTTCATATTCATGTTGAATTTTCAATGGATTTTGATTCCATCTTGCCACTTATTAGTAGAAATTACTTGGTTCTTTGTTCATCAATATGCTCAAACTTATAATCCTTATTGTTGGTGCTTGAACAAAGAAGAAGTAAGGGTTAAGGGGGAGAAAGTAACAACGCTCATCATAATTGCTCCCTTTTGCAAATCTGTTTACTTACTCATATTTACTCTGTTGATTTTTACTGCTTTTTGATGTATGTCAAAAAGGGGGAGAATGAAATGGTAAAGTTAGGCTTTCATGATTATTCATGGTTATTCATTCATGCTTAGTATTTATGCTTATTAATGCTGGATTAACTCTGATTAGAGCATGATTATTGAAGGTATCTATTGTGATATTATACATGTTGTATTAAAGACCTAACTTAAATGATTTTTGTCAAACATCAAAAAGGGGGAGATTGTTGGGGCAATTTTGCCCCAAGTGATTTGGATTTTGATGTTTGACTGAATCAGTTTAAGTTAGGCAATGTTGGTGATCTAACGTGTGTGAATTGAGTTCACAGGAAAGTCCAGGAATGAAGTCTTGGCAAAAGGTGAAGTCCCGGAGGCGCGGCCTCTTGGCAAAGGTGAAGTCCCGGAGGCGAGGCCTCTTGGCAAAGGATGAAGTCCCGGAGGCGCGGCCTCTTGGCAAAGGAAGACTTAGCACGACGAAGCTGAGGGAAACGTCTCAAGCTAGTGCAAGGAAGGGCACGAGGCTTGTGGAAGGCGTTTGAAGGCTTGTGTCAAGGCTAAGGGCTGAAGAAGAAGCTGAAAAGGGAGTTTCAGCTTTTTCAGTCGACTGACAATTTCATCAGTCGACTGACAATTTCATCAGTCGACTGACAATTTCACCAGTCGACTGACTGACCAGTCGACTGACAATTTCACCAGTCGACTGATGATTGACCAGAAGCATACCGAAGCGCACAGAAAGATCAGTCGAGTAAGCAGTCGACTGGGAAGTCGACTGGTCGAGTGAGCAGTCGACTGGTAGACTACCGTTGGGTGACAACTGGTCAATTAAATGCGAATTAAAGAGCCGTTGGAAGCCCATCAGTCGACTGGCCCTTGGAGCAGTCGACTGATGTCCAGAATCTTATAAAAACGCAGTTTGACGATTGGAGAAGGAGCAATTCATTCTTCTATATTCTTGCACGAACTCCAATCACTGTAAACCTGATTCCTCTTCCTCTAAACTTCACTATCAATCTTGTACAAGGAAGAGATCGATTTGTAAAGGTTTCTCCGCCTTCAAAGTGCTCTTTGAAAAGGAGAAGTTTCATAGTGGAAAGATCGTGTGGTGTGTGTGGATCCTTGGACTAGTCACCTCGTTGAGGTGGATACCAAGTAAATAACCGGGTTAGCGTTTGATCTTTGTATTTTATTATTATTATTTTGCTTCCGCTAACAATCTTGCAGAGAAAGATCGAAAAACGCTATTCACCCCCCTCTAGCGAACGCCTCGATCCTAACAATGTCAATAGTTGACTCATCGCAAGGTATGAAAAACTCCACAAAGGAAATTGAGCAAGGAAATCTAAAGCTTCAGTTTAATCATGATGGGAAATTAAGTTTCTATTTCAACAAAAAAAGTTTGGTATGATAATGTTACCCTCATTTTGAAAATTTTCTTCTCCATATTCAATTTTTTTATCTTCATCTTTGGTGGGTTTAAATTGCAATGCTATGATTAAACATGCATACTTATGAGTCCTCAACTATTTTTTTTGCCAAGTGCGTATATCTATATTTTTAGCTGATGTTGTCACCTGATCTGAATATGCTATTTTTTAAGGTCAAAACTTCTATAGAACAGACATACAGTTATTATGTTGGAAATAATGGAAGTGATATTGATCCTCAGGTATTTAAATGATTAAATTTATAATTATATATTTTCCTATGACACGTGGACATATCAGCTAAGCTAACCATTCAGTTTTCTTCATTGATGTAGGCCTCTGGTGCATATGTATTTGCAAATGGTAAATTTCCTATAGAATCAGATAAGGTAAAACATTTTCTTTACCTAGAATGTCTTTTCCATCGTATTATGATTATTATCCCATTGTATTAATTATTTTATTCCCCTTCATCGTTGTTTTATGTTTCAAAAGATATCTACATAAATCACAATCATATAGGCTTACGGGCTTCTGTAATAAGGGTCCATAATGACTCCTTTATGGTTGTGAGGATGGTGCAAGGAAAAGAAAATTCTAGTTTTTAATGTTCAAGTCGTGTCTATGTTTTATATAAATCAGTAGCATACTTTATAGATTGGTTATAGTAATATGCAAAATTTCCTTTTATACTTGCATTGTGATATGTTAATCACTTGATGATATATGACATGTGCTTTACGATATGATCAAATTTTTGTGGAATTATATATTTTTAGGTTTACTAATTAAAATATAGTAATGGATGTTATTTTCTCTTGATTACTTAGATTGATTAATTTAATATATTGCATTTAGATGTAAACTTATAATACATTTTGTAGCATGTGATATTGCCTTTTGTGGTCATTGATAGATTTTTTAAATTTATTTGTAGCATGTAAATTTTAATTATTTATTTATTGAGTATGGATTGCAAATGTATTATGCATTGGCTTAACCTCATGCTCCCTTTTCAATTATATATTTATATATTTTAAAATCTGGTTAATTAGTTAATAATGATTCTTTAGGTTCCTTTGACAATCATAGAAGGGCCGTTGCTACATGAAGTACATCAACAGATAAATTCATGGATACATCAGGTGATGATATTCCTTAATTACTTGTAGTCTCACTGAAGGTGCATCGATCCTCTAATATTTGTGTACAGTTGGTTTCATTTAGTGGGGTAGTAGTTTATATTCTTATTATTTTCACAACTGATTGTCTTATTAGCTTAGTTGTTGAAGGTCAGGAAAACTTAACTTTGATTACTCTTTTTGAAGTTAAATGATACGTCTTGAGTTATCATGATTAGGGAAATTATTCCTCATGAAATCCCTAAGTAGCATGCTTTATCTTTATATATATATCATAACAA
>NC_133874.1:918314-983842 GCF_044706935.1 Curcuma longa
ATTATTATTTTGCTTCCGCTAACAATCTTGCAGAGAAAGATCGAAAAACGCTATTCACCCCTCTCTAGCGAACTCCTCGATCCTAACATGTTGTTGTATTTTTGAACCTTCTTTGAGCAATTCAAGTGAAAAAAGCAAGTAAAAGAGAAAATTTTCATTGTTGTAATCTTTCTTTTGTATTGTATTTTGTTTTTGCTCATTTTCTGTATTCCTCTTGTTGTAAGAGGTTTTTCTATCTCTGGACGGGGGATTTCAGGACTGATCCACCGAAGGATCATTGGCGGTTTAGTAGGAGCCAGGAGGCTGCTGAACTATGTAAATTGGCTTGTATTGTTGTGTGTGTGTGTTTTATGCTTTGATTGTTTTGTTATTTTGCTTCGTACTAACTTGGTTGTAGAGACGAATGTGAAAAAAAGCAAGTGATTATTCACTTCTCTAACCACATCCAACGATCCAACATTTATAAGATAATTCCATGTAGTGGCTTAAATGAGCTAAAGTACTTTCTGGATTTTGTAGATTTAGTTTTATGTCCTGAATTAATGAAGTTATTGATGATTATATATTTGTTAAATATTTCAGGTTATCAGTGATGCTATTCTTGTCACAGATCATGAAGGAAAGATAATCAAGTCTCAGCTTTTACCTATAAACAATGCCTCCTTGTCTTTACGGAAAACCTATGTGCAGGCATACGTAGGCAGCTCGCCTAGTGTAACACCTAAATATTGGCTTGCTTTCCCTGTAACAGTAGAATCTCTTGGCTTCTCAACATATTTCATTAGAAGTGCAGAAACAAGAGGTTATTTCTTTTTATTACTTGGATACTGATTTTCTGTTGTCCATTCTGTGTAAAACAACTTGTTGAATAGGTCTAAATTACTTGTCTTACATCAGGTACCCATGCTTTTATGTCAATAGTTGACTCATCGCAAGGTATGAAAAACTCCACAAAGGAAATTGAGCAAGGAAATCTAAAGCTTCAGTTTAATCATGATGGAAAATTAAGTTTCTATTTCAACAAAAAAAGTTTGGTATGATAATGTTACCCTCATTTTGAAAATTTTCTTCTCCATATTCAATTTTTTTATCTTCATCTTTGTGTGGGTTTAAATTGTAATGCTATGATTAAACATGCATACTTATGAGTCCTCAACTATTTTTTTTGCCAAGTGCGTATAATCTATATTTTTAGCTGATGTTGTCACCTGATCTGAATATGCTACTTTTTAAGGTCAAAACTTCTATAGAACAGACATACAGTTATTATGTTGGGAATAATGGAAGTGATATTGATCCTCAGGTATTTAAATGATTAAATTTATAATTATATATTTTCCTATGACACGTGGACATGTCAGCTAAGCTAACCATTCAGTTTTCTTCATTGATGTAGGCCTCTGGTGCATATGTATTTCGGCCAAATGGTAAATTTCCTATAGAATCAGATAAGGTAAAACATTTTCTTTACCTAGAATGTCTTTTCCATCGTATTATGATTATTATTCCATTGTATTAATTATTTTATTCCCCTTCATCGTTGTTTTATGTTTCAAAAGATATCTACATAAACCACAATCATATAGGCTTACGGGCTTCTGTAATAAGGGTCCATAATGACTCCTTTATGGTTGTGAGGATGGTGCAAGGAAAAGAAAATTCTAGTTTTTAATGTTCAAGTCGTGTCTATGTTTTATATAAATCAGTAGCATACTTTATAGATTGGTTATAGTAATATGCAAAATTTCCTTTTATACTTGCATTATGATATGTTAATCACTTGATGATATATGACATGTGCTTTACGATATGATCAAATTTTTGTGGAATTATATATTTTTAGGTTTACTAATTAAAATATAGTAATGGATGTTATTTTCTCTTGATTACTTAGATTGATTAATTTAATATATTGCATTTAGATGTAAACTTATAATACATTTTGTAGCATGTGATATTGCCTTTTGTGGTCATTGATAGATTTTTTAAATTTATTTGTAGCATGTAAATTTTAATTATTTATTTATTGAGTATGGATTGCAAATGCATTATGCATTGACTTAACCTCATGCTCCCTTTTCAATTATATATTTATATATTTTAAAATCTGGTTAATTAGTTAATAATGATTCTTTAGGTTCCTTTGACAATCATAGAAGGGCCGTTGCTACATGAAGTACATCAACAGATAAATTCATGGATACATCAGGTGATGATATTCCTTAATTACTTGTAGTCTCACTGAAGGTGCATCGATCCTCTAATATTTGTGTACAGTTGGTTTCATTTAGTGGGGTAGTAGTTTATATTCTTATTATTTTCACAACTGATTGTCTTATTAGCTTAGTTGTTGAAGGTCAGGAAAACTTAACTTTGATTACTCTTTTTGAAGTTAAATGATACGTCTTGAGTTATCATGATTAGGGAAATTATTCCTCATGAAATCCCTAAGTAGGATGCTTTATCTTTATATATATATTATAACAACTTAGAAAATATGGAAAAAATAATTATTTCTTCACACAAAAAGAATAGGTATATGGTTCTTGTTTTATAGAAAGATACAATAGAAAAAAGGAAAACTAATGAAGAAGGAAACTAATTAAAGCTAATTAAGACTAATTAAAGCTAATTAAAGACTTCTATTTACAGAATGATTCTGTAATTATTACTCAATCAAGGAATTAATGGTAAATGATTCTGTAATCAATCAAAGAATTAATGATTAGTTTCCAACACTCCCCCTCAAGTTGGTTTGTAGATATCTTCTATAGCTAGCTTGCTAGTCAGCTTATCAAATTGTTTCTTGTGTAGTCCCTTCGTTAGTACATCAGCTAATTGTTCATCTGTTGGAAGATATATCATGCATATTATTCCAGTGTTGATTTTCTCCTTGATGAAATGTTTATCCACCTCTATATGCTTTGTACGATCATGAAGAACCGGATTATGAGCTATGGAAATGGCAGCTTTGTTGTCGCAATAAACTTTCATAGGAGTTAAGTAAGAAAGCTTTAATTCCTCAAGAATTCTTTTTATCCACATCACCTCACAGATTCCATGGGCAACAGCTTTGAATTCTGCTTCAGTACTACTGGCTACCACATTTTGTTTTTTACTTCGCCATGTAACTAGGTTCCCACCAACAAAGGAACAGTAGCCTGATGTTGATCTTCTATCTGTAACACTCCCTGCCCAGTCTGCATTTGTGTAGACTTCGATTTGAAGATGTCAATGTTTCTTGAATAATAAACCTCTACCTGGAGTTCCTTTTAGATATCTCAATATCCTATATACTGCCTCGAAATGTTTTTCTCCAGGTGAGTGCATGAACTGACTTACCATGCTAATTGCGAAAGCAATATCAGACCGTGTATGAGACAAGTAGATCAATTTCCTACAAGTCTCTGATATAGTTCTCTGTCCTTCACTTCTTCAGCCTTAGCAGCTTGTAACTTCAGATTAGCCTCAATTGGAGTCTCAGCCATTTTACACCCAAGCAAACCTGTTTCTCCAAGGAGATTAAGAATATATTTTCTTTGATTAACAAATATACCTTCTTTGGATCTTGCAAATTCCATTCCGAGGAAATACTTGAGGACTCCCAAGTCCTTGATTTGAAACTCCTTTGCGAGATTCTTCTTTAGAACTGCTAATTCTGTTTCATCATCACCAGTTAAGATAATATCATCAACATAAACAATCAAGATGACTACTTTACCCTTTTTTGAGTGTTTATAAAATATTGTATGATCTGCTTGACTCTGCAAGAAGCCATAACTGATAACAGTCTTTCCAAAGCGTTCAAACCATGCTCTTGGTGACTGTTTGAGTCCATATAATGCCTTGTTTAATTTGCACACCTTTTTACTGTCAAGCCCTTTTTCAAATCCTGGCGGTAGGCTTATAAACTCTTCTTCGAGATCACCATTGAGAAATGCATTTCTAACATCAAGTTGATGTAGAAGCCAATCTGAATTTACTGCAAGGGATAACAGGATTCTGATAGAGTTTATCTTAGCAACTAGAGCAAACGTCTCTTGATAGTCAATCCCATACATCTGAGTGAAGCCTTTAGCTACTAGTCTCGCCTTGTATCTTTCAATGCTTCCATCAGCTTTACATTTTATTGTAAACACCCATTTACACCCAACTGGTTTCTTGCCCTTGGGTAGATCAACTATCTCCTAAATACCACTTCTTCGTAAGACATTCATCTCTTCCATAACTGCTAATTTTCAACTTGGATCATTCAAAGCCTCCTGTATATTCCTTGGAACAAACAAGTGTGAAATCCTAGAGATGAAAGCTTTATGATTTTTTGACAGTCTTTGATAGGAAAGATAATTTGCAATAGGATGATTGGTGCAGTTTCGGGCACCTTTCCTAATTGCTATAGGAACATCAAGATCAGAAATAGTAGGTGAAGAATCAAACACAATGGGAGAAATTGAAGTTGGATTAGGGATAGAGCTACCTGGAATTTCGGTGCCAGAGCTTGGGTTTTCAGATTGATGTTGTGCAGGCTTGACATTTGAGTCTTTATCCCTTAGATGAAATCTCTTCCTAGTATAAACCTGAAGCTCAGAACTCAGATCGCGGTGATCAGTGTGTAGTATTTCTTTCCCTGATTGAGAGTTTCCAATACTAGGCACTAGAAGTAAATGACTATTTTCTGGAAAACTAATACTAGGAAGTGAGATAGAAATTTCCCAAAAATTATCTTTTCTTTCACTTGTCTTCCCCTGAAGAGAATTTTTGGTAAAATAGGGGTGTGTTTCCAAAAAAGACACATCCATGCTCATAAAGAATTTTTTTGTTTGAGGATCGAAACACTTATACCCCTTTTTATTTGACGAATATCCCAAAAATACACATTTTATAGCACGTGGTTCTAGTTTTGAACAAAATTGACACGGAATATGAACATAGACAGTGCATCCAAAAACTTTGACAGGTAAATCAGAAAACAACCTTATTTTAGGAAAACATTTTTTAAGACAATCAAGAGGTGTTTTGTATTCCAACACCTTAGTAGGCATCCTATTTATCAAATAAGAGACTATCAAAATTGTTTCATCCCACAAATATTTAGGAACATGCATATAAAACATTATGACATGTGCTACTTCAAGTAAATGTTTATTTTTCGTTCTGCAATGTCATTTTGTTGAGGGGTATCCCGACAAGTAGATTGATGAAAAATGCCTTTTTCTTTCAAAAAATCACCCAAGTGCTCATTAAAATATTCTGTTCCATTGTCAGAATGTAAAATATAAATTTTGGTTTGAAATTGATTTTCAATCAGAGTGTAAAAATTTTAAACAAATTTCTCACGTCAGATTTTTTATCCATTAGATAAATCCAACATAAACGTGTATGGTCGTCAATAAATGTTACAAACTATTTTTTTCCAGAAAGAGTAGTAATTGTAGATGGACCCCAAACATCACTATGAATTAAATAAAAAGGTTTGGAGGCCTGATTACTCTTTGGTAAATATGTTGCACGATGAAATTTTGCAAAAAAACAAGTTTCACAATATAAAGAAGAGCAATTAATACATTTAAATAACTCTGGAAATAATTTTTTTAGATAGAGAAAACTAGGATGTCCAAGCCTATAGTGCCATAGCATTATTTTCTCTCAAACTGAGTTTAAACTGATACTATTAAAAACCTGAGCCTTTTTAGTACTAACAGGTATTTCATCCAAGTAGTAAAGACCTTCAATCATCCTAGCACGCCCAATCATCATCCCCGAGTTCTGGTCCTGAAATTCACAGTGTGATTCAAGAAATATAATACGACAATTAGAATCTTTAGATAATTTACTCACAGATAAAAGATTGCAGGCTAATTTAGGAACATGAAGAACAGAATTGAGATTAATTTTCTTGGTCAGTTTAATGTGTCCTTTTCCTACAATAGGCGAAAAACTACGTCGGCAATTATAATTTTCTCATTTCCATACCAAGGAGAATAATTATTGAATAAGTGAGAGCAACTAGACGATATTATTAGATCCGATGGAATCCATATATATCTCCACAACAGTACGATACTGTCCACTTTGGGCCCACACCCTCATAGTTTTGTTTTTGGGTATTACCCAAAAGGCCTCGTACTAATGAGATATTTTCCATCTTATAACCCAGGATCTTTTTTATATATTTCCAATGTGGGACTTTGATTGTTATCCCAACAATATACCCCTCAAACAAAGGACCACTAGGAGCCTCTCTTTAATGGTCTCAACAGACCCCTTATTGGTACAGATCCCAACGGACCTGTCCCCTTAACGGTCCTAACAGACCCCTTATTGGTATAGATCCCAACGGACCTGTCCCCTTAACGGTCTCAACGGACCTCTTATTGGTACGGATCCGCTCCCTTAACGGTCCCAACTGACCCTTTATTAGGAGCCCCTACCACATGAACCTCGCTCTGATACCAACTTAGAAAATATGAAAAAAATAATTATTTCTTCACACAAAAGAATAGGTACATGGTTCTTGTTTTATAGAGAGATACAATAGAAAAAAAGGAAAACTAATGAAAAATAAAACTAATTAAAGCTAATTAAGACTAAGTAAAGCTAATTAAAGACTTCTATTTACAGAATGATTCTGTAATTATGACTCAATCAAGGAATTAATAGTAAATGATTCTGTAATCAATCAAAGAATTAATGATTAGTTTCCAACATAACAAATAAGGAATATTACTAGTTCACCTTTTATTATTTATATATAGGTCTTTTGCCCATAACTCTCCCTCAAGCAGGTTCGGATATTATAGAAAATTTAACTCGTACAAATATATTCAGTTGTAGGTCTTCTTAATGATTTGCTTAGCAAATCTGTTAAACTAATTTGTTAACTAATTGTTGTAGGATCTTTGGGAGCATTAGAGGGGGACGGGGGTGAATAGCGTGTACGTTGCGTTTTCACAATTTGTATAAAACCCGTAAATCCTTGCATAAGTAGAAAATTGAGAGGGCAACGAAAAGTAAAAAGAACATAGGGATTTACTTGGTTCATAGCCACAAGCTGCTACTCCAAGGCTCATGATCAAAAAGATCATTTTCGACGGGTAATCAACTAAATAACTCCCCTCTTACGAAAGGGAGTTAGCAATTTACAAAAAGATAGGATAGGTAACAACTATATTAACCTAATAAATTAAGCACAAAGTAAAGTATACCGATAGAGTAATGATCACAGATTCTGATGCAGCTCTTCGCCGTGACGACGACGTTCTTGATTGAAGTTTTGTGTGTAAACGATCGTTGCTTGATTGCAGAATTATGCTTCAAGGGCTCTCCCTCGAGGCTCTTTTATTAAGGGACGCCTTCCGAGCGTCTCCACGTTGTTCGTCGATCCACTATCGACGTTGCTGACTCGGCACTTCCGAGCGCCTGCATCCCTTTCCGGGTGCCTCTATACTGACGTGGAGGTTCTGGGTCAAACTTTGATTCCGCAACACCTTATCTAGATCGGGGCTTTATCCAGATCGGGGTGCCTGGAACCACTCTGGGTGCTTGGAAGCTGAGGCATTTTGACTACTAGGGCTTTGCCACCTCACTGCTTCGCTGGCTCCGTTTCGTTGACATCCAGTCGTCTGGAATCAATCCGGGCGCTTGGAGGTCCGGTTGCCTAGATTCAGATAAGGGCGCCCAAAACATAAAGTTTCAACCCCTTCTTTCCTGCATTACAAGTTAGTAACAAGGCAAAATATAACATGAAATAGTAATAGTTTTAACAAACTATTTTGGTCTTGACTTCGGATTTCTAGTAAAACTCTGGGTCAGATCGACGCCTACTGTTCCCCTTACCGGGAATGCGCCTTCATTCACTCCATTCAGGAGAATTTACCTTTTTGCCAACCAAGTTCTCCAGACTTGTTGGACTTCTGTTTAGCCTTGATCCTCTACTCTCTACCGCTAAACAGGAGCTGTTCCCCTTACCGGGAATGCGCCTTCATTCACTCCATTCAGGAGAATTTACCTGCCAACCAAAGACATTTGGTCACTGCTAAACATTTGGACTTGCCTAGTCTTCCACCTGGTACACTTGATCTCCAAGTTTTCCTGTCTAGTACTCTTGACTATGACTTCTGTGCTTAGTCTTCCAGACCAGGTCTTCCCACCTAATCCTCCAGATTAGGTCCGCTCAGTCTCCAGCGAAGACTTCTACTGTCTAGTCTCTACTAGGACTTCCGCTGCCTAGTCTCCACTAGGACTTTCCTGTGCCTAGTCACAACTAGGGTTTTCCTGTGCTACCTGCACACTTAGATCAACTCATCAATAAACATCACACACTTAACTTTGATCTTTGTCATTATCAAAACTAAGGTTCGATTATTTGGTGCTTCCTGCACCAACAATTGTTAGAACTAATAAATGACTTGATTTCATTGCATTAAAATTTCTTTCTGGTGAAGTGACATTCAGTCTCTGTATGCTTTATCTTCTAATGAATCACTGAGTCTGAGACTACATCATCGCAACTTGATTGTCACTGGAAATTTTTGTCAACTCTACAAGGGTATATCCTAACTTAGTCATACATACTTAGCCAACCCAAATGAGTTCGCATGTTGCCAAGGCCATAGTTCCTGTCTCTATACTCCACTTTGCCACTACTATAACCTTGTTGCTTTTCTAAGAAATATGTCTACACCATCAGTCCACTATTTTACGGTTTCATTATCCAAATCCTATTATTGCACCTTCTATTTACGACTCCATTTGAATCGGTCTTTGTAACATTAGTTGACTTATATAGGCATCGATTGGTTGCTCCATGAATTGATTAGTCGATTGTTCTTCTGAACCATATCATTTCATTTGTTGTTCAACAGTTTGAGTCAACTTCCTAGTCGATTCAGCTATTAGTTAGCTAATCCAAACCCAAACCCCAAAGAGACGATCTTTGGAGTTTAAAATTCAGACTAGTCGATTGGTATTTAACACTAGTCAACTGGCACATTTGACTACGACCATTCAAATGTCAAGCCTACCTAGGATGAGTTGTACCCTCTATTAGATGTAGTGCCCTATAAAGCAGATTATTGTCATATTTTTCTGAATTGATAAAAGAAACAGACATTTGAATTCTGAATATTTACATATTTCACAAAGAATTTATATTGATATAAAATTATTTTATATTAAGGATGTGCAAACATGAATATTTATTGAAAACAGAATACTCTGATAGTATTATAATTCTAGTAAATATATAGTTATGTACATTTCAGAATTATACATAAGAGGATTCGAATTATACATTTCAGAATACTAAACAATCCGTGATTATAGCAAAGTAAGAGTCTTTGATTGGGAAATCACAAACACGACCAATAAGCATTGAGAATGCAATTACCTTATTCAGGCGATTAGACTTTAAATTAGGGGTGTTGCATATAATAAGATTATATAGGATGAAATCGATGAGAGACTTTGTTTAAGTATCATTACGAAGACTTGAATTAACATCACTAGAAGTTTAGAATCGATTTATTCCTGAGTAATAATAAACTCTGCTCATGGATCAATGGGTCTTTTGACTTGTCGGACCTTCCTTACATCTATGTGGGCTCATGGCTAGCATTTTGGAGATCTAGTGAGATATTTGTGCTAAGAATATATATTACAGATATGAAATTTATAACTTCTGCAAGGAAGGGTAATTGGTTTCTTTAGAGTGTTGGTTTTGGCGCCAAACAATTTGAGCACTTTAATTCTTAATCAGATCATGAATTAATTGTTCACTAGAGAATCAATGGTGCTTAAGGAATCAAAGATATGATCGAAGAGGTTTTAACGGTAGTAACACCTAGCTCTGATTGCGAACCATATATGGAATATTGAATTTTCATGATTATATAAATAGACTGCTTAGTCTCTTTGAGTAAAATTATTTTGTGAATTTAAGAATAAATCTCGAGTTTATAGTGGAATGACTATGAGATTAATAAATTGATAATTAATCAAGTGTTGGTAAATTATACAATTTATTGGAGCTTGAATTCATGGCTCCATGGTACGCTCTCCACTTTTGATGATTGAGATTAGATGCCTTCAATATAATTAAATGTTAATTATTTATGTTTACTCTTATTTAATGATTAGAGAAGTTAATAATTTATTAATAAGAGTTATTAATAACTATTAATTGATAATTATTATATTTTTATTAAAAACATAGTGTATATTATTTAAACTATGATCTGAAGAATAAAATTTAATTCTAATTTGATTAGAATTATAGAAAATAATTTTTGAATAATTATCTTAACCCTAGATGCCATTTATCAGAAATTAAAAAAATAATTTCTTTTATTTCAAATTTGATTGGATAATTATCTAAACAAAATATTTTAGAAATATTTTGAGGATAATTATACTCATAATAAGCACCATTTAGGAGAGAGGAGAGGTAATATTATCTTCGGAATTTTCTCTACCGATTAGATTTTATTGGATAATTACAAAATCTAAATGAGATTTCAAAACCGAAAATATCTCACTTATTGCTAGGATTTTTCCTATTCATATGCCTGATTCTCTCGGAAACAAAGAGAAGAGAGGCTGAAAAATATATGATTTAGAGTAGTTGTATGTGCAACTAGACTCTCTTCTCTAACCTACACATAGAAAGAAAAATAATTTTTCCTTCTTTTGAGAAGTGAGTTAAAATCTAAAAGCGAGTCCACTCTCAAGTCTAAGTTCGACCGGAGGCTAGAAGCAGAAGATTGTGATGTCAAGTCTGGTCAGGGAACTTGATTAGATCAAATAGGACTTGATCAATCATAGGATATTAGAAGAAATCATAATTACCTATATTAGTCCTTGTACTGTTTCTAGACTCCTCTTCTTGTTAATTTATTTGATAAATTAATTAATTTATTTGACAATATGTTTGGTCAGTTTGATTAATTAGGAGTTATGAATTTATATTAATCAACTTAACGATCTTAAATTATGTGTTATTTAAATTGTTTAAATAACCTAAAGATTGATTAAATTATTTAATTGATTATTTTAATTATTTTTTAAAAATTTTGTTGCATTTCGTAACACATTATTGCGTTTCGAACGCAGTAAGACCAACACCCTCACGCAACGAGTATAGGTCACTCAAACACCCATGGAGTCTTATAATGCCTTGAAACCTTCTACCGTCAAGCTATTCATTCCTTGAGTGCATCGAGCCTTCAACTCGCTTCTCATGGTATCTTTCACGTTTTCACTTATGTATTCCACCTCGTCTTATTCTCTGATGTTACCCATCCTATAGGTCCTTGGTTACCCACACTATCTTTATTTGAACTGTACATACCTCGATCTCTCAAGCTATTAAATGTCTTGGCTACATGACTCACACACATCAAATCAAATAAAGTAATGAGCTTAATTTAAACTTTTTTTCTAATCCAACAAAACCATGATTGAAGCCTATCTTAATGAGCCAATTGCATTAATAATCTCCCCTTTTTGATGATGGTTGACAATATGTTTAATTTAGATGCATACCAATAACGCATAAATGAGAATAAGTTCAAGTTGTGCTAGGATTTGTGAAGAACATGGTATAAGATGTCGAGCTATGTTGGTCAATATGGGTGGAATTTACTGTTTTGTCTATTGGTTGACACCGCACCGGGCTTAAAGTCGTAAGGGTGCCCTCTGCGAAGTTGTAAAGGCCTTTGCGACCTCGTGGCAATCGCTGTGGCTGCGCAACAACCTTTGCTAGGTCACGACGACCAAGCTGGTGATATTGGCGGACACTCTTTTTTTTTTCTGCTGCTTTTTATATTTTTCATAAATGGTTCCTTTCCCTCTCATAATATTTTTCTTTTATTTAGAAAAACTATAATTTTTTTCTCTATTCGTATATGGTTAATGCATATAACTATGAGGTAAATAGAGAGAAAAAGATCTCTTTAAGAATGAAGGATATAATATAATTTTTAACCTTATAAAATATATTACTAATTTAGTTTTATATAAATTTAGTTTAATTATAATCTGATAAAAATAAATCAATCTAGTTTAAGTCTACTTGATCGTGCCATGTTTACTTAGTGAACTTTACTTAATCCTAAATCGACTTTTACTCAATGAGCATCAACATATCACAAGATAATATCAATTCTAACTGTAGAAAGCAAGATTTAAAATCTTGACCCGTGCCGAAGTTTCGATCTCAGACCAAAATAATACAATTTCGATATCGTATTATGTCATGCTAATATAGTTTCAGTATTTTTAAATAGAAAATATATTAACTTAAAATAAAAATTTTAATCTAAATATTTAAAAAATAAAAAATAATTTAAAAAAAATATATAATGAGATAATTTTATTAGACTTTAATTAAGCCTATTTAAATTATCTCAATCATAGCTGGGAGTTGATTAAAATTATTAATTAAATTAGACTTAAGTTTTTAATTTCCGCACTTGTTGTGCACTCACACGACGCATCCCCGCCGCCACGCTAGCCTAGAGGTGTTGCACGAGTCTGACAACGCCTCCGAACACATCGAGTGGGCACAGTGGTGGGATCCCTTCGGGCGAGCCGTGAGAGCTCGGTGGGGGCTCGGGGTGCGCTGGCATCGGAGCTTTGATTGTGCTAGTTTTGGTTCACAAGTGGAACGAAATTTGTCTCCCATATCGGATAGAACGGTTTGAGAGTTCATTTTATGGTAATAAGCATTTATAGCAATTCAATATTAATAAAATATTTTTTATTTAACAAAATATCAAAATCGTATCGACACGGCAGGATATGGTATCACTCATAAACGAAAAATTTAGCATAATCCGAAATTGTAAACCTTGGTGAAGAATAACCAAACTTAGCTAAATTCAAATTCCTCTCCCTTTTGTCATTCATCAAAAAGATTGCACCAAAACTTTTTAAGAGTGATAATTATGATCATAAACTAATTTTTTACATCCCAAACATGGGATTAAGATCAAAAATGAAATTCAATATTCATATATTCATTTCTAGACATTTAATAAGTAATAGTTTTGATAACAGTCACTAGTTGACTAAACTAAGTGCAGTTGGTACACTTGATTGGATTTTTGAAACAAGTCGACTGATATGCAAAAATCCATTTTTGTGCCACATTTATACAATGTGTAATTTTCTTTTACAAATTTCTAAAAAAATTGAAATCTTATAGAGAGATTATCTAATGCATATCTATCATGAAATGATAATTTTTTGTAAAATCATGTATTTGATACAATGATATAAACTTCAATTCTATATCAAATTTTCAAACCAAATTTTAAAAGTTAAATGATACAACAATAAACAAAATTTTCATAAGCATGAAATGGTTTTCAAAATAGTAAATCCAAAATACTAAGTCAACCATATAAATCTGAGTTAAGGCTGCTATATAACACAATTGATAAAATGGTTGACTGTCACTTTCTTTGATGATCTTTCTTTAAAAAAGAATTATTGTACAACCTATTTTAGATAAAAAAATACTTATAGTAATTACACTAATTACTGTTGGTGCAATCTTGCCCCAAGTGATTTGAATTTTAATGTTTGACTAAAATGAGTTTAAGTTGTAGGGTCTAAAGAATGTCCACATCTCCACAATGACATGATATTGTCCACTTTGGGCCTAAGCCCTCATGGTTTTGTTCTTGGGCTCTCCCTAAAAGGCCTCATGCCAATGAAGATACTTTCCATCCTTTTAAACTCATGATCTTTCCCATGTGTTTTAAATGTGGGACTATGTTTGCACCTTTGCAACCCAACAAATCCCCCCCTCAAACAAAGGACCACAGACCCTCCCTCAAACGGAAAGCCTTCGTTTGATGTCTGAATCTTCGACCCACCAGGACTTCCTGCCCCTCGGTCCACCCTGACCTACTAGGACTTCCTGCCCAGCCGCAACCAGACTTCATGCCCCTCGGTCTACCCGACCTACTAGGACTTCCTGCCCAGCCGCAACCAGGACTTCATGCCCCTCGGTCTACCCGACCTACTAGGACTTCCTGTCCGGTGTCTGGTCCTCTTGATTCAAACACGAGAGCCCCTACTTCCTTTGTTTTTTTTTAAGGTTCAACCCACATGGTTAGGATCGGTTGGTTCGCTAGAGGGGGGGTGAATAGCGTTTCTCGACTTTTCTTGTTCTTTCTCTGCACAGAGATTAGTAGAAGCAAAAATATAAAAGAGAAAGAAAGAGATCAACGCTAACCCGGTTTGTTTACTTGGTCTCCACCTCCGCAGAGGTGACTAATCCAAGGATCCACACGCACACACACACCCGATGCACTATGAATCTTCTCCTTCTCGAAAACCTCGAAGGCGGAGAAACCTTTACAACTCTTTAGATCTCCTCAAATATGATATGAAATATTGTTTAGGAGGAGAGGAAGAAAGCAGAAAATAGAGAACAAACAAGTTTTCAGAAGAAGCACAAAAGAATGAAAGAATCGCAAAATTCTTCACTAATTTCATTGAATTTACTAAGTTCACATGTATTGTTCCTAATGGTTCTAAGTTCCACCCTTAATGCCTTAACCTTAGATTTTGATTCAATTAAAGCATTTCTAAGATAAGCCATAGTACGAAAAATAAACTTTTGTTTCTCTCTATCCATTACCTCATCCTCACTTGAGGAGGATTCATTACCACTTGATGACGATTCGTCGCTACTTGATTCCTCGTCACTTGAAGTCTCCCGGTCCCTTCCACGTGCCATGAGCGCCATGTGCCTTGTGATGTGACATGTTTCTTCATCATCCGATGAATCACTGCTTGAGGTATCATCCCATGTGGCTTGGGCCACCATGATTTCCTTTTTCTTTTTATCCTCTTTCTTTATTTCTTTCTTCTTCCTCTTCGGACAGTTTGTTTTGACGTGTCCCTTTTTATTGCATTCATAGCAAATTACGTTAGAATTAGAATTGATCCTTTTTGATTTACCTTGATGTAATTTGATCATCCTTTTGGCATCTCTCTTAGTGAACCCTCTCGTTTTCCCAGTCAACTGTTTAATATAGTGCGTTGCTTCTCTGATTGACATCTCTTCGTCGCTATCAGAAGATTCCTGTTCAGATTCGGATGAAAACTCCTCCTTTTTTTCTTCTTCTTTTTTTTATCTGCAATCAAGGCTATACCTTTCTCTTTTGTTGCCAGATTAGCTTGCTCATGTAGTTGAAATTCACAGAATAATTCATCAAGTTTAACAGCGGATAGATCCCTTGATACTTTATACGCATCAACCATAGATGCCCATAAAGTAGTTCGGGGAAAAGCTTGTAACACATACCTTACAAGATCGCGGTTATCGATCTTTTCACCAATTACATGGAGACCGTTAACAATCTCCTTGAACCTCCCATGCATCTGACTTACATTTTCATTAGATCTCATTGAAAAGGATTGTAGTTGGCTCACCAAGAGATCCTTCTTGGCTCGTCGAGATTCGCTTGATCCTTCATTCAGTTCAATGAGCTTTTCCCATAATTCTTTGGCCGAGTCGAAAGGACCAACCTTGCTCAATTGCTCTTTGGAGAGTCCGCACTGCAAGGTTGTTATGGCTTTCGCATTCGCTTGCGCCTTCTTACATATGTCCTTTGGCCAGTTCTTAATAGGTAGGGTTGTTCCAGTTGCATCTTTCGGTTTTTCGAAGCCTTCTACAACAATAATCCAGTTTTCAAAGTCATTCATTAAATAAAATTCCATTCTACCTTTCCAGTATGCAAAATCGTCTCCGTTGAAGAATGGTGGTCGTGCGGTGCTATATCCCTCTTGGAATGCCATGAGTTGCTCCGGTTGATTGTTAGATCCTCCGAAACGGAACCGGCTCTGATACCAATTGTAGGGTCTAAAGAATGTCCACATCTCCACAATGACATGATATTGTCCACTTTGGGCCTAAGCCCTTATGGTTTTTTTCTTGGGCTCTCCCCAAAAGGCCTCATGCCAATGGAGATACTTTCCATCCTTTTAAACCCATGATCTTTCCCATGTGTTTTAGATGTGGGACTATGTTTGCACATTTGCAACCTAACATAAGTTGCAATGTTGGTGATCTAACTTATGTGGTTTGAGTCTATAGGAAAGTCCAAGAATGAAGTCTTGATAATTGATAAAGTCCTGGAGGCGCGACCTCTTGACAAAGGATGAAGTCCCGGAGGTGAGGTCTCTTGGCAAAGGATGAACCCGGAGGTACGACCTCTTGGCAAAGGGAGACTTAGCACGACGAAGCTGAGGGAAACGTCTTAAGCTAGTGTAAGGAAGGGCATGAGGCTTGTGGAAGATATTTGAAGGATTGCGTCAAGGCTAAGGGCTGAAGAAGAAGCTGAAAGGGGAGTTTCAGCTTGATCAATCGACTGACACTGTTCATGCAGTCTACTGATGGTTGATCAGAAGCACATATAGAGGTTTCAGTTTGATCAGTCGACTAGCACTGTTCATCAGTCGACTGATGCTCGAACAGAAAGATTGGTCGACTCCATCAGTCGACTGGTGATGGTGCAGTCGACTGATAAACAACCGTTGGGCTGCCAGTTGGACAATTAAATACAAATCAAAGAGCCGTTGAAGCCCATCAGTCGACTGACCCTTGGAGCAGTCGACTGATATATGGAATTATATAAAAGTAAAGTTCGACGCCAGAGTTTACAGCAGTTCATTTTTCAGTATTCTGGCACAACTCTCAATCACTGTAATCTCTTTCCTCCTTCCTCAAACTTCACTTTATATTCTGTGAAATGAAGAGGCTGATTCTGTAAGGATTTCTCCGCCTTCAAAGTGTTTTTTGAAAAGGAGGGTTTTTCATAGTGAAAAAGGTCGTTTATGTGTGGATTCTTGGATTAGTTACCTCGTAGAGGTGGATACCAAGTAAATCAACAGGTTAGCGATTGTAATCTTTTCTTTGTTTTTATTTTCGCTTCTGCTAATTATTTTGTAGGAAAATTCAAAGAATTGCTATTCACCCTCTCTAGCAAATGCATCGGTCCCAACAATTATTGCTAGTCTACTTAAGGTAAGAATATATACAACTAATATTACACAAATTACTGCTAATCTACAGCTAATACATAAATTATAGTAAATTAGATCTTGAAATCTTAGCTATAATTTCTATCATAATCTTATCAATTTACAGCCCACAACCTCTGCCATTGATATCCCCCCTCAAATTGATGCTTGATGATCAAAAAGGATCAATTTGGTAACCAGAAAATGATGTCGTCATGAGAAAGAATTAGTAAATACATCAACAGTTTGTTGATGTAGTGATGTGAAGTAGAGAAATGACATGGACATCATATGCTTCATGAATAGAGTGACAATCTACTTCTATGTGCTTGATGCGCTCGTGAAACAATAAGTTAGTGATAATTTAGATAGCACTAGTATTGCCCGTGTGAAGTGGAGTAGATTCCATTTGAGGAAACCCACGCTTATCCAACAGTCCTCAAAGCCAAACAATCTCAGAATGTGCAAAGGACATAGCGCGATATTCAGACTCAGTGGAGGATTTCGACACCCGATCTTGCTTCTTGCTTTTCTAAGAGACAAGAGAGTTACCAATGAATATACATCAGCCAGTAATGGAACGTCGAGTATTAGGACAACCAATCCAGTCAACATCACTATATGCAACCAAGTGAATAGGAGAATTCACAGGAAACAAAAGACCTCTGATAGAAGTGTTTTGCAAATACCGAACAATGCGATGAGCAATAGCTAAGTGAAGGTGTCGAGGCGTCTCATAAATTGATTAACTTGTTGGAGAGCAAAAGAAATATTAGGCTGAGTAATAGTCAGATAATTCAAGCTCCCCACTAAACATCTATATAAGGAGGGATCAGGGAGAAAATCACCCTCATCACGACCATCTTGAAGGCCAGGCAATATAGTTATCTCCTGAATGTATTAATGTTGATTTAAAAAAATACCAGCCACTGTAGAGTTTACCTCAAGGCCTAAAAAATAGTATAACGGACTCAGGTCCTTCATATGAAAAGAGCTTTGAAGATGCTGTTGAAGTTGAGAAATCAATTCAAAGTCAGTCCTTGTAATAATAATATCATCAACATATACTGGGAGCAAAACAATTCTTTTAGTAGCCTTGTAAAGAAACAATGAATAATCATATTGACTCTGGATAAAAGAGAAGCGAATAAGTGTGAATTGAAATTTATCAAACCAAGCATACAGAGCCTGTTTTAAACCATAGAGTGATTTTTTTAGTTTAAAACATCAAAAGAGGGTATAGAAAATAATCTTGGTGGTGGAGTTATATAAATTTCTTCCTTAAGATCCCTATGTAAAAAGACATTCTTAACATCCATCTGTCATAATGACCAACCTTAGAAGCAGCAATAGCTAGAACAAGTCATACTATCGTCTTTTCTGCTACTAGTGTGAAAGTCTCATAATCAATTACATAATCTTGTCGATTTTCGAGTGTCACCAACCTTACTTTGTATCGGTCAGGTGAGTTATCAGATCTCAACTTAATAGAATATACCTATTTACAATCTGTCACCCCCCGGGAGACGACTGTCCGAAAATTTCGGCAGCATCTCCCCTGTAACAATTCACTTTCCCTGAATCCAAATATAATAAGGCCGACATGGCCACAATAAGGCCTACACGGCCACAATCCACACATGTCAAAATGGTACTCAAGTACTAACAATGAAAATAAAATCCACAACCAGTAATTATAATGTGCATACTAAAAATCGAACATGTATAAGACCCTCCATACGACATAGAACACGTTCTGACGCAAATACTGAAAATATAGCAAAAATAAAAAATGGGTGAAGTCAACTCGACGAGGGACTAGCAGCACGGCTCTCCAGACAGACGTCAACCTGAAAAGAATGAAATCAACGGGGTGAGTTCAAAGAACTCAGCGGATATCTAACAGATATGTACAATAAGCTAACTAGCAGTAATAACCATGCCTGTACAGTAAGAAATGCACAACTGAACCACAAAAAGAAAGTTGTACATACCAGAATCATATATATTAACACCACGGCACGAACCCTGCAACAGATTGCAAGGTCGCCAAACCAATGCATAAGGTCTCCTGATGTACCACTAACCCATGAGTGGCAGTGTATGCAGATCATGTAACTAACGACGGGCTCAGACTACAAAGGAGTCGATGATCGCTAGTATGCAATCCTGTAGCGACGGGCTCAGACTATAAAGGAGCCGGTGATCGCTAGTATGCAATCCTGGAGCGACGGGCTCAGACTATAAAGGAGCCGATGATCGCTAGTATGCAATCCTGGAGCGACGGGCTCAGACTATAAAGGAGCCGATGATCGCTAGTATGCAATCATGTAGAGATGGTGCATGACACTAATGCGTATAATAACTACCAGTCTATGCTTAGTAAGAAACAGTATATCAAAACAAAAAAAATTACTACATATCTATCATAAGGCAAGTAAACAAGTAGCAGGTAAAAAGACATACCACCTGATATACACATGAAACAAGTATTAATATACCAGGGCATATATAAAAGCATACAATTATTACTAGCTATAGCGATACTATACATATCAAACGACATATCTAAAGAGATGAGTCGAGATACCCACCTTCCGAAAGTAGTCCGTATCCGCAAAGAAAACCTCCGTCCAAAAATCCGATTCAATATCCTGTAATTAACATAAATAACTTCCTAAATACAACAATACATACATATATATATATATATATATTTCCATCAAATAAAACCTTAGCCGATTTTACTATTTGTTTAATCCCATCCAAATTAACCTAACCCAGAGTTAAATTTATCAAACCATCATAAAACAAAACAGAACTAAAATCCTAAATCCAACCATGCCAAAACCTAATTCGCTTAACACAACTCGGCCAGAATTCTACACAACACCTTCTAGCTCGTTGTTGTTGCCTCCAATTTTAGATATGGATGTCAATAGGGTTATGCTAAATTTGTGAGAGTAATTGTAGTAACCTAACAAAGTTTTTATACTATACTAAATTCTGTTCCAACACTACTAATTTTCTACATATTAGGCTATGCTATTGTAGGCAATATCAACTAACATGTAGATGGATTTCAAATACAAAAGTAAATTCGAAAATTAACATGCATTCAAAAGTTGGGCAATGCTTGAATACACATCTATGTAGAAAGAAAAACTCTTGTCTAGAAGCTTCTCAAACCAAGCAACCGAAATAGCTAAAGGCCTTAACAGGCTATTGCACACACAAAGGAAGCTTAGAGATAATGAAAAAAATGAACTACCATACCTAAAAGACGACTATAGGATGGAGGCGTGCTGGTATGTGTATATGTAATTTTTCTACACTTAAACAAGGAAATGAGGAATATAATTTTGGAAAATATTCATAAAACATGAACGGCTATAGACCTGCTGTATAGCCGGCTTCTGAGGGCCAACGGAGATGGAAGACGGCTTGCCCTAGCTCCTTGCCGTGCCTTGTCTCTGAGTAGCACCGGATGGTGGGATTTCAGGGCAGGACACAGGGAAAAACTAAGGGGAGAGGGGAGAGGGAAGGAAGGGTCGGGCGGCAGCGTCGGGCTTTTGCAGAGGGAGATCAGAGCGATGGCGGGCTGTGCTGGCGATCGGGGTGGCGGCGGTGAAGAGAAGATCGCGTGAGCCGGAAATCGAACAGGGAAATCCCAGTTATAACGAGGAGCTACAGTAACCCAAGCCGGTTTAATCTTAATCGGCACCATTAAACTAGGTTTATTAGGCTAAACCAACTTAAAAACCTAGGGTTTATTATAACGATTGAACCGATTACTGTAGCAAATCGGATTCAATCTTGGTTCGCTTGGTTTACTAACCAAACGACCTCGGATTTGACTCAACCTAGTTTTGTTGGATTCGTCTTCGCAAGACGAATCTTTTCATCTATTTTATTTTATCAAAATCTCTTCCATAACGAACCAATCCAATTTGGTTCGATTTGGTTCAATATCGAACCCATTTTTTTTCACGTATATTACACAATCAATGGGTTTGATACCATTGGGACAAGGAACAATATCCCAAGTATGATTTTCTAGAAGAGCTTGAAGTTCCTCTTGTATAACTTTCTTCTAATATACATATTTAGTGGCCTAAGAATAAGAGGTAGGAACTGCAATATCGGTTAAAATCACAGAAAAACCATACCTATCAGGAGGACGATTGATGTGATTAGATCTTCGAGGCGCCATTGAAGTGGGCACTGGATCAGGGTCAGGAAGGATTTGCGATGATGGGGGCTATTGTCGTTGATAGACAAAATCAGGTTTAAAACACTCAATGGAGGGAGATATATCATCAAAGCTAGGAAGAAGAACACCATTTGAAGGGAGATCTTGCTACTGAAAATAATACTCATGTTCAAAGAAAATCACATTTTAAGAAATACGCAATCGATTAGTGTCAGCATCATAACATAAAAATTCTTTGTGAGTAGTACTATTTCCCATAAACGCACACCTTACTGATTTAGCCGTAAGCTTGTGGCGTTCATGTGAAGGTAAGTGTATAAAGCAAACACATCCAAAAGTGTGTAACATACAATAATCAGGCTGCATACCAAAATGATGAAAGTAAGGAGAATCAAAATTCAATTGTTGAGAAGGTAGCTGATTAATCAGAAAAATTGCAGTTGACAGAACTTCCATCCAAAATCTAGGACGAACTCATGCCTCTAAGAGTAAAGTGCGAACCATATCCAGCAAGTGATGGTTCTTTCATTCAGCCACCCCATTCTGTTGAGGGGTATAAAGGCATGATCGTTGAGATATAATGTCTTTTTGTTGTAAGAAAGTTTAGAAATTATGCGAGATAGGTTTACCACCATTATCAGACCGTAAAACCTTAACGGAGGTGGAAAATTGAGTCTCAATATAAGCCACAAAAATTTTAAAAATAGTTAACACTTCAGTTTTAGTATGTAGAAAATATATCCATGTGAAACAACTATAGTCATCAATGAATGCCACGAAATATTTGTATTGCGCATGTGAAATGATAGGAGTAACACCCCAAACATCACTATGCATAATCTCAAAACCTGAATTAGCATGAGTATGATAAGTAGGAAAATGTAACACTTTACTTTTTTATGGTTTACAAACAGAGCAATCAAGAGATAAACTATTAGAAGAACACTGATTTTTGTTGTCAAAAAACCATGCTTCATCAAATGAGACAATATCACATTATTTGGATGACCCAAACGTTTATGCCAAACGTCGGCCTTATTTTCAATAATAATGGAAGTCAAAGACAGAATTCTAGGAATAGTAAATTACAATGGAAATAATCTGTTCACTTTAGGCCCTCTCGCGGTCACCTTTCCTGACCTCTAATCCTGCACAAAACAACCACGACGAGAGAAATTCATATCACAATTATTATCCACCAACTGCCCAACAGAAATTAAACTAGTAGACAATCCAGAAGAGATAAATATGTGATGAAAGGAAGATCTAATATCACCAATGGCTGTAATTAGAAGATTACTACCATTAGCAATCTAAATATTTTGTTTACTAGTATTCCTCTGAAAATTATGCAGCCAATCAAATGATCTAGTCATACGATTTGATGCCCCAAAATCAACAAACAAAGGAGAAAAAACAATCTTACCTTGACTATGAAGTTCAAGAGTAGAAAATGCTGTGCTGATCATCTGTTAGACCATTTTTGGAGTAGCAAAAGACTGATTTGTGTCACCAATTGTGGCTATAGAACTCATAGCAGCCTGAAAAGCTTGACCTCGTCGATTTTCTGGACGTGTAGGATATTGCTTGATAATGTGTCCATTCTGTTTACAATAATTGTAGAATTTCTTATCACAATTGCGGGCAATATGCTTGAACTCTTTGCAACTATAGCACTGCATTTGTCCCTTTCCTCTGTTCTTCCCTTGAGCGGCATAAGCAACATTAACAATTTCAGATATCTCCTTGGATGAACCTTGAACAGCTTGTATAGCCATTCTTTGTTCTTCATGCAACAATTCTCCAAGATATATATATCCAAGGAAGGGACAAGATTTCTATTCTATAATCCAGCTCATGCAACTTCAAATTCTGTCCACAGTTTCATCAAAAATTAATCGTCATGTCTACCATCTTCATGAATTGTGTGAAGGTTAGCTAAGACCTCTTTAGGTACCTTTGAATAGATAAGACCAGAATATCCACTCCATAGATTAATAAATCTAGAATAATAGTGCTCAATAGGGAGATTGCCTTGACTAAAGTTACTAATCTCAAGTTTTAGTTGAAATGTCTTGCAGTGTTATTTTGATGATATATGCGTGGTAGATAATCCTACATCTCCTTAGCTGCACTAAAGGAACGTAAATTGTTCACCATATGAGGTTCAATAGAAGCTAAAACCCAAGAGATGATTCGAGCATCCTTTGCCTCCCATTGACCAAGTTCTGTATCTTCTTTAGGAACAGGAGTAGACCCGTCAATATGATTCCAAAGCTCCTTTCCTTTCAGAAACATTTTGAACTGAAATTCCCATGCTGCATAATTCTTTCTTGTAAATTTAATAGCCAAAGTCTCCGTAGACATTCTTCCAAGAAATTCTCAATAGTCATTCTTCCAAAAAAATGAAATCTCAAAGACAAAATTGTTGATCAGAAATTAATCAACCTAAAAATTGAAAGCAAACCAGAAAACTTTGTAGGACAAAAAAAACTGATAGTGATTTGAAGATTTAGTTATGAATTCCAGAGGCAGGTTTTGATACCATAACACAATTGATAAAATGGCTGACTGCCTTTTTCTTTAATGATCTTTCCTTTAAATAAGAATTCTTGTACAACCTATTTTAGACAAGAAAATATTTACAACAATTACACTAATTACTGCTAGTCTACTTAAGGTAAGAATATATATAGCTAATATTACACAAATTACTGCTAATAGCTAATACACAAATTATGGTAAAGTAGATTTTGAAATCTCAGCCTTAATTTTTGCCATAATCTTATCAATTGACAACGCACAACCTCTGATATTGATACTATAGTTGACTCTTTCAAAACCTTCTTATTAATGAGAAACCATTTTGATAAAACATGTTAGTTCTACATTAACTAAATATTCTTTTGGTACCTTTTCCCTACAAATGGTTTTAGTCTTGACTTGTCCTCTAGCTATGAGGAAATAGTAACACCTTTCTTATTTTGACCCCTTATAGCCTAAATTGTTTTTGCTAAAATTTACTTGTTGACTGTGTGCTATCATGTTCAAGGATTGTGCCCATAGTCAATTTTCCTAAGGTTAGTTTCAAAGTGTCAACTTGAATCTGTGAAGATTTTTTCTTTAATCCTAATGTCATGTAAATAAATTTTAAAGTGTCCAGTTGACTCTTCAAAGATTCATTTTCAGCTTCTAGTTCTTTAATACTAATGTCATGTCATACAATAAGATGCTCGAGCTGTGTATTAGATGTTCATGATAGAGCTTTAATAAGATGCCTTTGGGAATGCATTTAGCACATGGTGATGAGATGTTGATTTGATATTTGTTCTCTGATACTAATGAGTTCATGTACAATCTTCTAAACTTTTTCATTCTATTTGTTGTTTCAACTAGTCTGAGTCTATCAATCATCAATCAACTAATTCACATCATAAACCCCAAATAGACGATCTTTGGGATTTAGGTTCAGCTAGTCGTTGATTGGAATTCAACTCTAGTTGACTGACACATTTGACTATGACTATTCTATGCTCGAGTTCCCCACGATTGAGTTATACAGTCGGCCAATAAATATAGATCTCTCAACTCCCATAGAGTATTACCATGCCTTGAGGCCTTCTCCCATCATGCTATTCGCTCCTTAAATGGTGGTGCATGCAGTACTAGATGATCGAATTAGAATTTTAATGTATGACAAAGGGTTTAAAGTTATACACTGGAGGTTTTGAAATTTTATGGTATATGATTAATAATTAGAAAACATATCTAAAATGGTTATTTGCATATAAATAGATTAATAATTTTGCATATATATGCAACTGTCAACACTTGACATCACATATGTCATTATTATCTGACGTTGGACAAAATAATGATTATTCTATAGGCTAGTTCTAACAGAAAATTTTTCAGAGAAGATATAGGAAATCGCCAAATATAGAGAATTCTTCTCTTAGTTTAACTGAATAATATTAACTCAAATAAAGATAATGCCCTAAAAGAAACTAAATAATTATTTAAATAGTTTCAAAATCCTCTCAAAACTCTAACGATGCAAAAGATGAAAATAACCTTAACAAAAAGGACTTAAATAATTCAGAGCCTTCAAAAATGCTTTAAACGATGTTTTTTGGGCCTAAGATTGGGTACTTACGGGTTACATCCGATAATAAATGTAGATATCTGAAGTAGCTTCGATTTGGTATAATATGGGCCCCATGATAAGTCAAAAGTTATCATCTCTCAAAATACGATTCCAAATGCTCTTGGATCGTTTTGGTACTTCCGGATCATATGATCCTACAATTCGGATCGCGATTTTGTAAACCATGGTATCAAGTATGTAGATGCAAGTAACTTCATAGAGGAAGTCTTGGTGGCTAGGGAGACTAAACACTAGGCAAAGGAAGTCCCTGTAGGTTAGTAGGAGCAGACATCAAGTAAGATAAGATGTCCTGGGTAAAGGTAAGTCAGGAGAGAACCTTCTAATAAAGAAGGTTGTGAGGAAGAGTCCTTATATTTGGGACGTGCATAGTCTTTAAATAGCTAGGCGATTGACTTGACTAAGAAACCAACAAGAGTTTCAAAGGCAAAATCATACAAATAGTTGATAGGAAGTCAATTGTACTGAGCATTATATATATACACATACATATATATACATATATATTATTTGAATTAGCTTTGTAGTATAGAAAAAATTAGCTTTGGAGCGACCGGAAGACCTTCTAGTCGATCAAAACTTCAAGAAATCACAATATTATCCAGCCGACTGAAAACTAATTTAATCGAATAGAATGGATAAACATTAATTGAAGAAAATTGAAAATACATCATTCCAAGCGATTGGGCGATAAATATCATTCCAGGTGACTGAATGAAAAGGATAAGCATTGGATGCCGAGTGTTATGGTGAATGTGTGGATATATGAGGAGAAATGAGATATTAAAGAAAAAGTCAAGGTCGTGCCTATGAGCAAAAAATCTAAGAGACATGTTTAAAATGGTACGGACATGTACTTAAACGACCAATATATGCTTTAGTTAAAATGTGAAATTATGATAAATACACATATTATACAAAAAAGAGGAAGGCCAAAGTAAATTTGATTAGCAATAATAAAATATGATAAAAATTAATTAAATATAGATGATATAGTAGGGGATAGAGCCCAATGGTGTAGGAGGATCCATATAGCCAATCTCACTTAGTGGGATAAGGTTCGATTATTGTTGTTATGTAGTAAATATAGCAAGATAATTGTTAAGATAGAAAATGATGAACTTCTGTTATGAAAAGTTTTAAGTATCTAAAATTCTTTTTGTAAAAGGGTAGAGGGGTTGATAAAAATATTTTATATAGGTTATAAGCAAGATGATTGAAATGGAGGAGAACATTAGATGTTTGTGATCAAAAAGTACCTCTAAAGTTTTAAGAGTAGTTTTATAAAATGTTGGTTTGACCTATTATGTTATATGAGGTTGAATGTTGGGCTATGAAGTGAGCACAAGAGCAGAAGATAAGAATTGTAGAGATGATATTAAGGTAGATGTGTGGATATATGAGGATGAATATGATAAGAAATGAGAACATTAGAGAGAGTCGGATTGCACCCTATTGAGAGAAATTTCGAGAGACGCATTTAAGATGATTTGAATATGCACTTAGGTGATCAATAAATGCTTTACTTAGGCAATGCGAGATCATAATAAATACTCACATTAAATGAGGAAGAGGAAAATCAAAGAAAATTTGGTTAACAATGATAAAATAGGATAAATTTTAGTTACATATAGATGATGATATAGTATGGGATAAAATCCAATAGCTTAGGAGGATCTATATATCTGACCCCATTGTGTGTGATAAGGCATAGATGTTATTGTCGTATGAATTTCTTTGATTGTGGATTTATTTTTCCTTAGCCTAGTTTGTTGATTTGTTTCTCTAGTTCTTTCATCTTATTTGTTTTTAGTATAAAAGGTTGGTCTACAATTTCATACAATTGGATATGAAAGTAGAGCAATTGAAAACATACCCTATTAAAAAGAATAACTTATTTATTTTTCAGTTATCTAACGCCTTAGTTTGGTTTTTTTATTTTTGTGTAAGATAATGCAAAGATGAGCCTATCAATGTTCAGTGTGTCATCTGTTTGTGTCAGACTTCTTTTGGTTCCATAAAACCAATTTACCATGGTAGATATTTTTCCACATGCTCAAGTTAATTTGTTTGCATGGTCAAATATGGTTCTCTTACCGGGTGCTAATATGAATTTGAATGTAAGTCTTAAACAAATTCATGATCGTCATTGAACAATTTATCAAATAATGCAATGGACAACTGCCATTATTAGTAATGTTCAAGAAGCAATAATTTTGGTCCTTATTCATTCATGCTTCACATAAGGATCAAATGTATAAGGTCATATCAACCTGATAGGTTGGTTCTTCTTCTTGTACATCGGTTATATTTTATTTCATGTTTTAACATGTTACAATTTTAAATATGCAGATCACAAGGCTATACAAGACAAATGAACATGTGGAAGTCGAGTTCATTGTTAGTATCGCCTTTCTTATCATCTTATAAATATCTTTTCTATTTTAATGAATGCATCGTCAATTTTGTTCATTTGAAATATATTGATGGATATAGATTGGTCCCATACCAACTAATGATGGTATTGGTAAAGAAGTAGTAACTCAGTTTACAACAACTATGGACACCAGGAAAACATTCTACAGTGATTCAAATGGACGTGATTTTATCAAAAGAGTAAGCTTCTTCCATCTCCATGACCAATGAATGTTAATGTTGCCATTTAGATTTCCAGAAGGTGTTTGCAAAAGATATATACATAATCAATATATGTAGTTTCCACAAACATGACCTATTTAAATTTGAGGCAATAGTTTTCCAAATAAAGGATGTGGATTTTGTAAAATGATTCCATAAAAAATTCCTGTGCTGTTAATAGAGTTCTCTTTATTATTTGTTGTAGTTTACAGATTCCACAACAACAATCAACATCGTTAATTAACTAAATATTTAGAGTAAGCTACAGTGTGAAAATAATTTGAAGAGATAGATGGGTTTAATCTCACATAGGGTATTGAATTGTTAGATATTATGCTGGTGTCTTATATATGAATGTTATTGTCCTTTCTTTAGTACCATTAGATCCAGACAACTTGGTTTGCAGTGTGCTTCCTAGTAAGGTCATAATTTTCTTTAATCCCTTTAGGGTGGCTGAGAGTTTAATATATTAACGTAACCTCCATAACTGCACCACACCCAACTTTGCTAACTTTACCATTAAGAAGCTCATGCCTTTGCCATATCCAAGTGGAACAGAAGACCATGGACATTGTGACTCTTAATAATGGTATTGTTTTTAAAGATTTTGTACTTCAGTTTCTCATTGCCAAATGCTTTTCTTACATCCTCAAATGTGTAGATTTTGCTTACGAAATTAGTTTGTGAAGATTCTTAGTAGGTGGTAGGATTTTAAGTTTAGCAATGTGCTTTTATGATGTCATCTTTACTTATTTCTGAAAGAGAATTTTTGTGTGGTTTACATTTATATATTTTAGATGAAAATTAAATAGTTTCATTGCTTTTGAAGATTCAACAAACCACAAACTAGAAATAATTGAGACTTACAGAACTTTCTTATCTACTTATATTGTTGTTATTGTTGTTGTAGATCCGTGATCATAGATCAGATTGGAACCTTCAGGTCAATCAACCTGTTGCTGGAAATTATTATCCTGTATGCTTCTAGCCAAAATCTATTATTGTTTGATGTTAGCAATTAATTGTCGACATAGTTCACATTTTTCTCACGTGTGCGTAAGTTTATTTGGTGTTTTTCTTCATTCATCTCCTA
Organism: Curcuma longa; assembly: GCF_044706935.1. Taxonomy (NCBI): domain Eukaryota; kingdom Viridiplantae; phylum Streptophyta; class Magnoliopsida; order Zingiberales; family Zingiberaceae; genus Curcuma; species Curcuma longa. The sequence goes on from NC_133874.1 coordinate 947,460, forward strand.
TCGTTTGGTTTTCTGCTGATGAACAATATGGACTAACACAGCTAAGAGATCATTGATCTTCTATATTTTGGTTCACCTATATGACATAAATATTGAGCTAGCTTGCAAAGAAGTATCATATTTACTCCTTAAAAAACCAGGAGAAAAGTAAGGGAAGATGAGAACTCTTGATCACTTATAGCCTATATTGTGTTAACTGATGAGAGTATGAACTTACGTCAATGGTTTGGTTAAACTTGCATCATTCGATTGCCTAGTCAACTTTGTTGAATTGGTGAGGCTATCAGGGTGGATGCATAGCTAATTGCTTATATTCATTACTTTGTTATCTTAATCACATTAGTATGCGGCGGAATATTAAATACAAAAACTGTTGATTTTCCCTCAAAGTTAACTTATTTAGAATTAAATCTGGTTTTTCTTATAATTTGGATTTTTCTATATGGGATATCTTAAGTTTATAATGATAATTAATGGTAATTTCCTTGGTTCTTAGGAATTTGTTACTATGTTCAGCTATAAAAATCATGAATATATTAGGATGTAGAATTCTCCAATTGAAGTAATGAGAAATGAGATAATTCTTCCTCAAAATCTTCATGGTATCATAGCTAGGTTCTTTGAGAAACACTAGCCTCCCATTCCTAGCCATCCTACATGGTAGGACATGATAACCGAAAAATCTAGTTCTACCTTTGAAGTATCTTGTCATTCCCATCAAATATCTATTCTCTTAAATTTTGAAAATTTTAGAAACTCTGAAAATATCTCGCTTCTCAATACCAACCACAAACTCAATAGGCAAAACTTTCTCCAGTGGTCTCAATCAGTCACGATGTTCTTCTGTGACAAAGATAAAGAAGATTATTTTACAGGGGAGATTCCAATTCCAAAGGATGATCCAAATTACAAGAAGTGGAAAGCAGAAAATCATGGCTCATAAATTCAATGAATGTTGATATTGTTGATAATTTTCTTCTCTATGAGAGTGTATAAGAAATTTGGAAAGCCGTGTGAGAGACTTATAATAGTTTGCAGCACAGTGATGCAATATTTCAACACATTCACTTGTCATTGGCAGCAACTAGACATGTTTGAGAGCCACAGATGGAAGTGCCCGGAGGACAATTGCTCCTTATCACAAAATAATGGAGTAGAAGAGGACATTTAAGCTCCTATTCGGATTAAACAAGAATTTAGATGAAGTTAGAGGTTGAGTGTTAAGAACTAAGCTTATCCTGAGCCTTCGAGAAGCTTTTTCTGAAGCCCGTCATGAGGAAAGTAGGAAAAAGGTCCTGATGAGCAATCAACATCCATGTCCAACATTGGAAGGATCTGCACTTGCTGCCCGTGGTTACCTTCAACAAGATACTCGTCAACAAGGGAAGGAAAGACTCTAGTGTGATCACTGCGCTAAACATGGTCACACCAAGGACACATGCTAGAAGATACACAATAAACTAGATGAGTGGAAATCATCAAAATCAAATTTTGACAAAGATAATAGTGCCAACTCAACCAATGTAGTTGACAAACGGTCAGCCACCATTGAGTCAAGTTCATTCACCAAGGAACAACTTGGAATTGCTCTAGAAGCTTCTAAATAGCACACTTTCTTAACATGCTACTCCTAACCCATCCACCAACATGCATGCACAAGCAGGTAACTCATATTCTGCATTTTTAGTGTGTGCTAAATGTTTAAAATATTGGATGACAGGGGATAAGTCCCTCTTTCATGATTATCAATTATGTCACACTAATTTTACTATGTCCATTGCCGATGGTTTTTTGTCTAAGGTGGTTGGGACCTGATCTATTCAACTCTCACTTGAAATTACTCTCAAATCCATGCTCAAGTCCCTACACTTGAGTGCAACTTAATGTCCTTTAGTAAGTTGACTTGTGATTACAACAGTGCTGAGATGTGCTCTGACTTTATCTCTTCAAGACACCTCAACTTAGGGAAGCCTTAGTAGTGAATAGTGATTTTTCTTAGAGTAGGTCAGTTTGTTATTCCAATCCTAAATTTGTCTTTAATTCAAGTACTAATAAAGATAGTGAAGTTATCTATTGGCACTATCGATTAGGTCATCCAAACTTTGTGTGTCTTGAAAGGTTGTTCCCTCATTCATCAATAAAAGTTAAAAATTGTTTAAATGTGAGATCTGTCAACTTGCTAAACACACGTTCTATCTATCCAAGTGTGCCCTACTGTCCATCAAAACCATTCGCATTAATTCATAGCGATATTTGGGGACCCTCTCAAATAAAAAATATTGATGAGGCTCGGTGGTTTGTGATATTTGTGGATGATCATACAAGAGTCACTTGGGTTTTCCTTATGAAAGAAAAATCAGAGGTTAATAGAATATTCAAAGCATTCAATTCCATGGTCTAAGCACAATTTGATACCAAAATCCAAATTATGAAGCTTGACAATGCTAGGGAGTATTTCGATTCAATTTTAGGTGAATACTTGTCTAGACTTGGAATTGTCCAAGCAAATTCATGTGTTAATACACCCTAACAAAATGGAGTGGTTGGGAGAACAAATTGTCATTTGTTGGAAGTAGCTCGATCTCTGCTGGTGTTCCAAAATGTTTTTGGGAGAAAGCCATTTTTACTTCTACATATCTCATAAATCGGATGCCATCTCATGTCCGAAAATTTGAAACACTATGTTAAGCCCCCATTAAGGTTTTTTCTCATGCTCATGTTCTTTTCCTCTGATCTTCCTTTTAAAATTTTTGGGTGTTCTGCATTTGTTCATGTATACCATCAAAATGGGAGTGAACTTGATCCAAGACTCACAAAATGTGTCTTCATAGGTTACTCCACGAATTAAAAATGATACAAGTGTTTTTGTCTTGACACATGGAAAATACTTGAAACAATGGATGTGACATTCTTTGAATAAATTCCTTATTCCTCCAAACCTGAAATTCAGGCGGAGGAAATTTAGCTTTGGAGTTAGGATTCCTTCTAGAACCAACTAGAAATCAACTCAACTAACCAGCCAAAAAATTTATCACCAAGTCCAGTCCGCGAACCTAATCTTACCTCATCTAAACCTTTATCTAAACATTATTAGTTCTCGACCAATATTCCTCCATCAAGTCTATCCAATTCATTGTCAGTTGCTAGAGAATTTCAGGTATTTATCAGGAGAAAAAGCAAACTCAGGAGGAGATTGAGAATTTGGTGCATCTCACACCTGTCCAAGAACTTGAACTTGACCCAATTACTATGGAAACTAGTAGAGAAGGTGAGAATGAAGTAGAACAAAACAAATCAGAAGAGAGTCTAAGTCGAAGATGATTTGGAACTACCTATTGCCTTGAGGAAAGGTACTCAAACTTGTACTCAACATTTGATCTAGAATTTTATATCATATGCATGTCTTTCTTAGTCCTATTGAGCATTTATTTCAAGGTAGGATAATGTTTAAATTCCAACAAATATTCAAGAGACTCTTAGTCACCCGAGTTGGAAACAAGTTATTCAAGAGGACATTATAGCTTTGGAGAAAAATAGAACATGAATTATTAATGAACTCCCACCGGGAACGAAAACTATGGGTTGTAAATGGATCTTTACCTTGAAATATAAGGTAGATTGGAGCATTGACAGGCTCAAGGCTCAATTAGCAGCAAGGGACTTTAATCAATCCTATGGTGTTGATTACCAAGTGACCTTTGCTCATGTTGCGAAGATCGACATCGTTCGAATACTCCTCTCATTAGCAGCAAACTTGGAATGGTTATCCTAAAGAGGAAGTAGTAAAAAAACATGGATTTGTTTAGTGTCAAGCTGATTATACTCTCTTTGTGAAGCACTCTTTCGGGAATAAACTAACCATCCTCATTGTATACATAGATGTCATCAATTCTAACAAGAGATCATGAGGAAGAGTTATTGAAGATTTAACAATCCTTGACAGATGAATTTGAAGCAAAAGACCTTGGTCTTCTATGGTACTTTCTGAGTATGGTAGTGGCTCGATAAAAAAGATAAATATTTATCTCTCAGTGAAAATAGACTCTGAATTTACTCAAAGGGATTGGCATGCTAGGATGTAAACCTATAAGCACCCCTATGAAAGCTAAGAGGAAGGATTTCAAGTAGACAAAAGAACACATCAATGCCAAGGCTCATTTACCTCTCCCATACTCGTCTAGATATTGATTTTGCAGTGAGTGTCATAAGTTAGTTTATGAATCGTACAACGAAGGAACACATGGAAGTTGTATACTGAATTATCAGATATCTAAAAATGACTTTGGGAAATGAGTTAGTATTCAAGAAGAATGAATATAGAGATAGTTTATACTTCGACGAAGACTGGACATAGACAGGAGGTCAACTACAAGATATTGCTCATTCATCTGGGGTAACCTTATAACATGGAGAAGAAACAATTTGTGGTTTCCAAAAGTAGTGCAGAGGATGAATTAAAAGCCTTAGTCGTAGCAATTTATGAAGAAATATGGATCAAGTGAATTATGACTGACTTGGGGATAGAGTTTGAGAAGCCGATTAAGTTGAAGTGTGTTAATCATGCGACTATTAGCATCGCAAATGATCCAATTTATAGCCGAGAAGATTGAAAACTCGAAAGTGCAATTGATCTACACTCTTACACAAGAGCAACTCGTAGACATCTTAACAAAGGTGTCGCTAGTACCTAACTTTGAGAAATTATGTAACAAATTGGACATGTACAATATGTACTATCCAACTTAAGGGGGAGTGTTGAATTTCGCTCAAAACCTATTTAGAATTACATTTGATTTTTTTATTATTTAGATTTTATCCTATAATTTGAATTTTTCTATATTTGATAATCTGGATTTTGTTTTATAATTTTAATTTTTCTATATGGGATGCCTTAAGTTTAGAATGATAATTAATCGTAATTTCTTTGTTTTTTAGAATTTGTTACTATGTTCCACCATGTAATTCATATATATATTAGGATGTATTATTCTTCAATTGAAGTAATAAGAAATGAGATAATTCGTCTCAAAAAATCTTCAAAAACACAAATAAACATTTGTTGACACTTAGCTTTTACGTGGTTTGAAATTCTTGATTCCTACTACACAACTTATGACTCGCTAGTAACTCACTCTTAGCTCCCCTCTATCTTTTCTCCTTCTCGGTTACCTTTTGGAGGTGGAGAAATCTCTTATAATCGTCATTTACAAAGAAAAAAAATACAATAGATTAAATAAGAACAATTACAAGATTGAAGCTTTTCTTTTGGCTTGCTTTCACTTGCTTTACTTGGTATTCAATTACTCAAGAATGCTACCAAAGTCTTCTCTTGTATGCCTTCTTATACCCTTCTTGTTCTGAAGAGCCACCAACTATTTCTGTCAGACTAGTTAATTGCTTCCTTACCCTAATCAATTGATTTCATGTCTGCTTCAGTTTTATGTATGCAAAGGATAGTTGAGTCAAATGGACTTGCATTTAGTTAATTGGTTGACTCCTCAATGGAAAACTTTAGTCAACAAATCTAGTGTAGCTCCTAGATTATCTAATGGCTTTTGCCAATCTTTGCTAGATCAACGATCTTCTTCTAATTTTTTTTGTATCATTGGTCGAGTTGATTGCCTAGTTTATTCCACCATTAGTCGACCAAATCTAACTTTCATTAATAGGACCATCAACTTTGACTAAATCTAGGGTGGACTCCTCATTTTTCCAATAGACCATATCTCGGAAAACTTTCTTGTTTGCATAATATCAGTCAACCTTGACGTATCAGGTCTTTTCCTTACAAAGAGGCCTAGTCTCTGGAACTTCATCAACTGCCCAATATTAGTCAAACATGACTCACCATAATTTCAATCTGTTAATAGACCTTACCTCTAGGATATTTTCTACTAAGAGGCCTTGCCTTTAAGATTATCATCTGCCCAATATTATCCAATCTACTTTGACTTGATTCGCCTTAGATCCATTTTGACCTACTAAGACTTCCACTTGCCTAACCTTAGGTCTACCTCGATCCATTAATATTTCAACTTGCCTACATCTATTAGACCTTTCCCTTGTCAATTCCAATTGGACTTTCTACTATCAACACCAATTGAACTTTATCTGATGCCAACACTTGTTAAACTTTATCCATTGTTAGTGCCTATTGGACTTTCTTTATTATCGACCCTTATTGAATTTCTCAATTGCTAAGTGTCTAGTCAATATTGACCCATTTGGACTTTATTCATTGTTAAGTATTTTGTTAATTTTAACCTATTTGGCACTATACAAGCTTAACATAGTTCTAATTTAACCACTTGAGTCAAATGTACCTTTGACCAAGCATATAGACAAACATAGAAGCACTTTGGTCTAACACACCAAACCAAATTGGAGCACTAAAGTGGAGCATGATTGCATCAATAGCCTTTACTCCAAATAGAAACTTTTTATTGTTAGTAGAACATCTTAAATTGACTCCCTAGTCAACTCAACATATTAGTCGTCTCGATTTAACCCTTAATCGATCGGAGCATCACTTACAACGCCAAAACTCTCTTTTCATTGTCGTATCTTTACTTTGCCCAGGAGTTCATCTCCCTAATGTAGTATCCTTTTGACGCTAGAGGGGGGGGGGGTGTGAATAATGAATAAAATTTTCATTGTTCTTTCTATCTCTATTAGAGTTGTTAGTTGCATAGCAGAAGTAATTAATTAAAGAACAAGACAAGAAAAGACATCAAAATTTTAAGGTGGTTTGGGCACCACCTAGGGAACCTACTCCACCTAGGTCTCAAACGTGAACACTAGTGATTTTCTCCTTTTTGAAAATCTTTTGGAGGCAGAGAAACCTCTTATAAGATTGTAAGAACAATCATAAATATAGAAAAGAGTAGTAAGTAAAAATGCAAATAATAAAGACAAATTGTAAACCTTGAGTGCCGCGACACTCTTCCTGGCATTTCTTGGATTACAGGAACAGAACTTGGGAACACTTTCGAGAACTAAAAAGATGGATAATTGTAGTTGACATTGGAAGAGGCTGTCTTGGCTCCCTTTTATACAGCTCGATCGACATTCCAATTGATTGGATGCTCCTTCGGTAGACTGGACACTTCTCCGGTCGACTGGACCTCCACTGACTTAGTTGCTAATTCGATTTTCTTCGAACTAAGTTTTAGTTCTCCGATTGACTGGAACACCCTCTGGTAGTTTGAAGTTTAATCAAAACTTATTCATGGACTGACTTGTTCGAACTCAATCATGTTGACTTCTGGTTGATCAAACCGTTCTGGTTAACTGGACTTTCGATCGACTAAACTGCCTTTCGGTCGACCAGACCATGAGTCCGATGATCTGGATCAGTTCCCAATTGGTCTCGCTCAAGCCTTCGTCGGACTGTTGTTTCCTGCAAAACAAATAAGTAGACAACAAGCAAAACATGCAAAATCTAGTACTTGGTTTACCTAATCTACTAGGTTTATTTGCTTGGATTTTACTCCTCCAAGAGCTCTCTTCGTCAAGTGTTCAACTCCCAGCTAACCCATCGGGCCTTTCACTACCAAGTATTCAACTTCCAGCTGATCCTCTTGGACTTAATCTAGTTTCTAACTAGGTCTTCCCTTACTTGGTTCCCAATTAGGACTTCTGCCGCCTAGCTCCGTTAGGGTTTCCACTACTTAGTTTTCAATCAGAACTTTCTTTTGCCTAGTACCACTAGAACTTACACTGCCTAGTCCTATTAGAACTTGCACTGTCTAGGCCCTTTAGGTCTTTCCGCCAACCTACTAAGTATTTGATCCTACTTAGACTTCTCACTCACTTTTAAGCTTCAAGTCAACCTTGACTTTACTTGGGCTCTATATTTAACTTGATCAACCTTGATCAAGTTATTTGACCACCCTTGACTAAATTCCCTTAAACATATTAGTCAAATTAAACCATCAAACTGGAGGTCGATTGTACCAATACCTAAGTTCTTAGTCCCTTAGATGCGCACAACCCTCAGCTCATTTCACGCGAAATCCTTTGCTAGATCACCAATGTAGTCCACCTCTTATGATTTTTGTCAAAGTTGCAAACTTAATGCTCCTTGTCTTGCAATTCCTTATATGTAGTGTACTATCATTTTCTGATCTAGTGGACCTTTAAACTATCGAGCCAAAAGCCACTTAGTTGCTCTAATTTTTGCTCCGCGAGCTCTGCAAAGACAACTCAATACTTCTTGTCCTTTAGTCCCTTAGATGCCTCATAGCATCATTCGCTAATAAAATTGACTTCGTCAAGTGACAAGTATGATGAGCTTTGTGCACATCTAAATAAATCCCTACAAAACTTTAAGCACACATCAAACAAATCTAATTTAAACTCTTTGCCAAATACATCAAAATATATTGGTTGAATATGATCATTCAGGGCACCATTGCATTAACATCATTGACACTGATAGGATAAAAAAGCCATATTAAGAGAATTATGAGATCATTATGTGCCCCTCAAATCATAGGAAAAATTTTATAAGTAGATGGAAGTATTGATGAGTATTCAACTCTTAAGAATTACACATAATAATTAATATAGTGAAGATGAGAATGTTAAGATTGATATGTGAAGCTATTAGAAAGAATAAAATAAAAATTTTATATAAATATTCTAGGTGAATAAGGCCCCCGCCTTGCGGGGTCAGGTGTATTTGCCTAAGGCTGTTTAAAAATAAAATTTGAGAATAAAGGTGTATTTCTAATTAAAAAAAAAATTTTAAAAAAAACCATTTTAAGAGTTTCTTTAAAGGGGTCTAATACAGGTTGCATTAGGTTTAGCAATAATGATATCTCGATAATGATTTTCCTACCCTCAAAGGGAAAGACCCTTCCTAAAAGGGAAGGTTGTGGGCGAGGAGGGATTCAAACCCCCAACATTGTGGTTTGTAGCCATGTGCTCTAATCTGAGCTACAAGCCTCACTTTGTCTCCACTGGATCTGTTCCCAGGAGTACCCTCAAAAGGAATCTTTCCTCAGCTATTTCGAGCCCTAACCATGCGACAACCATCTCAACCAAATGTAAATATGCGTAGCTAAACGCTTGGTAGCCTAAGCACTTGGTTCTCACCCGAGTGTGGTAATGAGATAGTCTCGTATTCGACCTCTTACATACTTTAGAGATTCAGGGTCTAACTCCTTGAGTGCATACTGACTCAAGCACCCTTTGTTGTTCCTCGAGCAAGCCCTACCCCTCTCGTGCGGCCCAAAGGATATCTCATTATTATCTGTATATATTAGTTAATATATATTATCTGTATATATTAGTTAATATATATTCAATTAGCGAGTTGTCAATTAGCCTAATTATAGTTTCTTTAGTTGAATTCTTTCCTTAGAAAGATTCCTAATTTGTATATAAATAGACCTTATCTTATGTAAAGAGGAATAAGAATTCTTTTGGGTATTTCGGATAATATGGTATCTGAGCGAGATTAGGTGTACACGGCTTTCCTCTTTCTCTCTTTTGTTTTTCCTCTTTTTTTCTTCGGTGCTTTGTTCGTGCGAACCCATCGTACCCTCGTTCCTCGAGTTTTTCCTCGGACGCGCTTTAGGAGCGGATCGAGGCTTTGTCGGCAGGCGCTTCGTCCTTGACGCCCGCAGGTGCTTCGTCCTCGACACCAGCGATGCGATCACATGCGTCCTCCCAGACGCCCGCAAGCACTTCGTCCTCGACGCTCGCAGGTGCTTCATCCTCGATGCCCGCAGGCGCTCCGTCCTCGACACCAGCGACGTGATCACATGTGTCCTCCCGACGCTCATAGGTGCTTCATCCTCGTGCCCTCGTCCTTCAGCTTCGCCCTCGTTCCTCTCTCGACTCGGGTTGGACTCGGTCGGTTGCCATCCCCAACTTCTTTCTGATCCTGGTACTGCCCGATTTGGGCGTGTTAGCGATCCCGATTGACGATTGTCGCCTGGCAAGGTGGACACCCGTTGTCTTTGAGAACTGCTTGCCAATCGAGTTCTTTCTTTACGTTAGGGTTGACTTCAAGTTGAGGAAGATTTGTGATTGGCTCTGCCCTTCCTATTCGCCGCTCTCACTGATATCACACCTGCCTTCCTACAGAGAACGGTTCGTGCTTCTTCCTTTGTTTCTTTTGGAATAAAATCTGATGACTGAACATAGGTCTTCTGTTATGACGGATAGTGCCTGTGATGTCTAAAATCACGGATTATAAGTTAAATGATTCAAACTATTTAGATTGGAGTAAAACTATTCGTCTTTATCTACAAAGTATTGACAAAGATGAACATTTGACTGATGACCCTCCTCAAGATGATTCGAGACAGACATGACTGAGGGAAGATGCTCGATTGATTTTTCAGATTTGAAATTGTATTGATAGTGATTTAATTGGTTTGATTAATCATTGTGAATTTGTTAAAGAATTGATGGATTATCTAGAATTTTTATATTCTGAAAAAGGGAATATCTCCCATACAGTATGAGGCTTGCAAAATTTTTTACCATATGGAAAAGCAAGATTAATCATTGATTAATTATTTTATGGCGTTTAAAAAGACATATGAGGAGCTTAATATAACGTCCATGCATCAGGAGCAAACCCTAACAAAGTTTGGTTCTCATTGACCAATCCGTACTGCAAACAAACCCCTTCAATAGGCGTCCATGCATTAGGACAATGTTCTCTACCTAACTAAAGGCGGACTCAAAAGAGGTAAATCGAAGAATAGTAAGGAGGATTTTTTTTATTATTTTTATTATTCCAAATCCCTACTCCTGCTTTGAGCTCGTAGCTCTTTTAACAAAGCCAAAGCTAATTTGAGCATCGGAGGAGTTTTGCCAGACACATCTAATGCTCTCTAATGTGTATTATTCAACGCAAGGTCGAGAGTACGCAATCATTAGTCTCCAGTGGGGCGATAGATTTTCACCACACTAGAGGAAGATTAAATATATTTAATTAATATAATAAAAAATTAATTGATTGATTTAATGTTACTATAGCTATAGAGTTTAATGTAGGGATAAAATCTACATATCAAATCATAAAAGAATTGGGATAAACACATTTATGAATGATTATATATGTTTCCTTCTGTACTTTGTAGACTATCCTTGTGAAACATAGTATTTTTATCCTTTTGTTTCAGATTAACCTAGGCATGTTTATTGAAGATGACAAGACAGAATTATCAGTATTGGTAGATCGAGCAGTAGGTGGAACCAGTTTGGTGGACGGCCAAGTTGAACTGATGCTTCATAGGTACGCCCATCTTCCAACATTAGCATTCACGCAGGTAGCATGTGATAAAAAACTAGTACTGAACCATGATGGTCAAGCCAAACCCTTTCTTGTTTGTAGGAGATTGCTTCATGATGATAGTCGAGGTGTAGCAGAAAATCTTGATGAAAAAATTTGCATAGACACTAAATGTGAAGGATTAATAGTAAGTACAATCAGTTCATAACATACTCTTAATGTTAAACTACTGATAATTTCTTGTCCATCTTATTCGTTGCACTTGTAGCAATGGCATCCTCATATGTTACGTAAGCATAGATGATGTAGATGCATTAAACATTATATGCCTCAACTTTGACTTTATCAACTTGGTTGTGTTCGTCTACTATTTCTTGCTTTAATTGTTTAGATATATTATAGTTAACTTCTTTTTTTTTTCATGGAGGTGAAGGGGGACCAAAATTGTATTTTCATTCCAAAGTTGTATTTTTACAATGGAGAAAACCAGTACTCCACCCACAAAACATTGAAGGTTCACATTAACTGCTAATAGAACCACCATCTTTTTGGTTGAATCCTTGACCTGAAGATTTTACGTTCAAACCAACACAGAAGCAACACTACTTTAGATGATTATTTTATGGAATCTCTTAAATTTAACTTGATGCCATGTACTTGTTTATTTTCTTGAATTCTTGTTAAGAGTTAATAGTTGGTGTTGGAGATATTGGTAGAAATTAAAAAAAGCTCAACTCCGTGAAGTTGGACTTTGGTCTGAGACGGATCTAATCATATGACTTGAATCTGCTAATGAACTATGTGATTTCTTTTAATTTGAATATTTATTGGGTTTTAATTTTTTACATAGGCTATTCCATTCATGGTTTAAAGTATAGTGTTGTGTTAGGCGACATTTTCCATCTCGGCCGCCAACTAGCACAACAATGGATTCCGACTAGTACGACAATGGATTCGACGCCAGAGCTAACAAAAATTGAGAGAAATAAAAGAGAGGGAAGAAGAAAAGAGGAACTACTTAGGGATGCATGATAGCGGCGAGCCAATTAGGGTTGAGCAATAGATGGCAAGTGGTGCTACATGAAGGGCGACGAGTGATAGAGGTAGGTCGGTGCTACTGGAGGGGCATGAGTGTAATGGAAGATGATGCCAGTTGCAGCGAGCAACATTTGACGATGACAATGAGTGGGCTATAGGAGAAAGGACGAAGGCTCAGAAAATTCGAGAGAAAAAAATACCGTGGAGAGAAAAAGAAAAAAGAAATAGGAATTATATAATAATTCTTACTCTTTTAAAAATATTACTAAATTAAATACGAACTTGACTATAATATGTATAAATTTGGTTTAGTTCTAAACTAATCAAAATAAATTCAAATTGAGTTCAATTTGAACTTACTAAATTCTAATTAGTATGTCTATTTGGTAGGCTTTATCTAACCTTAATTTGACTTTTTTCAAACCACAAATTGAAAATATTAATTAAATTTATCTTTATTCATATTAAAAAATTAATTAAAATATATAAAATTAAATAATGTAAAATTTGATATCTAATATCGATAAATATTTTTTTGTGTTCCCGTCTCGTCACAAGATTGTGTGAGCAAACAATGAGAAAACTAGGATTTAGTGAGATAAGTTTGACATTATATTTTAATTAAATAGATTTTATTAAATTTTTTTTTATTTGGTTGAAATATCATTTAAGATATATGATAAACTAAATCGGACAAATTACTTTTAATGAAAAAAACTTTATAAAGTTCAATTTGAAAGTATAAGAATTTTTCAATTTCAAATTTAATTTTATTAGAAAAATGTAGAATCTAAAATTTTTAAATTTGATTAAGTCAAATTCGAGGAAATCTATATTTTCTATTTTTTTTAGAAAAAATATATTTATAAAATTAAATAAATTTAATTATAAAATTTAAAATCTAATTTAAGTCTAAAATATAATATTTTACATCTCAAAATTTAAAAATGTTAATTTTTACTTTTCATTCATTTTAATAATCATAGTTAGAAACAAAATTAAATTAAAACCATATGATAAAATTCTATTTTATTACATTCAAGAATCTTATTTTTGTTTTATCAAATAAAATACAAGAAAGAAAATATTTAGTGTTTAAATTGTTGGGACCGGTGCGTTCGCTAGAGGGGGGATGAATAGAGTTTCTTGCTCTTGCCTGCAAAATCGTCAGCGGAAGCACAAAAACAAAACAAGATAAGAAATGTCAACACTAACCCGTTCGATTTACTTGGTATCCACCTCTTGCAAGGTGACTAATTCAAGGATCCACACATAGCACACGATCTTCCATTATAAAACTTCTCCTTTTCAAAGAACTCTTTGAAGGCGGAGAAACCTTTACAGATCGATTTCTTCCTTTCACAAGATATGTAGTGAAGTTTAGAGGAAGAGTAGTGAGAGTTACAGGGATTGGAGTTCATGCAAAAATGAGAAAAAGTGAACAGTTTCTTTTCCAATCGTCAATCTGCGTTTTTATGAAATTCTCGACATCAGTCGATTGCTCCCTGAGCCAGTCGACTGATGGGCTTGAACGGCTAATTAATTAGCAATTAATTCTCTAGCTGTCAGCCCAACGGTCATCCATCAGTCGACTGATCATCCACCAGTCGACTAATGTCAGTCGACTGGTCCAAGCAGAACACTCGACCAATCTTGCTATGTGCTTCTGGATCAAGTCACCAGTTGACTGATGACAGTATCAGTCGACTGGTCAAGCTGAAAATCCCCTTTCAGCTTCCTTCTTCATCCCTTAACCTTGACGCAAGTCTTCAAACGTCTTCCACACGCCTCGTGCCCTTCCTTGCACTCGCTTGAGACATTTCCCTCAGCTTCGTCGTGCTAAGTCTCCCTTTGCCAAGAGGCTGTACCTCCGGGACTTCACCTTTGTCAAAAGGTCGTGCCTCCGGAACTTCACCATTTGCCAAGTCTTCCAACCTGGACTTTCCTGTGAACTTGATTCATACAAGTTAGATCACCAACATCGCCTAACTTAAATTTATTTAAGCCAAACATTAAAATCCAATTCCACTTGGGGTAAGAGTGCACCAACATAAATTTTTTACAATTACTTGTAAACAAATATAATATCAGCAAAATAACCATAATAATAGAGCATGAATTATAAGACAATGATATTAAATAAGCATTTATGCCAATTACTTAATCCCATAAAAATATGCATTTATTTCATATAAAATTATATCATTAACATTGAAAACCATTTGGACGTTCAAATTTGCTACTATACAGATTTAAAATTAAATATGCCCTAATTTATAAAAATGCATGAAAGGTCTCATTTCTTCATTACTTGTATAAGTGATTTACGAACACAAGTTAAATATATTTTAAGTGTAAACCAAAAGAACTGTATAATTTACAAATGACTAAAGTTAAAAAAAAAATTAAGTACTTGCAAGCATTTAACAACAAAAATAAACTTGCATAAGCAATATAATTTATATTTAAATAAATAATGTTCAATAAAAAGTTAATTAAAAGATACAATTTATACAAATTAAATTAGCCATATTATTATTAATTCAATCAAACAAGTATTGAAATCGTACCGAAACTATATCATTTCTATCAGAACTGAATCTCTAGCATGACTCAAAATTTAAACCTTGATCCCATCCAACTTGAAATTTCAAAACTATCACTTAAGGAGGGAAATATTGATCAGAAATATTGATTAGAGTACTCTAGGTAGCCCTTCTCTACTTATATATCTTTTATTAATTAATAATAGGTTATGTTATACACCTTTACATCTATCTTTACTTACATATTGGTACATGATGTTGGACCAGTTGGAGAAGCTAAAGGGGGTGAATAGCCTCATCCATAGCTTGTTATGAAGTGGAAAATAAAACAACAAAGATACTAGGAACAAGAATGCAACCCGATTGAGAGACTCCTACTTCATGGCTATGATCCTTAGATGGATCACTCCTTGAATCACCTCTAATCTCTCTCCTTGGCTAATAATCGAAGATGGAGAAACATTCTACAATAGATTACAAGAATCGAGAGCTTTTGGGAGGATGAAGGAGTTGAGCACTTAGAGCACACTTAAAAAGAGTGTTCAAGTTTCCCTTGATGCTTTCCCGAACTACTAGAACCCTATATGCTAAGTTGGTTGTGTTCTTTATTATTTCTCGTTTCTATTGTACTTAATCATTTTAAGGGTTGTTAAGGTTATCAATTTCTATCTTTGTAAGAAACGAACTTTCTTCTCTTTTGAGAAGAAGGCTAATAGTGATTGCTGCTTTCGTGATTACCCAACGAAAGCGGTCAAAATGACTGTGGGCCTTGGAGGAGTAGCCATGCGACTGCGAACTAAGTGAAGCCACTTTGTCTCTTTTCATTTCTCTTGTCTATCTTTCCACTACACGACTCTATTATTCGAACGAATTTTTAATGTGTACGAAGCGTGCTATTCATCCCCCCTCTAGCACTTTCTCGATCCAACAATTAATATTAGAGCGTGGTGCTTGAAATTGGTGCAACCACCAATCGATCTTATGATTTTTCGTTAATTTTTAGTTTTTCGTTCTTTGACAGAACTGGTGCAATCACCTCTTTTGATAAATTTTTTTGGTTTTTCGAAATTGCTCGAAATTGATGTAGCACCACTCGAGCGACATTTTATTCTTCGCACACTACTAATCTAAGACCCAAGTGGAACATTATTTTTTTGTAAGTTTCTAAATGACACACCAAGAGAGTTATAGCACAGTTCGACCCCCACTCTTCACCGGAGATGACTTTGGTTATTGAAAGAGTCGCATGGAGTTCCATCTGAAGACCTAAATGGAAATGTGGATATTAATCCAGATCAGGACTATTCCTGCTAAGTCATACGGAAGTCCACTAGGCTGTGAGGACTGAAACCCGATTGTAAAGAAGCAAGTGGAATTTGATGTCAAAGCCATCCAAACCCTCAAATGTGGTTTGACCAAAAAGGAGTTTAGTTGGATTGACACTTCTATCAGTGTACAAGATTTGTAGAACAAGCTAATCAAGCTCCACGAAGGAACGCTCGACACTAAGGTAAGCAAAAAGGACTTACTTTTGAATAATTTGTATAACATAATCTTGCAGGTGTTAGAATATATACTATAAGCCTAGCTTTTGTATGAAAATTTATTTTGAAATAAGAATCACTTTAGTCAAATGTTTACATTTTATATTCTTTATATATGTTAATGCAGTTGTTCAATTAATTTATATTGTAGATAACATGGTGGCCCCCTAAACCTAATCGAATTCTATTCTCCTCTCTTTTGGTGGCCGGCGGCTTGGAACCAAGGAAGAGGAGAGGAGGCGGTGCCCCTAGCAAACCCTAGATCCCTCTCTTTTGGTGGCCGGCGGCTTGGAACCAAGGAAGAGGAGAGGAGTTGGCAACCCTAACAACCCTAGATTCCTTGGTGGCCAGTGGCTTGGAAGCAAGGAGGAGGTGGCACTAATCCTAGTTCACTTGGTGTGGTCGGCGCCAACTCTTGGTCTCCTTGTGTGGCCAGCGGCTAGGGTTCTTGAGGGAGAAGTGGGTGGTTATTCTCTTGAGAGATCGTCGCCCACACGACGTCTAAGAAGACGAGAGGAATACAACAGAAGATCAAGAGGTCTTCGACTACAAACTATCATCTATACAATCTCAAGGAAAGGCATAACTAGTTTAATTTTCGCTGCGTAGTTATTTTCTTCGTATGGATCCTGAATACCAACACAAGAGGCCAGCGATTTTATGCTTCGATCAAGGTGTGCTTTGATTGGTCAAGAACTTGCTTGATCGATCAAACACATGTCTGATTGATCATGTGGGTTGCTTGGAAAAGTTCCGTCTCTATACAATTTTTCTCTAGGAGAAATTGAAATAAGATGGAATTTCAGCGCTTTCAGTAGGAAGGAGAGTCTACTAGTCAATTCCACGCTCGACAAACTGTAGAGAATTGAGACATAATGAGGTATGCACTAAGAGCCTTCTAGAGAAACACCTTGTGGGCATCAATCATCGATGCTTACAAAGTTTCCCAGGATCTTTTAAAAATTAAACTCAATTAATTATTTTTCATAGCTTGAACTTCATGGGCTGACTAACATAAGCCAAGTCGAGAAGGGTATGACCCTTTTTACAGGACAACTAAGGGAGAACAAGTAAAAGACGAAAATTGAACTACCATCAGAGGAGTCCGAATCCGACGATGACGATGACGATGACGAGACCATCGCCGAATTGGTCAATTTCATTCAGAGACTAGTAAAGCAAAAAGTGTTCAGCAATGAGAAATCAAAAGAGTAATACGAAGAAAGGACGGATCAAATCGAATATTTATTTAGAAGTCTGACTCGACTTGCTACTAGTGCAATCAGAAGGGACACTTTAAAGTCGAATGTCCCAAGTTGAAGAAGAAATATCAAAAGATAAAGAAGACACTCAAAACAACATGAGATGAGTCATCATTTTCCGAAGAAGAAGAAGAGCACTACAGCCATCTAGTAATGATCATTAAAATCTACACCGAATTCGAGATCGAGTTTGAGTTTGAAGTTGAGTTTGAGAGAAGCTACAAATTCGTATCCATTTTTGAAGGATCAAATTGCAATGTAAGTACTAGAGTAGAATTATAGTTGTACGAAATATTACTTATTTATATAATAAATTAGAAAAATTTAACGACTAGATTAAATCACTCCTAAAGTAGGTTAAACTCTTCAAGGAGTAGACTAACTTGAGTTTGATAACTAGTCAAGTTCAAGTCAGAAAAATCGATTTGGTTAAACAAGTCGAAATGAACAAATATTGGGTCCCTCAAGATCATGTATATGTTTTGGATAGACCTTATCTAAGCCATGATCAAGGGAGAGTAAATCGAAAAAATATTTTTATTATTAGATAAATAAATTGCTTGTTTATTCTTTAATGCATAATTAATTTTTATTCTTGTTCAATCTAGAACAGTTAGATAAGGATATAAACTTGCTTGACACTTGACACATAGTACTAAGGATGGAGCGAGATGATAGTACGTTAGGGAAACTTGGACTAAGTTGTCAGGTGGGACAAGGAGTACCCTACTTGATCTGCTTAGCTAAATGGAACTAATCGAAGCTACCTTGCCATATCTTAGACTAGTTAGATCAGATTTTTTTAATAGATTGACTAAGTAATTCACGAATTAGCTTTGTTTTAGAAAGTGGTTGTTGCTCCGATACCTAAGAAGGCCTGTGTATCTCGCCACGACCTAGAAATTAAAATCTAAAATGTATACTTAATTGATCAACGGTTAAATTTGAATCTAACTAAAGATCAAGTAAGTCTTAGAATTCAAATTAAGCTAATTAAGAATAAAAGTAACAAACTATCTCACACAATCCATATGATTAAGTGGTTGAAAATTTAGAAATGGATGAGATTGATTTAGGGCTTAATTTGAAACAAATTAATCTAATTCAAATTAAATCTATCTAATTAATTTAACACAATTAATTCAATTTAATCAATTAATCCTAAACTAATTAATTAACTTACGTTAATTAATTCTAAATAAATTTAATAAATCTACTCTATTAATCTCAAACTTAATTTAATATTAATTAATTTAACTTAATATAATTTAATAATCCAAGTAATTTAATTTAACTTAATTTTTAATTAATCTAATTAATTAAACTCAATTTAAACAATCTTAACTAAACTTAACTTAATTAATCTAAACTTAATCTAATAATTTAAATTCAATTAAAATCCTAATTAATTTAACTAATTAAGCCACAGATAATTAAACTTTGATTAAATAACTCTAATTAAATAATTTTAATTTAAACTTAATTTAATTTCAGTATAATAATTTTTCAATTAATAATTCTAGACATGAATAAATCTGATTTAAATTTTAACTTAATTAATAACTTTAATATATTTCTAATTAATAATTTCAAGTTTTAACTTAATTAATAATTTAAATTTTAACTTAATTAATAACTTTAATAAACTGCTTATTAATAATTTCAAGTTTTAACTTAATTAATAATTTCAATTTTAACTTAATTAATAATTTCAACTTATTTTAATAAATATAGACTTAATTAAAACTCTAACTAAATTCTAATTCAAAATTAACTTATAATTCTAACAAAATTTTGGTTCAAACTAAATTTTAATAATTTTAAGTTTTAAACCTAATAAATAATTTTAACTTAATTAATAATTTTAATTTTAAATTTTAAATACTTAACTAAAATAATAATCCAAACTCAATTTAAATAATCAAAACTCTAACTTAAATTAATATATCTAAACTCAAATAATAAAACAAATTAAAATTCAAATCTATCGAAATTTAGATCAACTATCTAACTCCAATTACCTAAACATGATTCAAAACCTAATTGAACCTTAAATGTTAAATTTCGATTTAAAGAATCTAAAAGTTCTCTTGCAGTACTTAGAAAACAAATTCCTTTTCAAACATATATTAAGTAGCGGGAAACATTCTTATTTTCTTCAACAAAATATGCTACATGTTTTAAATATGCTAACTCAAATTTGACAAAAAAAAAAAATTCTTGATAAATCTCATTGGCTTTGAGAAATATATATATATTTTAAACTTATTCATCGATCCCACCTAGTGGGATAAAGCTTGTTGTTGTTGTAATATAAAATAAGATAAAATTTATTTAAATATAAATGATGATATAATAGGGGATAGAGTCCAATAACGTAGAACGATTCATATAACCAACCCCACCTAATGGGATAAGGCTTGTTGTTGTTGTTAACAACATTGCTTTATGCCATGGAATGAGGAAATAACAATTTTTTAACTCCATAGTTCTTGTCATGTCGCCATTGCAATGTGACCTGTTAAAATGATGACAATTTGAAAAGTCTAGGGTTCGTTTACCCTCGTAGATGGAAATAGGGTGCCAGAGAAAGAGTGGTTCCACAGGGGAAGGGAAGTCACCATGGAAAAGAAGCATAGAGCCATTGATACCTCTATGCTCCGCGTCCCTTGGATACCTCCATTTTCACCTTGTACTAAACCTTTAAGCCATTAAGCTAAAGCAAATCCTTGGTTGATTTGGTTGCACCAAGTTTACCATTGTGCAATTTGTCAAGTCATTGCAAACTTGATGCACACAAGTAGGCAAACATAACTTAGACTTTTTTTCCTAATGTATCAAGATGTCAAGCACGACCACTTAGGGAATGATTGCACCAATGGAAAGAAAGTGTTGAAGAAAATTGGAAGTCATTTATTGACAGGGATTGAAATATCGTGTCGAGTCGATCAAAACGGATAAAACATTTTGTTCCGTCTGCCGACCGACACCGACACTAGCGCGACCCGACATTAGGCCTAGCTGTAAGAGGCATCACGTGACCTAGCGACTGCATCTGGAGGGGTCGCGTGACCCTGACCGTCGTGCCAATGGGGTCACGCAACCTTGGCATCCTCCCTGTGACCCCTGAACCGCGTTGGAGGGATTGCAAGGTCCCATGGAGGGATCGTGAGGTTGCGCACTGTGTTGAGACTTTGATTAACTCAATTAATTGGGATAATTGGCCTGATTAAATCCTATATAATTATCTAATTAATTATTTTATTTATTTATCTCTTAATTATGTCATTATTTTTAAAGAACCCAATCGACCACTAATTTAAATAAATAATCCTATATAATTATCTAATTAATTATTTTATTTATTTATCTCTTAATTATGTCATTATTTTTAAAGAACCCAATCGACCACTAATTTAAATAAATAATCAAATATATTTTCTAAAATTTTAATCAAATTATCCCATTAAAATATATAAAAATTTATTTAAAATTCTAATAAAATTTTATATATTCCTAAATCCTCCACAAGAGTCGTGGTGCAGCAAAGGTCTCCATGGGTTATTATAGTCGTGAACTTTTTTTATTTTTTTTGGTTTAGTTAATTTTTTATTTTTTAAATATGTAATTTTTAAAAATAAACTATTATTAATAGTTAAAAATATTTAAATAATTATAAATATTTTATAAAATAATTTAATTTTTAAAAATAATTTTAAAATTAAATATAAATTTAAAATAATCTAAAAATTTAAAGAAAATATAATTCTTAAACATTTCAATTAAATTTTTTAAAATTAAAAATTTACAAATACATTCAAAAAAATAATTTAAAATTTTCAAATAATTTTATAATTATTTTTAACCTTTCAAATGATTTTATAGTTTTAAATTAATTATGAATTTTAAAAATTATTTTTTAAAAAAAAATAATTTTTATAACAATTTAATAGGCATTATCTTATGAGAAAATATTGAAATATAAATTCAACATCTCAACATATAATGCGTATTTAATAATCCAATATTAATAAAATTAATATACATTTATATTTAAAATTTAAAAAATATTGAAACTATATCGGTATGACACGATACGATATCAAAACCGTATCGTTCCGGTCCGGGACTGAAACCTCACTATCCAGACAAACATTTTAAACCATTTGATTTAGGTCATTCATATTTATGGATTAGTTTTCTCATCAGGTTGAGTTGTTTGCGTTATTAACTTCTGTTCTCAGATTATTTCTTCTTGATTCTGTTTATGTTACCTTCTGCAAAGTCAATGTAGTTTCCTGTCTTTCATTCCCTTGATATTTTGCTTCTTTTTTCTTTCCTTTTTCCCTTTTGTTTTTGTAACAACCTGATGTGTCAATTTGATCAGTGTGTTTTGGTTTTGTTCTGTACAATCAACGCAGTTTCATATCTTCCATTCCCTTGATATATATTTGCCTTTTGCTTTTCGCCATTTAACAACCTGATGTATCAATTTGATCAGCTTCATATACGACATTGGAAGTAATTAATAATTCCTTTCTTATTTCCTTCCAATGTGATGCTAACATGGAATGGTGCTAATTGTTAAACTGGGATACATCTTAAAGTTCAAGATGGAATCCAATCCAACTCCAATTGCCAGGGCATTTCAGTGGAGAACCTTTTGCATTCAAACATATTTTAAGAAGCCTCATTTGGAGATATAAGTGTAAGAGGTGCAATTGTATTCTCTCCTCTCCTTCTTACTTCCTACTCTCTTTAACATTCCCTCTCAAACCTAACATCAGTTGAGGTTAAGGATTGGATACTATGTTAAAATCTAAGAGCACCCATCTAACCCAAAATGTGGAGGCATCTGGGTGGATATGTGAGACTAAGGGCTGCAGATTTGTAAGGATTGGATACTATGTTAAAATCTAAGAGCACCCATCTAACCCAAAATGTGGAGGCATCTGGGTGGATATGTGAGACTAAGGGCTGCAGATTTGTAAGGATTGGATACTATGTTAAAATCTAAGAGCACCCATCTAACCCAAAATGTGGAGGCATTTGGGTGGATATGTGAGACTAAGGGCTGCAGATTTGTCTTTGACTTGGTATTGTAGTACCATTCATTTATTTTTTGTTTCAAGGATGGTCAAGTAATCTTCTTCGGGAGTGATTCTTGAAACTAGTTGGTTTTAGTTTTCTAAATGCCATGTTGTCCTTTCTTGATAGCTTGGTTTCTTTCACAGATTCAAGGTAAGTTGTATTTTAGAGTTGATCCATTGGGCGAAGGAGCTCAGTGGCGCAGGTCAACAGGTCAGAAGATATATTCCCCTCTTCTTATTGCATTCTCTGAAGAGGTAAAACTTTGACTAGTTTGATTCAATAATTTCTAGCTTATGAAGAAACAATTGTATTAAGTTGCATTTATACTAATACAGCACGGAGGAAACTGGTCAAATTCTCATGCAACAACATTCTCAATGATGGACCATTCATACAGCTTGCCAGACAATGTTGCATTGATAACTCTCCAGGTAATTGACCTGCTAGTTTTTACTTATTTGTCATTTTGTCAACTTATATAATTTTTCTTTGTACGGGTTTTTTTTGTCTCTTCCTAGGCTAGTTTAACTCTTCATGCTCTTCTCCCTATAATGAAATTTCTTTTGAATCATTCAATCGTTGTATTCATTGATTATAGTTATATGTGCTTGCATCTTACAGGGACATGAGAATTGTTTGTGCATCAAGTTGGTTACCTTGATTTTCATATATCTTGATTGTTCTCTTGTTGGACCTCAAATATATTGGGACATAACAGTTTTGTCTTGTCTAGTTTACTTGCACAAAAAGAGAAGGGGAGGGAGCCCGGCAGATGATCACTCCCTTCCTTTGTTTATCTACACATTTGGTCGATAGAGGGAAGAGAGAAGAGAAGAGAAGAGAATTTTGTGGCTTGATTTTGCTATTCCAAAACCATCTGCCAAAAATTAGGTGGATACAGAGGGAGGAGCAGGAGAGAGAGAGAGAGAGAGAGAGAGAGAGCAGATATGGGGAGCCTATATAAAATGATCTATAATTGTATATGCCTTTGCCAATTTAATTAGATTTTACCTAATAATTCTTCTATGTAAGGATACTTTTGTCAATTAATTTCCTTTCCACCCACTTAGAATATGCAGTAAATAGATCTAGAGGAAATCTCTCTGGTTCCCCTCCTTGCCCCCTTAAGGGCAACCTTGATGCTGAAGGGGCTTACATTTTCATGCATAAGATTTGAATCTTCGTGGAGGCTTAATGTCCTAGGGTCAAGAATTTTGTGTTTCTCAGGGAAGGTTCCTACATCTGATATTAGGGTCTCTTATCTCTAGCCAAGTGGATACTTGTTATTTATGTGGTTGTGTCTAAAAAATTATGCCAGCAAAGTTTGGTGTTTGACCAAAAGCACTTATGGATGCAATGGTTAATTGGGAAGTGGTGCTCCATAACATAGATTTAGTAGAATCAATAATTCCATCTAACAAGGTAATGGTTCCATCTTTTATATTGTGGGAGATGAAATGAAATGTCAATGTGTCACCACTGTAGTTCTTGCTTGCTGACAAGTTTTGGAATATTTATTATAAAAAGGGCAGCCCGGTGCACGAGGCTCCCGCCTTACGGGGTCCGGGGAGGGAATCCAATGTACGCAGCCTTACCCTCTTTGGAATATTTATTATGTTTCGTAAAAATGGCATCTTCAACATGATAAAAGATTTTTAATTTTATGAACTTTAGTGAAACCAACAACTCCATGAGGAAACGATGCTTCCATACACATATGACTTTGCTTGTGATTTACTTAGCCATAGATCTTGCTTCCCATAGCTGATACTCTTGCAATGAATTAATTCTAAATTTTGATCTTGAAGATACTAAAACTGCACCTTTTGCATTTTCAGGAGGTTCAAGATGGAAATGTTCTCGTAAGGTTTGCACACATGTACGAGGTAGGTGAGGGCAAGAATCTATCAGAGATGGCATATGTTGATCTTAAGAAAATGTTTCCAGGCAAAAAGGTAAACATCATCGTAAATACTAGCTTTCGTGACACATTCCTGACAATTCTTGCATCATTTCTTCAGATCCTCAAAATAGTGGAAATGAATTTAAGTGCTAATCAAGAACGACAGCAAATGGAAAAGAAGAAACTTAAATGGCAAGTAGAGAGTTCACCAAGTGCAGAAACTGTAGTACGAGGAGGGCTTGTTGATCCTACTGAATTGGTGATTGAGTTAGGACCGATGGAAATCAGAACATTTGTTCTGAACTTTAACAATACATACAGCCACTTGCCCCATCGTTAGCGAGACCCAACATAAATCACTTGCTCCGTTCAACATCACTGTGTTGTGGTCCTGAGTACTATGTACTATTGAGATGCTGTCTTGAGAGACCTAAATGTTGATTTTTTTAACCTCCAGAATGCAAAAATAAAATTCCATACGTAAGCTGGTGCTTTCATTTATGTGATGAGAATTTACCAGTCAACTCTGAAATGCTAAGTTAAAGCATAGTATTTTTGAGTTCATGCATGAAGAAATTGTTTTGTAGTTTCACAATTAGTTCAATAGCTTCAGATTTATGCGGATGCCTTGACTGTTACGTTTTTTTTAAACAATGGGTATGGCGTAGTTTAATAGAAACTCTCAATGAGTGAATTCATTCATTAAATTTATTTTTCGAGGTATGAGGATGAGTTAAGGCCATCAAGCATTACTTGTGGCATATACTATAAAAACATATTAGTAGAATCACAGTATAGTCTAAATATTTTGTTGAGGTTGGAATACTTAGCAAATGGAAGTTTAGGCAAGTTAAGTATAGCTCGATGTTTGACAGATGGAAGTTTTGGCAAGCCGAGAGGTTTATTGATGCTCGGCAAACAAGAAAGTTCCAGGGGCAGGTCTCTTGACACAAAATATTTGAAAGTGAGATTTGACACATGAAGTCCTATAGGCACAAGCTTTTGGTAGGTAACTTCGGGTGAAATTGAGAATTAAATGCACTTGTATAATGAGGTTACATGTGAAATTAGACTATGTAGAGATTCCACCTTAGAAGCGTTCTAAGTTAAATAAATGTTAAATAAATGTCACTTTTAGTCAAGTAATTTATGAGCCAACTAGAGTCAATTCAATTTTTAATTAATAGAATATTTTTATTTGCTAGTTCACTGACTAGGCAATTGACATAGTTAAAGTCAGTCGATTAAGGAATACTTGATTGATAAGCTAATGAGAAACTTACAAGAGGACTGTATATTGATTTGACATGATCAAGTTGCAATAGTCAAGTTACTTGGGAGCTACAACACTTTAGATGAATAATAGTAGACTGAGTCAACTATAGAAGCTCTAGCGAATTGATGTAATCAAGTAAAATTTCAATAGGAATAATTCAGCAGTTGACTCATCTCTGGTTGAAAAATAGAATTTAGGCTGAATCAAGGCTATAATTAATTATGGCCATAATTATGGGTAGAGGGAGCACACAAAAAATTATTGAAAGCTCTCGATGTTAATATCTTGGCATGGAAGTTTCAATGGATGCAACATGTATGTGGATGTAGAAGCTCACAAAGGAGGAGTCCGGGAGACAATTGATCGGAATATGGATAAACAGCGTAGACTGAGCCAATGGATAGTGGCAAGCTTCGAGTGATCGAAAGTTTCGGGTGCTTGGAACATTACTATATAAACAACTTTGAGCAGGTGGTGAACATTTCAGCATTCATTACTACTCTTCGAGCTTTCAAAGTTAGTATTGTTTGTGTGATCCAAGATGTTACAAGATGAGTATTGCATGCATTTAGGATTTCTAGATGTGATTGACGTAGTGTAACTTTTGTATTTTATTTTACTCTTTGCGTTATACATTTTATATTTGTATATTGCTAAAAAGATACGATTTGTAAGATATTTCTCCACCTCAAAACATTTCAGTAAGAAAAAAATAGTGGCTTGTGTTCAAGATATAGGCCATGGATAAGAACCTTAGATACATCTTGGTTTTCTATGTTTATATTTATTGTTATTATTTTTATTACATATTTTTCATTGTGTACTAACAATTCTAGACAATTAAGTCAAAACAAGTAAAAATGTTATTCACTCCCTCTAACCCTCTAACATATTCTCGATTGTACAATTAGTATCAAAGCCAAGCGGGTTCTTGATAGGACTAAACGTTAATAGAGCAACAAAACTAGAGTATGATTTGATTTAATTTTGCATGATTTCTTTTATATATTAGAATTCTTTTCTTGTTTTTTTAAGAAGATAGAAAGTAAAAAATTTCAGGTGGAGCTCGAAGAAAAATTCGACTGCAACATCTATGATTCATTGCCAGCAATTGAAAACTTCATCTTGATGGGGGACTTTGAAAGTTGGGCCACCTTGAAGAAAGTGTTTTAGGTTTCAAAAGACAAAGAGAAGGATAAATGGACTAAGAGTCACATCGAAAATTTAGAGACAAATTCAAAGGTAAATTCAAGAATGCACATGATTTATGAATGAGATTATCTTGGCACTAGAAGACAAGCTAGCCCAAGGAGGATCAGAAAGTGGATATCAACAAACCGTCCTCCTTAGAAAAAGATGAACTCTACATCACTAAGGATTAAGAGGGGAGGACTTGGCACGTATGAATGTTGATTTTAAAATAATATAATATATTTTCATTGCAGAGAAAGAGGACACTAGAAGAATAAAGTACCCTACCTTAAATAAAACTCTTGCACAACGATGAAGGAGGTACTATTGCTCAAGGTTCAAAAGGAAAATAGGCACATTATGTGCTTTAAGTGTGAGTGTCATTACAAAAATTAATTTCCATGGAGGAGATCCAAGGATCAACAAGGAAGCTCAAATTTAGGAGAGAACCCCTTAGGTAACAAAATTATTTTTACGCAAATCTTCTTTATAATGTTGATAAATTGCATGCTAGTGAATTAGAGAAATCCTAGGTTCCAAATTATAAAAGTTTGGAAAAATATAATTTTAAAAAATATTTGATAAATCTAATAGACACCAATTTATTTTGAGTGCTGAAACTAATATTGATATTTTAGGAAAAAAAACCCTAGGATAGTCAACAATAGGAAATAAATATTTGATAAATGATTGGTTAACTCGGTATGATAGTTTGCATGTTGAAATTGATGAATCTTTAAATTCTTTTCAAAATTTTCATGCAATCGTTTAATGAAAATATATCATGTTTAGGTTAAAATTTTGTGAATTTTAGTTTCTTAAAAAATTTTCAATTATTTTCTATAGAAAATCATATATTTCGAAGTTAATTATTTAATTTTTTAAACTAAAAAAGAATTTTTCAAGAAAATTAATTTCTTGTGAAAAGAGAAAGCTTATTGGATATATTCAAAATTATTATCGCTTTCATTATTTCCATTGCAACAACTTTATTTTACGAGTATAATTGACACGGGTTTCAAAAATTAAAAAAAGTCACAAAAAAGATAGCGCTATTCACCCTCTTCTAGCACTTCTACGATCCTACAACTTGGACTTCTTGTCCGATCTAAATGATTAGGACTTCTGGTTAGTCATCTAATCAAACTGACCTAATTAGACTTCACTCATATTCAAATATGAGATCCTATGTGGATAACCCTTGGTCAAACTGATTAAATCTATGTACATTATCAAACATTGAAACTCTAGGGACAGACTAGTGCTTCTTACACCAACACAAGTATCCTTTTACTTGAGGTATTCAAGTCATCTTGATCATGAACATTTATACTTTAACTTCTTAAGCAAGCGTCTCTATGCAAGTATGGACTTAGGATGATTGGATATAAATTAAAGTGTCGAACATGTTTGAGGTGCTAACAAAGGATTCATGACTCCTTAATTAGGAGACGTATACTCTATAACCACTTGTCAGGATTGTTACTCATAAGTCTTTTTCCAAAGCAATAACACATCAAGAGGATGGTCCTCTTAGACAATTATTTTGAGTAACTTGAATCCGTAAGACAAAGAACTATAGCTTGGATTAGGTGTGACATAGTCAGTCTAGTGAAGACTGACACATAGATCATGTCATGAACTAAGCAAGTATAAGATGGTGAAAGGAGCAGAGGCATGTTCAATTATAGTTGTTGAAGGGTTTAGAAATGGTTCTAGAATTAACTGTGATTTTTTGATTAATTGGGAGTTATGATGTACTACAAGGTATCACTTATGATCAATCCATAATTAATAATTAATTATAGATAGCCAACATAAATCAAGAACCTATAAGGTCACTGATATGCCCACAACTATATGTCACGAGTGAACCTCAAATTGAATTTTTATTTGAAAACCCTTAGCTAACAAAATTGATGAAGTATAGGGGTCTCAAGTCGTATTTTTCCTAGGACTAGTAGAAAAGTGTCTAAATCAAGCCAGAATTAATTCTTTTTGGATTTTCAATGTAAATGGGTATTTATTTATTTTCCTTTTGATGAAATGTAAATTCAAATATAATGAATTAATGAAGAACGTAGGTTTTGCCAATCTAGAACTGAAGTAATTGAAACAAAATATCAAACCAATCTAGAAATGCAACACAATTCAATTTCAAAGTATCAAACCTATTCTATTTAGTATTGAAACAAGCATCACAAATCATAACATTCAACATTTAACTTCATCAGCTTGTACTAGAATTTGAACTTTGATACTGAAAAATATCAAACTCTAAGGCAAGAACCAGAAATCATAAAATGTAGTTTATCAGAGATCAATTGCAAGTAAACAAGTACAGGAAACATAAAATGCAGAATCAATTTTCAATTTCAGGGTTTCGAAAATTATAGATCAAGAATTTCAGTAAATCAAATCTCAAATGCAAGACAAGGAATGAAAACTAGAAAACACAAATGCAAGAAACAAGAATTCAGCAAGGGAAGGAGATCAGCAAACAAAAATAGGAAATGCAGAAAATTAGAGCTTGAACTGTGAAATCAAAAACAAATCCAACGAGTTCAGAAAATCAGAAACAATGAGTGAAAGATATGCATGATCTGAAATCAAACAAACCAATTCATGAACCAAACTTTCACGAAATTAATCTTCTAAACAGATTTGATAATAAAAGTTTCAGAAATGAATTGAACAGAAACAGAAATCAGAAATTAAAACTCAATTCTTCCCTTTCTCTTAATCTTCTTCTTGTCGTGACACAAGAACTAATCCCAGATCAGAAATCCCACAAGATTGTCATGTAGTCTTGCTCAACTTGTCTTGGATCGAATCAAATCCAATGCAATGTCAGAAACCCTCTCGCGAGCATGAAAACAGAGCCAATCCAGCTGAAAATGAAATTTTGAAATCTTCACTCCGATCTATCAATCTTGGATCTGATCGCTTGTAAATTTAGCTCAGGGATCTTCAAGAATCTTTAGTAAACCCCTCCAAATACTCTTGACTTGACAGCTCCGATGATCAGAAAATCAAACCAGAAACCCGCGGCGGAAGCAGATCCTCTGGCGAAACCCTCACCAGCTGATCCCGATTGAAATTGTCGCCAAGCTCCACTCGTGATCATCCTATAGGATCCGTAAACCAAGTTGGAATGGAAAGAACTGAGGTTGACCGTGTGAGAACGACAAAGAAAAATGCTGGAAGATGAAGAATGAAGATGAACAGTGCAAAAATCGCTGCTACTATGCATTCCTCGTGATTTCTATTTAAATCCGATTTTTGAATTGAACCGGGTTCAATTCTTGGTTCAACTCTGGTTCAACCCGGTTTAACTCTAATTCAGCTCTAATTAGCTTTGGTTCAACTCCAATTCGCATAGGTTTAGCTTAAATCAAACTTGAGTCTTGATCATGAAGTTTGGGTCAATGGATTGGATCAATTTTGGTTGGACTCGATCTTGATTGGACTCGATCTTGCATCAATTTTGAGTCCTACAAAGAATCCAATTCAATTAATGAAAATTAGACATAAAATCACAGAAATTACAATCAAGCTCCAAATATCCCTCATACAATAAACCATTGAAAAATATATACATTAAGCATGTAGTTTCACAAAATAACCCAACATGAATCCATAATTTTGTATCAAATTCTAGCTTATCAAATCCCCTACACTTACTTTTGTGCATCTTGCTCAAGTCAACAAGTAAAGCTAAGAAACTCAACAAATATCGTACCCCCCTAGATCATTCTCAATCATACTTAGAAACAATTGAAAGAAAATTATCTAGTGTTGTCAAGTCTCAAGAACCTAATCATTATGAACTAGACTCTTGTTCTTAGTTAACCACATAGTAAGTTTCATCCTTCATGACTAATTGAGATGAATGTAACACAATTATTCTCACAAGATAATTTTTAGTGACTCTCATCCTAAATGCAAATTCATGATCAAGGTAGAGCTCACTCAAGCTACTCATGTTTCATGCACTATTATAAACTTGCTTGTTTTCTACACTCTATCACCATTCTTGATTTGGAATCTACACCTATTAAGGCTTATTGAAGATGTAAAGAAACAATGAACTGAGACAAATGAAATAGAAATTTACAAAGAAAAAAATTAAGAAAAGAAACTTTAAAAAGAATGAGTGATAGTGGTGGATATGGGTACAATTAAATGCTAATCAATGAACCTTGCCACACCTTCTAAATATTTTCTTCTGTATCCTATTCGTTTCCATGTGCTTTTCAAGTCCATGAACCAAATATGATCTAAAGTTTTGAAATTCTTCTCATTGATACATACTCACTTCACTTTTCAAATATCCCTTCAATTTCTCACTATATATGCACCATTTGTGCCATCCATGTTTTTCCTTTGAAACTGTTGTGAGAAGTAGGGGTAGATATGTCTTTTCTCTTATGATCTTAGGGTTATGTTGGCTATATAAACCCTGTACATATTTTCTTTTGGTAATTAAGACAGTTTTAACATGGTATCAGAGCATCCAAAACCCTAATTTTTCTCCTCTTTCTTGTCACCACGCCGCCCCAACCCCTCTTCTCTACTTTCTCTTCTCTTCTCGATACTGCGACGGGCACGAGCGAAGAACCCTAGCGGCGGCACGTCGCTACCTTCCTCTCCTCGCCATCTCCTGCAGTGCTCCCTCTTCCGCACCACCGCGACGCCGACGCCAAAGAAATCGCAACCCTCGCGATTTAAAGGAGGATCCTCGTCGCGGGAAAGTGAAGCGCCACAGCGCTGCCTTCTGCCCTGACCGAAGTTTCTCCACTGTGCGACGCCTCATCCTCTGCTTCACGATCCCTCTCCGACGGACAGCCGCTCGAACCATCACCTCCCGCCGCCCACTGCCAGAGCCAGCGCCTCCTGCCTTTTTTTCTCCTCTTCGAAGCGCTGCACGCGGCCGGATCGCGGCCGAAGGTGGTGTCACACGCGTGTCCGTGCAGAGGTTCCCCGGTCGACCTCGCTCTCGCTCCCCCCTGTACATATTTTCTTTTGGTAATTAAGACAGTTTTAACAGAAACCAAGTCTAAATCTTCCACAGCTAGACTTTGCAAGAACTTACAAATTGAAACCAATTATTCAGAGCTCCAATTAACTTCTTATTTATCTGAAATTGCAATGTATCAGTGGCACATTCTAGCTCCAAAAACAATTTGAATTCAATCTAAAATCTCTGCTTTTGTCCCCTTTTTCTTCCTATTTCCCTTTCATTCTTTTTCATTCTTGTAACTTGATTTCTATTACTCAACAATCTGCAATTATTCAATGCAATTTGAGTTCAGTTCAGTCCATCAAAAAATTCAAACTCAACTGGAAAACATAACTGCAGATTTTGTTTTCTTTTTTTTTCTCTGATATTGCCTTTTTTCTCATTTGCATCAACAGCCCGGAGTAGAATCTGAGTTTGTTTTCTAGAGAATGCTTGAATGGATTTAAGCTTCACTAGAATTCATCATCTTATCAAGGCTTTTGATACACTACTCTTCCTTTGAAACAGATTCTGTTTTCTATATTTTTTTCTTCATTCTATTTTTTTTCTTTTTTTTTGTTGCATCTCGAATCTGATTGGTACCAATAGCTCCTTATACTTCAATCCTACTTATTCAAATGAATTACAATTGATTTATTGAAAACAATCCAAACAAATTCATTCCACTCTTCACAGCTCATCACAAAAAATTCTACAATTCTGCACTTCTCATTTCCAGCAGGAGTTTTAGCTTTGATTTCTCTTCATTTATACACAAATGGCATTTCCTTCAACGCTTTATAGATTCACAACAATGTAGCTTCAGTAAATTGTAATCACAACAGGTCACAAGGCTTCACAAATGCAGACTTTTGCCTTGATTAGGTTGGCACTGGACAAAATTTTTGGCACTAAAAAGTTCTCTGCATTCTAGCTTTGCTTCAGCAATAGATTTACTTCCAATACTTCCTCTGAATCCCAACGTATAGCCTTAATTCCTGAATTTCAGAGTATCAGACTTTAACTTCAAAATTTAGATGCCAAAGTCATGCCAGCTCCCTTATAATTCCAGATTTGGTTGATTCAAAAACATCAACTTGCTGATCTAGAGTTTGAAATAATTTCATCTTGTATTATCACAAATTCAGGTCAATAAGGACTCTCCTTTAGTACTGAAATAAAAGGGTTGACTTCGGCTTGTAGTTGATCAGAACTGAATCCGAAACTTTCAAAATTTTGTGAATTGAAACTCAACCTTGTGCCAATTCTTGTGCTAATTGCTAACATTTCCTTTTATCATCATTATACAGAATTTAAACTCCAACCAAAATCACATTCAAAACTTTGACTCTATGCCCAGAATTCAGATACTCCAGAAAATAGAATCTCAGTTCAGAACATACTATTCCAAGGCAAGTTCAGCTTAGGCTTTAAAAGTTCTAAACTCTTGCATTTCAAATCTTGATTTCTCAGCCTACATAGCAATGGAGTTCAAGCTTATTTTTCAGCTTAGTTAGCTTTTGAATTCTATAGCTTTCCAATCTTAACAGCTTTCCAGCAGCATAGATTAGCAAATTAACATTAAAATAGATCCACAAAAAAAACCTTCAAAAATCCAGAATTGGCACACTAGTTTTTTGCACTTTGGTTCTTGATTTGTTCTTTTTCTGATTATTCTTCAACTTCATAATTCATCACAAAAACATTGTAGTATCAAATAATGATGAAGATATTAAGTGCTTTACTCGGAATTCTCACTAACACATTGCTTAACTCAAAATTGGCACAACACTCACCCCTATTGGCACATTATTTTCATTTTTTTTTTTTTTCAACTGATCAAGCAAAATCACATGCCATGCCTCACTAATCTTAACCAATCTCAACTCATATCAACTTGAAACACTTCCAATTTCCAATTCAAACAGTAGGTTTAATCACAAAAATGAAACATCACATCGTTTAACACTTGATGTCATGAATACTAGTTCCCAATTTGCTTGTATCATCAAAATTTCCAACAATACTAAACACTTCCCCCACACTTAAATCTTTGACCGTCTCGGGCAAGAGAACATTAACAACATTCAAAGTACCCATATCCAAAGAGAAATTAAAATATGAACCGAAAATAGAATGAGAAAAGTTTAAAGATAAAATGAGTAAGGTCATGAATGAAGCATGAAATTTTATGGATAATGGGACAAATTGATTAACCTTTATAAATGTAATCCTATAATAGAAATGTAACCTTGAAAGAACACAAGCAAGTTCTAGAGTAACATTCACATAAGTGCATCACACAAATAGGATTTAAACCTCACTAGGTAGAAAAAAACATCATCTCAAGTTCATCACTCTAGACTCCACCACTAAGGGTAACTCAAGTGTCCAAAAATTTTCATCCATGAACTTAAATTCTCAAGATTAAACAACCAAATTTAACTCACTTTCAAAATCTTCTAAAATGATGTAAAGAATTACTAGGGGGTACACTTATTCCTTAATCCAAAGCATGCATGAAATGGTATTCACAATGAATTTTTCAAACCAAAATGCTCATGAAAATGAAATTTTATTACTGATATAAAATTGAAAAAGAAAAAGAAAAATAAAGAATGGTATTAATAATGAAAATAAGGTGTAAGATGGAACAAACTCCCCTTTAAATTGGGAGTTAAAGCGGCCAATGATTCATCTTGTTGGAGATTAGGGCATAAATCTGAATTGTGCTCTTGGCTTGAACAAATGTTACACACTCTTATTGCTTGATTTGTTGAGGAAGCTAATGGAAAATTTTGATTCTTGCTCATATTATTGAAAGCCATTTGCTTCACTAAAGATGTCAACTCCAATAATGAACTCTTGATCTCCTTTTGTTCATTAGAAAACAATTGAGCTTCACTAACCTCTCTTGTAGTAAGTGTTCTACTCCAAAATTGTTGTGAATTTTCAGTCATGTTTGAAATAAGTTCTCTAGCTTGTTCTGGGATTTTATTCACTAAAGCTCCTCCAGCTACAGCATCTATCATGCTCCTATCCATAGGAAGTAACCCTTCATAAAAATATTGAACAAGTAATTGCTCACTTATTTGATGTTGAGGCCAGCTTGAGCTCAACTTCTTAAACCTCTCCCAATAATCATAAAGAGTCTCTCCCATTACTTGTTGAATGCTACAAATATTTTTCTGATAATTGTTGTTCTTAGGCTGAAAAATATTTCTCTAAGAATGCCTTTTTCATGTCAATCTAGCTTGCAATATGTCCAGTTGGTAAATAATAAAACCAATCCTTGGCTGCTCCAATCAAGGAAAATAAAAATGCTCTCAACTTAATGTCTTCTTCAAAAATGCCTTGAGGCTTCATAGTGGAGCAAACTATATGAAACTCATGTAGATGATCCGGTAATTTCTATTTGTTATTCTAGCGAACCCAAATTTAGGGTTTACTGTAGCAAACCGGGTTTAATCTTGGTTCGCTTGGTTCACTAACCAAATGACACCTGATTTGATCCAAACCAGTTTTGTTCAATTCGTCTTCACAAAGCTTCTCATCTCTTTTATTTTGCCAAAATAATTTCCATCATGAACCAAACCAAGTTGGTTCAATTTAGTTTAAAAATTAATTCATTTGGTTCAATAATAAAACCATCTCCAATTTAAATCAAATCAATTTTATTTATTTCATCTTCATAAGACAAAGTTCATCATTTTGCCTTTGTCTGGTCCAACCTAGACTTTATTTCTCTCGGTTTAAGAATCAAATTCTCAAACTCGTTTTAAGTCCTTTAGAGAACTTGTAGTTCGTGTGACCCAATAGGTTCCTGGTAATGTTGGTCATCCGTAATTAACCATTAATTACGGAACGATCATGAATGGCACCAAGTAGTACATCATGATCATCAATTAACCAAAAAATCAATGATTGATTCCAGAATATTTCTAATCCTTTCAGCAGCTAAAATAAAACATATCTCGTTCCTTTCACCGTCTTATACCACTTGATTCAGGACATGGTCTATATGTGTTAGTCCCTACTAGGCTGACTACGTCACACCTAACCCAAGATGTTTTCTTGTCTTATGAATTTAAGTTACTTGTATATGGGTCCAAGAGTACCGTACTCTTGACATGCAATACTTTTGCTAAAGATTTTAGTAACAATCCTAACAAGCGGTTGTAGGGTATATATCTCTTTTTACAAAGAGCAGTGAATCTTCTGTGAGCTATTCAAATATCTTCAGACACTTTGACTTATACCCAATCATCTTGGGTCT
>NC_133874.1:983942-1024234 GCF_044706935.1 Curcuma longa
CAAATTGTCAACCCTTTAAAGTTCGATCATGCATTTCTTGTTTATATGGTCAAGACAATAATACCGCGAGTAGAAAGTTAATTGATTATCTTTTCGAACACATTTGTTATTTGTTTCCATATTGAATGCCTCGTTAAATTTCTAACAACTCAATCTTTCGATCCCATAAAGAAATTCATTCAAAATCTAGGTAACAGAAATCATTACTAAAATCATATAGAATTCTTTTCTATTTAAACAATAAATAGAAACAGTATTCTTTATCAAAATAAAAACATAGTAATATTTTCCAATTTTTGATGTGCTTCCGCAAGTGCACGGAATATCGCCAAGTAATAAAAAGATCGAATCCACAGGGACCGTGGAACTACTTACTAAATCTAGCACAAAAAGGTGGAGAGAATATAGATCATGAGTTGTGTGGGGGAGATGGGAGTGTTTTAAAGTGCTTTATCCTAAAAGTCGGAGAAAGGGATCGACTGTGACACTTATGGGTGAAGCGATCCTAGGATTTCGGACTCCTCAGAGAATGGATTAATCGACTTGGATCCTCTACCTTTCCTCAATAACTGTTCAATTGTAGGAATGTCAACCAAATTATCCAATTCAACCTCGTCAGGTATCCTCGAATTAACTCATTGGTGTTCTTACGTCACTCGTTATTGGTTTGAAACGGTTCTAGAAGCCCGGTTCAAGGTCTGCCCGTGTCACTCAGGCGCCCCGGAAATACTAAAAGAACCTTATCCACTGTCACTAGATACCCTTTTACGGATCTCTCCCCAATAACGAATGACCGCTAACTATTCCTCATAAGAATTCAACTATGTGTTAGGAAATCCTTCGGAATCTCGCCCGGTTCAAGGTCTGCCCCTTTTACAGAGCGCCCCGGTATACGGCCTAATGATTCCCCAATTCATAGTAAATCCCTACCCTCATGGATTCACACACACACAATTTATCATCAAGTACAAGCATAAATCCACAAAGCAATTCACAGTATTTCATAGAAAACGGTAGATTAATCAAATCCAAGTACAATCATCCATTACATCTGATTTATCCTACATCCTAGAATCTAGGGAAATCTACTCCATATCGAGGAGAATACAATCCAAAGGAAAGAGAGAATACATCTTGTTCCCAAAGATAAACAAGAAATGCAGGAAACTAGACTTATCTTCTTCCTCGGAGTGAAATCTCTGCGTAGATGAGATGGAAATGGTCTGGAGCAGTCGGATCGGTGATGGATCGTCGAATCTCCTCCGAAATAGGCGTCGGCGGCTCTAGAACAACTCCGGTGGCTCTCCAAGGTCTCCCCCCTTTGCTAGGTCTCCAAAGAGACCTATTTATAGTGCAGGGTTCGGTAGCAGCTCGCCTCCGTGCACACGGCCGTGCCTGGGAGGCACGGCCTTGTGTTGGCTTCGGGCACAAGGTAAGGCACGGCCGTGCCTTGGGGGCACGGCCTGAAGCTGTGAGCTCTCGGATCAGAGGCACGGCCGTGCCTCTTAGGCACGGCCCAGAATGGTCCTTCTTCTGTTTGATGGCACGGCCGTGCCTGGGAGGCACGGCCACGCACTGGCTGGAGCTGAGTTGCTGGACACGGCCGTGCTTATTAGGCACGGCCAGCTGCTTGGGCGCTTCTGTTCTTGCACACGGCCGTGCCTGTGAGGCACGGCCTTCAGCTGAGGCTGGCTCCAAGTGAAGACACGGCCGTGCTTTGGAGGCACGGCCATGAACTGGCTTGAATCTGTTTTGAAGCACGGGTGTGCTTTTGAGGCACGGCCTCTGGCTGTTGCTGAGGGGTTTTTGGCACACGCCCGTGCCCATTTACACACGGCCAAGAGTTGAATAGACACGGCCGTGCCTATGAGGCACGGCCCTGTCTTGCCTGATCTTCAATAATTCTTCGTTGCGCCGTTTTCGCTCCATTTTCCACCCTGAAACATGTAAAAACACGAGCAGATCTCCGAACTAGGAAATGTAAAATATATGCCTAAATGCATGAATATGGGATGCAATATACATAAGAATAAAGCAATGAGCTCAAAAAGATGTGCAAATAAAGCATGAAAACAGGTATACATCCTACGCACATCAATGACATAATTAATGCAACTAATCATGACATAATTAATGCAATTAATTTTGACTATTTTCAGCTATAATTATTGTAAATCTTATTCAATAAAATATGATTAAAAATCTATTTTCACAAATAAAAATTATTTAATTATATTAGAAAATAATTTTTCATATCTAATCACATATTTTATTCCAAAAATATAATTTTAATTAGAAAAATCTAATTGATTAGGAAACTAATTTCCTGATTTAATTTTTTTTAATAAATTAAAAAATTTTATAATTAGAAATTCTAATTAAATCGTAATATTTTCTTTTAGGAAATAACATTCTTAATTAAGAAAATCTAATTAATTAGGAAATAATTTTATTAATATGAAATTTTCTAACCAATTAAGAAATTTCTTTAATTAGAAATTCTAAATTAAATCAAAATTTTTCTTAATTAAATTTACAATAAACTTTATTACATAAAATCATTTTATACGTATGTCTTACACTATCAGACTTTGATACCACTATTGAGATCATCCCGGTGCAATGTACATATTTACATGTTTCAAAAATATATGCAACAGAAATAAATAAATAATTAAAACTAATTATTACAACACACACATACAAATACAGGATATAACAGTGTATAAGACATGACTAGAAATTAAAAATTTCAGAATCATAAATAATTCTGCGCGTACCTTGTAGATGATGTTGAGCTATGTTGGCATCAATTGAGTGGCCCTTGTCTGCCTCTACTGGTGATTCACGCCAAGCTTTCGTCTGGACAACTTTCTAAGTCACGAGTCGCATTACTGTCTTTGGTACTAGCCAACAATTGACAACGATCGAATCGAGAAAAAAATCTAATTTTGAAAATATGCAACAACATTTGTCACGATCATTTTCTGAGATTTTCTAACTATCATCGAAAATCATATTTCTGGTGGCATTTTTGGTGGTCAACCTTTAACCGCCAATAAAGACAAATGGTCAGAATCTTTCCGACATTGATAGAATAATTTTTAATTGCTTCACAAGCTCTCAGTGGCAAATCCTAATTTCTGGCAATGACTTGTGGTGGTCGAAAATAATTTCTAGCCACTGAGGATGCTCCGATAACAGCTTCAAAAAGCTCCTCTCCGGCAGCGGCTCTGGCAGCGGCCCCTCTCCATCAACAAGCTCTCTCCGGCAAACAAGCTCTCTTTGGTGACAACGAGCAGAGGACACGACTCCTTCTCACATGCTAGGGAAGAGCAGAGGCCGGTGCTAGGGAAGAGCAAAGGTCGACGCAAGGGAGGAAGAAAAGTGGGTGATACTTGGGAGAAAACCAGCCATCGGAGCTCAGGACCGATCGCAAGCTCAAGCAAGATCATGATTTTTGGAATTGGCAGCACTAATCTTCTCTCCTTCTCCTCCTCTCCCACATGGCATGCAAAGGTTATGCTTGGGTGAAGCAGTGACTCCCAATGGTGGTGCTCACGGCGATGACGGGAAAAGGGGAGACAGGAGGTAGGAGCCTAGGGTTTTGACATTGTCTTCTTTCACGCTGTCGAATAAGGGAGGCGACGGCGCTCCTTTCGGCAGATGGCTCGAACAAAGGAGAAGGAAGCTTCACCGAAAATCAAAGTCACAATGCTAAGGTTTCTCCAGCCTCGCTTGCAGCCGGCGACACGAGACGGCGACAAACAGAGGCACCGACAAACAAAGAAAAGAGAGGAGGAAAATTGTTGCTAGGTTCACATCTTCCTCGGATTTATTACACTCCCTCAACACTGGGCCTCCTTTTATAACCTTGGTTGCCTCAATTTTCTTGCTGGCGGACACAAGCGCGAGAGGGAATCGCCGACAAAATCAATGATTGCGCGAGGTGCTGTCTTCTCGTAGGCGGCGGGGGCTGAACAGGGGAGAAGCGGGGGAGCGGCGAACCGGGGAGAAAGAAAAGAACTAGATTGAACTGACAATTTCATTTTGTTACTGTAGCGAACCTAAATTTAGGATTTACTGTAGCAAATCAGGTTTAATCTTGGTTTGCTTGGTTCACTAACCAAACGACCTCCGATTTGACTCAAATCAATTTTATTTAATTCGTCTTCACAAGACAAAGCTTCTCATCATTTTTATTTTTCCAAAATAATTTTCATCATGAACCAAAACAATTTGGTTTAAAAATTGATTTGTTTGTTTCAATAACCAAACCATCTCCGATTTGAATCAAACCAATTTTGTTTATTTCATCTTCATAAGACGAAGTTCATTATTTTGCCTTTATCTAGTACAAGCAGATATTATTTCTCTCGATCTGAGAATTAAATTCTTAAATTCGTTTTAAGTCCTTTAGAGAACTTGTAGTTCGTGTGACACAATAGGTTCCTGATTATGTTGGTTGTTCATAATTAACCATTAATTGCTGAACGATCATGAGTGACACCTAGTAATACATCATGATCTCCAATTGATCAAAAAAATAATGATTGAATCTAGAACATTGCTAAACCTTTTAGCAGCTAAAATGAAATGTGACTTGTTCATTTCACCGTCTTATACTCACTTGGTTCAGGACATGCTCTATATGTGTTAGTCCCCACTAGGCTTACTATGTCACACCTAGCCCAAGATATTTTCTTGTCCTATGCATTTAAGTTACTTGTATATGGGTCCAAGAATATTGTACTCTTGACCAAAGATTTTTGTAACAATCCTAACAAGCGACCATAGCGTATACGTCTCTTTTTACAAAGAGCGATGAATCCTCTATGGGCTATTCAAACACCTTCGAACACTTCGACTTATACTCAATCATCCCGGGTCCACACCTCATTGGAGATGTCTACTTAAGATGTTAAAGTATAAGCCTCCATAGCTAAGGTGACTTGAATACTACAAGTCCAAGAAAACTCACACTTAAGCTGCAATAAGATCTTCATTGACATATGTATAGAACCATATGAAGTCTCAAGGCAGGTCATCTCAATGAACTAGTTACCTTTAACTAGCATCCACGTTTAACTCTCAACATCAAATGTCTTCAGTAGTGAGATCGACTGCTTGGTAAACTAAGGAGTTTAAAACGTGCTAGTCTCAACAGAATCGATAATGTCCCGGCTTATCAATTTCTCGACTAGAAATAATTTCAATACATTCATAATTGCACATATAGAGATGCTCACTAGTTGTGATCCAATCACAAATTCTCTCATGCTATGGATCATATTATAGACATTCAATAATTGAGTTTATGATCCAATCAAACACATAGAGAATGTACACTCAAATAGTAAATTACTATTTATCCAATAAATAATATAACCATAAGGCGATTGCCTTAGGACATTCCTTAAATCTAACACTATCTCCCTAGGCTTGCCTTTCCCTGAGCCAAAGGAAGCTACAATCGATGGTAGGAATAAGGAAAAAAAGGAGAAGGAATAGTTGTTTCTCTGCTGCGATGTATCCTTTTTCCTTCCTCTTTGGCCATTGTTCTAGGGGCAATTGTTGTTGCCGGAACTCCTATGCCATTAGGTTCACTGTACCTTGTTGATAGCGAGCCATCCAACCTTTAAATGGCAGCGTGATCACCTCCGTTCAATTCAATTTATATAGTCAGGTTGCTTTGAGCCGCCGAATACGGAATCGGACTGTAGGTCCTCTCTCAAATTGTTTGTCACCCTTCTTCGACTAGTATCAAAATGGAGACACGTGATTTAGGAAAGTTATCTTGAGGAAATCTCGGCATGGATACGAGTAGAGGCAATCTTTCTCAAGGTTGCTAGTTGATGTCGTTTCTGTTTCGTGTCATCCAAAAGATATAACTTGCTTATGTTATTTCTATGCTTATATTTGCATGCGTGTGTATCCTTATGTGGGTTTTATGCATAAATAGTAATAAAATTATTTATTATGCTTCAGTTGTATGTTTAGAGAAACATAAAAATTTAAAACACGCATATGGAAAACCAACAGATGAGTATACATATACGTTTATATATAAATGGAGAAGTTTAAAAGGAACTTAAACTTATAATAAAAAATTATGATCTACTCTACTTTCTTGACCTCTTAAATAAGATTAACATGCATATATATTTTGATTACTCAATTAGCTATTTGACTTATTGTGTGCTTCCTTTGACCTCCAATTTTATAGGTGGAGGCATCATTTTGATATTATAGTTGGTTTCAATTTGCACATAGAATTGCTCAGAGATCTCGACCTCTTGATTCATGATTTGGATTTACTTTTGTTTTGTTGTATTTTCATTTTTTTTCATATGCTATTTTATCTGTACATTTTTCATGTATAAAAAAGAAAATGATATAAATAAATAAATTTGAGGATTTCCATGATTATTTTGTTATATAGTGTTTAGGACTCTTTTATTATATTATCACCGGGTGGGGTACTTCTTGGTGTGCAGGAATAACACCCCCGAGGTGTAACAATTATTGAGAATTTGATGTGCGTAGGGTATACATATGTTTCTTATGCTTTAATCGTACATCTTTCTGTATTTCACGCTATTTCCGACGTTCATTGCATCCTTTATCTGTGCATTAGGCATGATTTTCTCTTTTTCCTAGTTCGGAGGTCTGCTCGTATGTTTATATATTTGCAGGATGGAAATGGAGCGAAAAAGGCTAAACAGAGAAGCAATTAAAGACAAGGCAAGACAGGGTCGTGCCCCCTAGGCACGGCCATGTCTCATTCCTCCAGGGACCGTGCCCCCCAGGGCACGACCGTGCTTCTTCATAGGAAGAACCAACCCCTGGTCGTGCCCACTAGGCACAGCCGTGTCTTCCACCAGAGCACCAACTGCCAAGGGCCGTGCCAAACAGGCACGGCCGTGCCTTCGCTCCAGCATCCAGCCAGTGCATGGTCGTGCCTCACAGGCACGGCCGTGCCATTTTTCCAGAGCTGCGGCTGTCGCAGGCCGTGCCCCACAGGCACGACCGTGCCAAACTTCCCGAGCATCGACTGGCCATAGTCGTGCCCCTCAGGCACGGTCGTGTCAACTCTCCAGAGAAGCGACATCACACGACCGTGCCTCCCAGACATGGTCGTGTGACGGGGTCGTGTCTGTCATGTGAATAGGGAACTTAGAGGAGGACATATAAATAGCCTCCTTAAAACCCTTAAGAAAGGGGGAGACCTTGGGAGAGACCCTAGGAGTGATTGAGAGCCACCGAC
The DNA here is from genome assembly GCF_044706935.1 of Curcuma longa. NCBI lineage: Eukaryota > Viridiplantae > Streptophyta > Magnoliopsida > Zingiberales > Zingiberaceae > Curcuma > Curcuma longa. The sequence continues at coordinate 991,210 of NC_133874.1, forward strand.
GTCACATTCCGGAGCTAGAATCGATGATCCATCCATCCATCCTTGATTACTCCATCACATCCGTCCACCGTCAATGAGGAGAACGCAAAGTGGAGAAGAAGACCTTCATTAATAAGTTTACTTCCTTTCTTGGATTTAGAATATATTTTCTCACATCTTCTTCGAGTTGTAATCTCTCCGTTATAGAGTAGTCTTCTAGATTCTAGGATTAGGAGGAATCGAGGTGTTATGGATGATTGAACTTGTGGATTTGTTATTTACCATGTTCCGTGATATATATGTACATGTTGCTTTATGGATTTGTGCCTTGTGATTGATTGATAATATGTCTATGAATGGTATTGAATCTATGAGGATAAGGATGTATTGTGGTTTTGAGGATTCTTAGGATCGTATAACCGGGGTGCCTTGTGACAGAAGGTTAACCTTTAACCGGACCTTCTGAGGAAATTCTTAGGCCATAATGAATCTTTATGAGGGATAACTAATGACTATTGATGACTAGGGAAAGGATCCCTTAATTGGGCGCTCGATGACAGAGAGTAGTACACTAGTAGTATGCTGGGGCGACCGGGTGACAGCGGGAGAGTCATAACCAGGCTATCTGGTGTCGTCTTGAACTAGTAATCGTAGCGTTAGAATATCATGGTTTAATTCCGAGGAAACCTGACGAGGTCTAATTGGATACATTGGTTAGAATCCCTGCAAATATGCATATATTGAGGAATGGTAAAGGATTCATAGTCAATCAAACATAATCTCGAGGAATCCGAAGTCCTAGGATCGTTTCCACAAATCTGTCATAGTTGATTTCTCTTTGATTGAGGTTTACGCCCCGGGAGACGGCTTTCCGAGAAATTTCGGCAGCATCTCCCCTGTAACAATGGACTTTCCCTGAATACATACACACATATATGATCCATAACATGCTATGGATTTATATAGATAAGAAATAGGAAACAATGTGACCCACACGGCCACTAATAACATCACCACACATGCATGTATAGTATATCCATCCGAAAAGTCCGTATAAGTAACTCGATAACGGAAAACCAAAGCTTCGAATCAGCGGAAAACAAATACTCGAATGGAAAACAGGTCGAACAATCTAATAAGTCGAATACATGGATGCGGAAAAGTAAATCCAAACAAAACTCAATAGTGCGGGACTAGCAGTGCAGCTCTCCAGACGGCATCAACCTGAAAGAACAATACAGGTAAACGGGGTGAGTTCCAAAAGAAACTCAGCGGGTATCTAGCAGATATGTGTATAAAGCTATCAACAGTAATAACATGCTGTACAGTCTACTGGAAGGTAAATAAGGTAGAAAACTGAATAACAGTAGATCTGTACATACCAGAGTCCGATAAACAATAGTAAGGTGAAAGGAAATCCCCAAACCAACACATAGGTATCCTGTGCATGCATGTCATCCAAGTGCATCAAACAAGTGCAGCAATCACAAACAAATGCAATAGTGCAGTATGCACATGATGCAATGCATGTCCTGGTCACCCCTGACGCCAGTCAGACCGGTCACCCCTCTAGCGGCGAGGTCGCGTGGGAATCTAACCCGTCAGATCACTCATCCACAGTGGTGGAGTCGCGTGGGTAGGGCTGTGACCTCTGTGCACTCTGTCGTCACTGCTCCTGCGTGACCGAGTGGACAGGATGTCCTCTAGGTGTACACCTATCCTGGTACCCAAATCATAAGTGGGCGAGCAAGCTCTCATCTCCTGGTCACAATGACAGAGGAGGGATCCCTGTATGCTACCACGCTACGAAACCACTATCCTGGGTGGCCTAGCGGAAGCTCCTGTCAGGGCAAGTATGCACCAACCTAAAGGTTTCCACTAACCCATGAGTGGAGTGTGTGTGTAAATCATATACGAGTGACGGGCTCGAACTGTGCTACAACTATAATAGGAGCGACTCGACTAAAATAGGAGCAGGAGCAGATGATCACAAGACATGCAATTACACACACCCTTTGGTTGGTAGCCCGCATGTAACTGACGCCGGACTCAACAACAATGGAATCCCGCACGTCAGTTATGCAATATATGCAAGCATGATGTATGACACTAGTCCATGCAGCATATATCCAAATGCATATCCATCAGTATGATCCATGCACCACCTATCCATCTACCAGTCCATGTCATATGCCCCCATAATCAGAGTGAGGTAAAGTCTCAAGTCTAACATAAACACCGATACAGAAATAGATAAACCAAACTAAAGCATATGAACAGGTATCAGGTAGTATCAACTCAATAGGTATCAGATAAGCAACATGGCAAGTATCAGATGATCTCAAGATAATGACTAACCGATATCCATAATGTGCATAAGTATCTAATACTATCAGATAACAACAATAACTGGTATGAAACAGATCAAGGTATCAAGAGATACAAATGTGAACAGAAGCATGCATACTGATAGCTAGCAATTACACATATCATAAAGACCTATCTATGAGGATAAGTCAAGGTACCCGCCTGCCAAGATAGGTTGCGTATAATCGTAGGAAAAATCAAATAATATCCGCAACCAATCAATAATCGAATCAATGTCCTGAATCAATAATAATCACCTTAACTACCAAAATCAATATATGTAATAAATCCTAACCACATCTTAAGGTTAAATCCAACTCTAATTAAACTCAGATCTAAATTAACCCTATACTCTAACACATATGTTCAAATTCAAATACACTAACCAATAAAGCTTACTTCTACCTCCTTCTGCTCCTTAGCACTATACATCTCCAACAACTATCAACAAGATATCATTACCTTCAATTCAACCCCAACTCAACAAATCAAACCCAAATCAACTCACATCTTCAACAAAACCAACCATTAAGGAAACCTAACCCATGTTCCACCAATCGAATCCACAAAATAATACAAAGCAAAACTCAATAGTCAAATTGATTCCTCACCAGCAAATTTCCTTCTCCCTCGTTTAGCCAAAAAAAAGAAGATCCCCAGCAGCCAAATCAAGGATAGAACAATCGGTTGAGGAAACAACTTCTTTGAGAATCCTGCTCCAATTCTGACTTTCAGGCTGGGTCCTCTCAAATCGAAGAAAGCTCACACTGGAAAGGAAGAAATCCACTCGGAAACATCACAAAATCCACAAAACCTATAACGGAACCTCAATAATCCTAGAACTCTAGATCCGAGCTTACCGGTTGATTCTCCTTCGGATCCGAGATTCCTATCCACACGATCGGCCGTCGACGCACTGTTCGGTTGCTCCGAATCGCCGCAAACGGCCAGCACCGTTCCGCTGGCAACTGATCTCGACCGGAGAAGAAGAAGACGGTGGAGCGGAGGCGTCGGCTTCGGTTCGCGATCGGGGAAAGGAGGCGAGGGAACAGCAGAAGGGCTCACGAGGTCTGGCGTCGCGGCGGCGGCGGCGTGAGGAAATCGGGAAAGGTCGGCGAGGTCTCTCGCGGCAGCTGCTCGGCGAGCAGAAGGGAAGAAGAAGGGAGGAGATCGGCGACTGCAGCTCGCGATCGGAAGAAATCTCGCGGCGTCGGGTCGGCGGCGGCAGCGATCGCGAGGAGGAGAAGTCGCGAGTGAGGATCGGGCGGAAACCACGAAGAAATACTGTAGCCTTCTTAATGGCCGGTTCTAGCTTAACGGGTTTAAATCCATAACCCATTAGACTTATTTGCAAATAAGCCCAAAACTTTGGTATTTTACATTCTCCCCCACTAATAAAAATTTGGTCCCCAAATTTTCGTTATCTCGAACAGCCTATACTAACAACAACTAAGTAGTATATATATGCTGAACATGAAACGAAACGGAACCAACTCCCATACCTCAGGTAAACAAGTGGGGATATCTAGCTCGCATCGTATCCTCAAGCTCCCAGGTAGCCTCCTCGTCGGTGTGATGCTGCCATCCGACTTTGACAAGTCGGACCGTCCTGTTCCGCAACCGACGCTCCTGGTGATCCAATATCCGTACCGGAACCTCCTCGTATGTAGCATCTGGCTGAATAACTACCGATACATCAGACAGAATGTGTGCCGGATCCGGTACATACCTACGCACAGTGGATACATAACTATATCATATATTCCAGTCAATGAGGGTAGTAGAGCTAGACGGTAAGATACATACCTACGCAACATGGATACATGGAAATACATCATGAACTCCGGCCAATGATGGTGGTAGTGCCAAACGGTAAGCCACGGCTCCAACTCTCTCCAGAATCTGGAAAGGTCCAATATAACGCGGAGCTAGCTTACCTCGGAGGCCAAATCTCTTCACCCCTTTCGTGGGTGAAACTCTCAAGAAAACATGGTCACCAGTAGAGAACTCCAAAGGTCGTCGTCGCCGGTCTGCGTAACTCTTCTGGCGATCCTGTGCCTCTGACATCCTACGTCTGATAATACGGACCAACTCTGCCTCGTGCTGAGCTCTCTGAGGTCCGAGCAGCTGGGTCTCACCAACCTCCTCCCAAAGTGTCGGTGTCCGACAAGGCCTACCATACAACGCCTCAAACGGTGCCATCTGAATAGCCGAATGATAGCTGTTGTTGTAGGCGAACTCCACTAACGGTAAATGATCCTCCCAGCCGCCCCCAAAATCCATAACACATGATCTCAGCAAATCCTCCAAAGTCTGTATGGTCCGCTCAGACTGTCCATCTGTCTGTGGATGGAACGCGGTACTAAATCGGAGCTGCGTGCCCATGGCCTGCTGCAGACTCTGCCAGAACCGGGACGTAAACCGGGGATCTCTATCTGATATAATACTCAAAGGAATACCATGCAGTCTGATAATCTCACGGCTATATAGCTCTGCCAGTCGATCCAGAGAATCAGTCTTCCGGATCGCTAAGAAATGTGCGGATTTGGTTAATCGGTCAACGATCACCCAAATCGCATCATGGCCTCGTCGTGTCCTCGGCAATCCCACCACAAAATCCATCGTGATATGATCCCATTTCCACTCAGGAATGGGTATCCGCTGTAATAATCCAGCCGGTCTCTGATGTTCAGCCTTCACTTGCTGACACACAAGACATCTCGCTACAAAATCCGCGATGTCTTTCTTCATGCCATTCCACCAATAGGCCCGTCTCAAGTCTCGGTACATACGGGTCCCGCCTGGGTGGATAGCAAAACGAGAGCGATGAGCCTCCTGAAGTAACTCCTCTCTGACTGGGTGAGACTCCGGAACACATAATCTACCTCGGAAATATATCACACCCTCATCATCTCGGGTAAACTCAGTCTGCTGTCCAGAGGATATCTGACTGTCAATAAACCGCAGATGCTGATCACCAGCCTGAGCCTCTCTGATCCTCGTCCTGATAGAAGACTGAGCAACCATAGTAACTAGAATCCCCTGCTCTGTCTGACTCTGCTCCTCAAGGCCCAACTCAGAAAATCCCTGAACCAACTCTGTGACCAATGCTCTGTGACAAGCCAAAGTCCCTCTGGACTTCCTGCTAAGTGCATCCGCGACCACATTGGCTTTCCCTGGATGGTAGCCAATAGTGCAATCGTAATCCTTCAGGAACTCCATCCACCTCCTCTGTCGGAGGTTGAGTTCCTTCTGGGTAAACAGATATTTGAGACTCTTATGATCAGTAAGAATCTCAAATGTGATGCCATATAGATGGTGTCGCCAGATCTTCAAAGCAAAGATGATGGCGGCCAGCTCTAAATCATGTACTGGGTAGTTCTTCTCATGCTCCTTCAGCTGACGAGAAGCATAAGAAACTACCCGCCCGTGCTGCATCAACACCGCGCCCAAACCCTGAAGAGATGCGTCGGTGTATAGTACAAAACCATCCTCTCCGGAGGGTAATACCAGAATGGGTGCTGTCACTAACCTCCGCTTCAGCTCCTGGAAGCTGGTCTCACAATCCTCGGTCCATACAAACTTCACGCCTTTCCGAGTAAGACGTGTCAGTGGCATCGCAATGCGGGAGAAATCCTCAACAAACCGTCTGTAATATCCCGCTAAGCCCAGAAAACTGCGGATCTCCTGAACTGTCTTCGGCTGCTCCCAACTGGTAACAGCCTCGATCTTCTGGGGGTCTACTGATATACCGCCACTAGAAACCACATGTCCCAGAAAACCGACTGATGATAGCCAGAATGCACACTTGCTAAACTTCGCATATAAGCTGTGTCGTCTGAGAATCTCCAAAACTATGCGAAGATGCTGTGCATGTTCCTCCTCGGAACGAGAGTAGATCAAAATGTCATCGATGAAGACGATAACAAACTGGTCTAAATACTCCAGAAAAATGCGGTTCATCAGATCCATAAACACCGCTGGAGCATTGGTAAGCCCAAATGGCATTACCAAAAACTCATAATGACCGTATCTGGTACGAAATGCCGTCTTCTGGATATCTGAATCTCTGACTCTCATCTGATGATACCCAGAACGCAGATCAATCTTAGAATACACTGATGTGCCTCTAAGCTGATCAAATAGATCCTCAATACGGGGTAAAGGGTACTTGTTTCTGACGGTCACTGCATTCAGCTGTCTGTAATCTATGCATAACCTCAGAGTACCATCCTTCTTTCTGACAAACAACACTGGAGCACCCCATGGTGAAACGCTCGGTCTGATGAAACCCCGATCCAGTAACTCTTGGAGCTGGACCTTTAGCTCGTCCAACTCCCTCGGTGCCATACGATATGGAGCTTTCGATACCGGTGCTGTCCCCGGAATCAGCTCAATAGTAAAATCCACTTGCCTTCTGGGAGGCAAGCCAGGTAGCTCATCTGGAAATACATCTGGATACTCTCGGACTACTGGAACGTCGGAGAGCTGAGAGCTACTGCTGCTGTCACTGCTGATCATAGATAACAGAAAACCCTGACAGCCATGTGACAGAAGCTTCTGCGCTTGCATCGCAGAAATCGTAGATATACCGTCGCCTCTGATGCCAGTGAAATCCCACGAGGGTTGGTTAGGAGGTCGAAAAGTAACCACCCTCGCCTGGCAATCAACTGTGGCATGATAAACTGTCAACCAATCCATGCCAAGTATGATATCAAACTCAATCAGATCGAGTACTAACAAGTCGACTGTCAATATCATGTCACCAAAATCTAGTGGGCATCCTCTAACCTCCTGTGTGACATCTAATCTATCTCCAGAAGGTAAAGATACAGTCAAATGCTGCTGTCTAAGTGTAGGTAGTCTACCAATCTCCCTCAGGAAAGTACGAGATATAAACGAATGTGAACTACCAGTATCTACTAACATATCAGCAGTAAATGCATATAATAAAATCGTACCGCGGAAAACCGATCCGTCGGCTCGCTGCGCCTCCTCCCGGGTAACCGCATGAATCCGTCCAGTCTCTGGCAGTGGTGGGGGTGGTGGCGCTGCCAAAGGCTGCTGCGGCTGAGCCTGAGTCGGATACTGAGCCGGATAAGTAGGAGGTGCCGCATACTGAATAGGAGGCTGATAAGATGTCTGAGCCTGATAAATCACTGATGGCTGAGGCTGAGTCTGATAATGCACCGGTGGCTGCGGCTGTGTCTGATACTGCACCGGTGGCTGAGGTGGGTACTGCACATACGCCTGATACTGCGGTCCCGAAATAGAAGTCTGGGATACTGTATGCTCCGTGGAGTACTCCTGTCCGTGAATACCATACGCAGCGACTGCGGGTGGAGCAGTACGCTGCTGACGATGTGTAGAATGAGCCTTCTGGCTCCCTCTCGGTGCTCCTGTATGACTAGCCTGTCCTCCCTGTGTGGAGGTAACTGGAGCACCACGCTGAGCAGCCCTCAACGAACAATCTCGGCTCACATGTCCCGGCAGTTTGCAGTAATAGCAAACTGACTGCTCCAAGTACAAGCTGATATAACATGATCCTTGGCTCCACAACGTGCACAATAGCTGTCCCCGACTGACTGTCTCTGGTCCTGACGAGAAAATCCCGAGCGTCCCGTCGATGACTGTCCAGACCTCTGTGTCTTGCCCGAGGGCCCAGAACCACCCTGCCTAAAATCTCTACGACCGCGATGCTGCTGGCCCCCAGTCTGAGGCTGCTGAGTCGGTGCGGAATCCTGTACTGACTTCTTTTGTTTCTTCTTATCCCCAAATGCTCTCTGATGAGCAGACTCAATCATCAGGGCTCTATCCAATGCATCCTGATAAGAAGAAATACCCAAACCGGCCAGTCTCACCTGCAGATGACCATCCAATCCCTGAGTAAACTGTAACATACGCGATCTGTCCTCTGCAACCAACTCAGGACAGCATCTGGCTAACCGGTTAAATTCGGCATTGTACTCCATCACTGATCGACCCCTCTGTCTGAGGCTCTGGAAGTCCTGGCGAAGAGTCATCTGGTATGATAAGGGGAAATACTGACTATCAAACATCTCTCTGAATCTCGCCCAAGTAATATGCTGCTCCCCCAGCATAATACGCTGAGTGTCCCACCAGATCTCCGCCTCATCTCGCAAATGATAGGCGGCTAACTCCACCTTCTCCCACTCAGTACACGCGGTATAGTGGAAGGTGCGCTCCACTGTCTCAATCCATGACTGCGCAACTCTGGGGTCCGTCCCTCCATGGAATAAAGTGAATCTGCTCTTCAGCGCAGCTGCTAGCGCTGGAATCCGAGCTCGAGCTGCCACAAGATCCGTCGGACAGGTCGAGTCCACCACCGGAACTGGAGGAATCACAGTGGTAGGTGCTACTGATGGCGCGCTCGGAAACCCTGGAGTCGGTACTGCTGCGTACCCAGGGGTAGGCGCTGCAGGTGGAGGAACTGCCTGGAAAGCCACATGTACTGCGGGAGTAGGTGCTACCGGAGTAGGGATCACTGGAGGTACCGTAGTGGCTGCAGGAGGTATATCAGCGCCCACTGAGGGATCTGAAGAAGAAGAAGCAGCCGCATATGAAGGTCCCTCCGGTAGATCAGCCGTCACATCATCGTGTCCCCTCTTACGAGGTCGTCCACGTGGTCCTCGCCCACGTCCGCGCGAAGTAGCACGTCCTACGCGAGGCATATCTGTTAAAAATATTACCCCACATATTACAATCCGTATCAAATTCCGAAACCAATAATTTTTACCTATTGCTGTCTGGAGATGTTCTGCCACTGCTTAGTCCCATGATCTGATCACACCTATGACTCCGAAAAATTCGTAAACACCGTAACGCAAAACCACAAATCCACAAGCCGGAAAGAACGTAAAACTACGCTCTGATACCACTAAATTGTTACGCCCCGGGAGACGGCTTTCCGAGAAATTTCGGCAGCATCTCCCCTGTAACAATGGACTTTCCCTGAATACATACACACATAAGGCCCACACGGCCAATCCATAACAGGCTATGGATTTATATAAGCAAATATGGAAACAAATGTGACCCACACGGCCACTCAACACATCCTACTAATAACATCACAACCACGCATGTATATATATAAATCCGTAAAGGAATTCGGTAAACAACTCGATAATGGAACTCAAAAATATATCGAATCAGCGGAAAACAAATACTCAAGTGGAAAACTCAAACAGAAGTCCAATAACATGAATACACGTATGCAGGAAAGTAAATAAACCAAAAACTCAAGGTTCGGGACTAGCAGTGCAGCTCTCCAGACGGCATCAACCTGAAAGAACATACAGGTAAACGGGGTGAGTTCCAAAAGAAACTCAGCGGGTATCTAGCAGATATGTGTATAAAGCTATCAACAGTAATAACATGCTGTACAGTCTACTGGAAGGTAAATAAGGTAGAAAACTGAATAACAGTAGATCTGTACATACCAGAGTCCGATAAACAATAGTAAGGTGAAAGGAAATCCCCAAACCAACACATAGGTATCCTGTGCATGCATGTCATCCAAGTGCATCAAACAAGTGCAGCAATCACAAACAAATGCAATAGTGCAGTATGCACATGGTGCAATGCATGTCCTGGTCACCCCTGACGCCAGTCAGATCAGTCACCCCTCTAGCGGCGAGGTCGCGTGGGAGCCAAAACCCGTCAGAGTACTCATCCACAGTGGTGAAGTCGAGTGGGTAGGGCTGTGACCTCTGTGCACTCTGCCGTCACTGCTCCTGCGTGACCGAGTGGACAGGATGTCCTCAAGGTGTACACCTATCCTGGTACCCAAATCATAAGTGGGCGAGCAAGCTCTCATCTCCTGGTCACAATGACAGAGGAGGGATCCCTGTATGCTACCACGCTACGAAACCACTATCCTGGGTGGCCTAGCGGAAGCTCCTGTCAGGGCAAGTATGCACCAACCTAAAGGTTTCCACTAACCCATGAGTGGAGTGTGTGTGTAAATCATATACGAGTGACGGGCTCACACCTGTGCTACAACTATAATAGGAGCGACTCGACTAAAATAGGAACAGGACGCCAATAATCGCTAGGCATGCAATTACACACACCCTTTGGTTGGTAGCCCGCATGTAACTGACGCCGGACTCAACAACAATGGAATCCCGCACGTCAGTTATGCAATATATGCAAGCATGATGTATGACACTAGTCCATGCAGCATATATCCAAATGCATATCCATCAGTATGATCCATGCACCACCTATCCATCTACCAGTCCATGTCATATGCCCCCATAATCAGAGTGAGGTAAAGTCTCAAGTCTAACATAAACACCGATACAGAAATAGATAAACCAAACTAAAGCATATGAACAGGTATCAGGTAGTATCAACTCAATAGGTATCAGATAAGCAACATGGCAAGTATCAGATGGTCTCAAGATAATGACTAACCGATATCCATAATGTGCATAAGTATCTAATACTATCAGATAACAACAATAACTGGTATGAAACAGATCAAGGTATCAAGAGATACAAATGTGAACAGAAGCATGCATACTGATAGCTAGCAATTACACATATCATAAAGACCTATCTATGAGGATAAGTCAAGGTACCCGCCTGCCAAAATAAGATGCGTGTAATCGTAGGGAAATAATAACCGCAACCAACTAATAGTCGGATCCAAATCCTGCGGTACTGTAGCTTCTTATAGGGTGGTTTTTAATTAACGGGTCGGTTTACTGAAGATCCAATACCCATTAACCCTAACTTATCAATCGAACCCAAGTCAAACCAACCAACCCTAACTAAACCAAACCAGCTAACTCAGCTGAACCACAATCGAACCAAACCCAAACTGAACCGGTACTGTAGCAAACCGGTTAAAATTTGGTTCGCTTGGTTCAGGGGTCAAACGACCTCCGATTTGGTCCAAACAAATTTCGTTTGGTTCGTTTTCGCGAGACGAATCTTTTCGTATCTATAGTAAAATTTTTCGGTATCTTACAGTTGTTGCTGTTAGGATTTTAATTAAGAATCATTGTTGTTGGGTTTGATCCATGTTAGAGTTCATATTGGATTGATTAATCTAATGGCGTGTTAAATACGAATTGATTCGGTTATAAATGTTGGATTAGGATTTATTTTGTTGTAAATTTAATAGAATATTGTATTTAATGTTGTCACATCTATAATTGTAGGATTGTGACTTGTTGATCTTGAGTTACACGGAGTGTTATATTTCTGGGGTTCTATTGTTTACGATCATCTGATTCAGGTGGATACCCTGTACTTGGTCAATACAAATTTCTTTTCTAGTGTGTGATTTGTATTGCTATTTTATCTATCTTGTTGCTATTCATGCTACTTGAGATATCTATCTAGTTGATATCGTTTGATAATCATTGCTTGATACTTGCTAGTTGACCTTGTGATGATCTATTACTATCATGCTGATACTCTTGTTATCTATGTCATTTACCTTGTTGATACTAGTGTTATTCGTTGCTTGATACATGTTGATTGACCTTTGATTGATCTATCCACTGTTAGAATAGTCTTAACTGTTGTATCATTGACCTATGTTAACTTCTCTTGATTTCTGTTGAGCATGCTAATTAATTGTAGCTATTACATGTTGGCATGATCATCATTACATCCACATGCTAGTTGTAGGTGTTGTTGACAGCATTGTTGGCTGTTCTTGTTGGCTCTTGCCCGGCACCGTGTTGTGGTGAGATACAGGGGTGAGAGCATATGTTGCGCCATAGTTGGGTGCGACCAGTACTGGCTATATTGCCTTCCTGCTACACTATCCACTCCCCACTAGATTAATAGTGGATAGTTGTTGGAGCATGTGCAGTATGTCATATTTGGCGCCTCAGTTCACTGCCCTGGGGGTGACTGGGGGTGGCGAGTGCAGACAGTGACTTGCATTTGATTGCAATGTTGGATGCATATTCACATGCATTTGTTGGTAGGTTATATATAGTTTACTTTATTCATATGGTTGTGGCTGTTGCACTTGTTTGCTATGATTGTTGCACTACGTGACATTACATACATGATTCCTATTACCATGATTCATGTTATCTGCTGATTCCTGTTACCTGTTGATTATTATTTACTTCTTCTATACATGTTTATTCTAACCTGTATACTCTGGTTATTCCTGCTGATTTATCTTTTCATGCACTTCTATTCTGTATCCACTGAGTATCTAATGCTCACTATCCAGACCCTGCGGTTGCCTTCTTTTCTTCCCAGGTAGCAGATAGGAGAATAGTACTTGGAGCTTGGAGATCCGGCCGACTATATCTATCTCACTTTAGAGGATTTTAGTATGTCTTGGTTTATTCGAGTTTTAGTTGCATTCGATATGGTTGTAGTTGTGGACTTATAAACTTGTTGTGAGTATCAAAATTTCTGGATTTACATTCGTGGTTGTATGTTTTCATTTGGAGATGTCGTATTTTATCTATTTTGGTTATATGCATGTGTTAGTAGTAGTTGTGGTCGTGTGAGCCCTATATGGTATCTGTTATGTATCTGTGTGGTGTGTTAAAGGACGTGTAGTCCTTATTTTGGCCATGTGGCCTGCAGTATGTCTTTGTATGTATTCAGGGAATGCCATTGTTACAGGGGAAATGCTGTCAAAATTTTTTGGACGACCTCCCGGAACGTGACATATTATATCATTGTTTCATATTAATTTAATTAAATTTTATTTATTTAATTAATAGTGACATGTTTATATGTTATATGTTATTAAATATCAATTATCTACATGATTAATCAATAATTTAGTTATTTTTTCTTAGAATTGCATAGTAGTAACATGTATTTTGTGTCCTTTCAAAATTCTTATTCCAATATTTCATGAGATCAATTCGATTATCTTTTATTTAATTAATTAATACTCACATATTTAATATGACATATTATTGAATATCAATTGTATATTTGATTAATTACTAATCTAGTTAATTTTTTAATCTTTCTAATTACTATTCCACCTTCCATTGTTTCATGATTTTAGATGGTCATGGAGTCGACCATGTGGAACCGCTGGGTGGTGGATTCCATCTTTATACTGAAATGATTTTAGATTGGGATGGTAAGTGGATGGTATATTTACAAAATGATTTCAATTTGTTTGTGCCATTCACCCTTGTTTCACTATCTTAACTTGCCTCGTTGGTCCTTTTTCCCACTGTGTTGATAATTCAACATTCTTTCTATTCGCATGAATGGTAGCATACATGGTCAATAGAGGGAAGAGGGAGGGATGATACTTGAAACCCTTGAATGAAAACTTCTTAAAATACAAGAGAATTCAATGCTAGTCCTCACTTGGGTGCTCATGTATGAGTTCGATCGATCATGTCAATAAAAAGATGTTTTATTAAAAAATGATATAAGTAACTTTTATACCCACCCTAGGGCTAACTAGCTCAGCTAATAACTAGAATGAGTAAAAATTGATACATATCCAAACCTAACCAAAAATTGAAGTTGCATAGCTAGAACTTATGCCCTTTCCCCTTTAATCTTTTGAATTCCTAGTCCACCTTGTACAATTCATGATATCATGAGATTGATCAACTCGTCTACGTCATCGACCTTTATCTCACCATCTTCACTAGCCCCATTTGTCCCTTTTTCCTTCCATGTTAGCAACTCAATGTCTCTTCTATAGGATCATGTGAATACATGCACTGGCTAGAGGGAGAGGGATGAATAGCTAAAATTCTAAAATAAAATTTCCTACAAAGATAATTCATTGTTAATTCTTACTTGGATGCTTATATGTGAGTCTAATTGATCATGTCAAATAAAATAAATAGTACACAGTAAAATTATAATAAAAGTAATATATACAATATTAACATAATTTTTTAACATAGTTTGAAGACGGCTCCTACTTCATAGCCTATGACTCGTCAAGTGAGTCACTCCTAATCAATCTACTATCAATTGCTCTGTTACAAGAGGTGATGGAGAAACATCTTATAATCCCGATCTTTACGATGATTACAAAAGTAACTCTTCTGTTAGATGCAAATGAAATATTTAGCTAAGAGGGGAGATAACCCAAGGAGAACCACTTAAACTCATTAGGATATCGTAGGATGCTCATGTGTGTATGATTGTTCATTTCATGTATAAACACAACAAGAATAAAAAAAACATAACAATAATATCAATGCTAACACACTCAATGTAACATGGTTTAAAGCTCTCCTCCTACTCTATGGCCTATTCTATATCATGTAAATCACTTCTATAAATGTACTAATTATCACTCTTTTATCCAACGCAGAGCAAGCCTTTCATAATCCCAAAACCTTGGGACAATTTACAAGTCTCTTCTCTCAATTAGAAATATAAATGAAAGCTAAGTAGAATTAAAATACCAAAAGCTTGTAGAAGAGAGCCTTTCTCTTCAAATCTCAACTCTTGAAGTTTTAATTTGTTCAACTTGAGCACCATGTCACATGAAGATCACACTTATTTTCATATGCCCTTGAAATCCAATTAGCATGAGAACAAAAGAGTTAGATAATTAATGGCTCAACATGAGAAGTTCAATTAGCATACCTAGAAATAAAGCCTAATTTGCGTAAGTGACAAAGAATTGTGTTTTTTTTTCTTAAAATTTTTTGTTCGTGCATTTTAAACATGTACATCGAAGCTTATATATCACTAGTAACATATTGTGTTTAGAAATAGGTAAAATATAGAATCTCATTATTAAAATCAAGATTCAATTCGCCATTATAGAACTAACTAAAGGGGAAGAATGAATTAATGGTGTTCTAAAAGTAAACAAATTTCTATTGCACAACTAGGACAAAACAAACGTTAGTAGTTGTAAAGTGTTCATGTGTGGATTTAGTTGATCATGTATAGTGTTTGTGCAATAGAAATAAATTTTAAAAAGTAGCACAACGTTAACACAATAATGTTACATGGTTTGGAGTCCCTTCCTAGCTATTCCATGACCTATCGATTTGTCAAGTGAATCATTCCTTTGAATCCACTAACAATCATTCCTTTATACAAGGTAGAGCAATCCTTTCATAATCTCAAACTCTTGAGAAGGTTTACAAGTCTCTCCTTTTCATAAGAGATATAAATGAAAGCATAGGAGAAGGAGATTCCAAGAGCTTGTAAAAGAAAGTCTTCACTTTAAATCGCAAGATCTTGGAGTGTTATTTAACTTAAGCACCAAGTCACAAACAAACCACAAGTGCTTTTGTGCACCCCTATGCGAGACAAGCAACCTCCAAGCCTTTCATAAAAGAGGTTCCAATGGCTCGATTTTTCCCGCCTGCATTGGACTAAAAACACTCTCAGTCAACTGACTAGACAATAGGTTATTAAGCAATCAATGACTCTTAGGCAACTAACTAGATATCCTACCTAGACAATTGGATTCGATTTCAATTTACTGAAGCCCAAATAAAAATATGTTATTCATTGAACCATAGTCTTTAATCAATTATAGAGTACAACTAAATCTGTTTGGAGATTTTAACTTCACAAAGCTTAAGATCAACTTTAACCTCCTACTACAACCAACAATATGTTTTCCTTGGTCAAAGATTTCCTATCAGCCACTAGGTATTCTATGCCCCTACCTAGTCATACACATCATCCTCAAAAATGTATCCTAAAGTTGGAAAACATGAGATTATATTTTGCTGATAATCTTTCACAACTCACATCGCTTTTAGGACTTCAACCTTTTCAATGCTTTACGTTGCCCTCGAGTTCACCTTGTTTCAGGCCTCAATTCATTGGATGCGCCAAGCCCCCAACGTTGCTCCAACTTGGTATTCTTTCTTGTTCACCTACAAAATTCACTTCCTTTTGAGTTGTCTTAAAGTACGCATCTCTAGGATTTCTAATTTCTCAAATAATCCACAACATCCTTTACCAATCACCTATGAGCTCATTTTGTTACATTATCATAGGTCGTCAAATTATCAAACTAGTAACTACTTCATGCTTCATACACCTTGTCCTAGAGTCCACCTCGCTAGAAATTTTCAATACCTTAGGTGTTCTACATCATCCTTCTAGAATCCACCTTGCTAAAATATTATTTTAATCTAAAATTGGATTGACTTTACTATTCTAGTTACTATACTAACCAATCCAATTAAAATGAATCAAGTATCAGTCGATTAAAAATTGTGACTTTGTATTTGATTACTTCGGCTTTCTGATTTACTGAAAACACTTGGATTTTCTCCCGTTTCTAGTGAACTTTATTTTGTTGAATCTCAGATCTATTTCAGATTTAATTTGATGTTTGATAGAAGCTCAAATTTTCTTTTTTTTTTAATTTCTTTTGTTGGAAAAGGTGGAACATTGTTATCATGAATAAGACTTGATCAACTAGTAGACAAAGTTTTATACTCAATCCCAATTAAATAGTGAAGGAATTGATCAGTGGAGATGTTCTCAAGCAGTTCATCTTCTTCACTCAGTGAAGATTGTTCCAATGAAAGTGACAAGTAGGCTTTTTCAATGGATGGATTTGATGGAAAAGACGACAAGTTCCTCAAGTGGATTGATGCCACAACATCAAGCAGCAACATGAAACAAGAGTTTTAGGTTAGTCGAGAAAATTATAATTTAGTATAGTATGAGGGGAGGAGGGGCCAACATGTCAAGGATCATGGTGTAACGCCCGCCCTTACGTGGGCCCTCGACGGACGCTACAGTTTCTTTACATTCATTCATTTCATTCATTTCAACTACTATCATATATACACCAAGCTAAACTAAACTAAACATGCAGCGGAAACATTTAATTCTATTTATAACATGTATGCATATATGATAGCAATTTAAATAAGATAAACATGGCAGGTAACAATTACTGAAAATAAACTAACCTAGGTTACATGGTAAGTCTAGGTTATATAGTTCTACACATGAAAATTAACAACTAATTAAAACATTCTTTAACATGCAAATAGACAATAGTTTGCATGGCCAAGGCTTTATCAAGTCACTACTACACACATCTTCATCAGCCCTGTCCTGCTGCCTCCCATTTGCTCAGTACCTGCTAACGGGATCTGCAAGATAAGGAAAGTATCTATAAGCATAAAGCTTAGTAAGTTCCTTTCCTACTCACAAAATCCATTCGTTACATACATCATACATTCAGTTAACAAGGCATATCATTCTTTCCTAACATGCATAAGCAAACATTGAACATTCACATTTCATATATTCAACATAGAAAACTTTTGCCTTTTTGAAAACTATTATTGTAATAGTTAAACATAATCATCAACATCTTTGGGGATCCCTGGCTTGTACCCATTCATTTCTTTTGACGCGCCATTCCAAGTAACGAGGTAGCAAATCTCGATTACTCGGTTTACTAGGTCTTAGGTCACCTAGGGGCAACTTATGGAGCCCATCCCTGGAATCCCTTTCGGGTTCCGGTACAGCCATTCATTCAAAGTAAAATACTTTTATACATTTCTTTTCATCATAGCACGAATGTTCCATAACATCTTTCATTCATTCGCATTGAACATTCGTGGCATGTAGGTTCAAACCTTTCATCATAAGGTAGTACATAAGATAATGATTAACATCATTTAAACTTTACCTTAGGTTTGATTGTACGTTCTTCATAAACTTGGCATCATTAACTTAAACCGACCAACAGTGGATCAATAACCCTTTTTGTCGATCAGGGGATCAACCGATAGGTCTTGAATCAATCCAGGGTCGATTAAGTTCCATTTTATCGCCACAGTAGCCTCTGTAATCGATCAGCCGATCGATTACAGGGCTTAATCGATCAGAAGATCGATTACAGGGCTTAACGCGTCCACAGTAGGCTTCGTAATCGATCAACCGATCGATTACAGCCTCGTAATCGATCAGGTGATCGATTACGGCTCTTAATCGATCGGGTGATCGATTAAGAGTCGCGATTTCCACTCCTCATTACAGCGTGTAATCGATCCAGTGATCGATTACACCCTCTGGTAATCGATCCAGTGATCGATTACACCCTCTGGTAATCGATCAACCGATCGATTACCAGCGTCGCTGTTCTTGATTTCAGTTCTGAACCTAAACAAAATAATATCTTACCGCTATTAAACATCTTAGTTACAGTTCTAAATCATAAACATGATATTTAACGACAGATTAAACATGATTTTAACTTTTAATATGATATCTAACAACAGATTAAAGCAATGGTTTGCACATTAACTAAACTTAACGATCAACAGATGGTTTATCCTACTAACATGCAGAAACGGCATCGTTATCAATGCTCGTCGTTACAAAATCTTAAACCAGAAAACAGAACTAAACAACACACAATTTATCTTAGCTATTACCTTGCAGGTGAGAAGGAAACTTACCGTTCGTGATTCCTAAAGGCTATATTCCTTGAATTCTCTAGCCCTCTTGCCTGGCGATTGCACTCCAACTCCTCGGTACCTTCGGCCAGGGAAAACGAGGAAGAAGAGAAAAGAGGAGAGAAATAGCCAAGGTAGCGGAAAAAGGAAGAAAATGACTCGAGGAGGGGGTTTATAAAGAGAAGCGGCCAAGCCACAACTCCCCACTCTCCCACGACCTAAGCCCACGTCTGCCTCTCCGTTGGGTTTAATGGGATTTCATTAACCCTCAGGTTTAACAAGCATTGTTCTCTTTCCTTAATAAGCATTACTTCCTATCCCATATGGTTAGCTTGGCTTGCTTCATATTGGAGGTCCAAGGGTCGATCCTTGGCATCTCCACTTTTTCTTTTTTTTTTCTTTTTTCTTTCCTTTCTTTTTATAGCCAAGCATTTAACCCTTTAAACAAACTTATCAACGTATAATCATTCATAAATTTATTATTTACCTACCCATTTATCCAGAATTTATTGCAGGAAAATTCGGGTATTACAATCCTCCATACCTTCTAAAAAGTTCGTCCTCGAACTTAGAATAATTCTGGATACTTTCGTTTCATGTCTTCTTCACGTTCCCATGTCATTTCTTCAGATTGTTGATTTCGCCACAAAACTTTGACTAACGGTACCTCTTTGTTCCGTAGTCTCTTGACATCTCGATCCAGGATCTGTACGGGTTTGCTTTCATAACTCAGATCCTCCTGGATTTGGATTGCCTGTGGCTCAATCACTTTGTCCTCGCTGGGAGTACACTTCTTTAGCATGGATACGTGGAAGACATTGTGAATAGCGGCCATTTCTTGAGGTAACTCGAGTTCATAAGCTACCTTGCCGACTCTATTCAGTATCTTGTAGGGTCCCACGTATCGCGGACTTAGCTTTCCTTTCTTGCCGAACCTCATAATTCCTTTCATAGGAGTTACTCGGAGAAAAACAAAATCTCCGACATTGAACTCCAATGGTCTCCTTCGTTGATCGGCATAATTCTTCTGCCGGCTCTGGGCAGTTTCTATCCGTTGGCGTATACTCTGTATAGCTTCGGTGGTGTCTTTGATGAAATCCATCTGGACTCCCATTTCCTTCTTCTCACCACCTTCGTACCAACAGATTGGAGATCTGCATCTCCTTCCATATAGAGCTTCATATGGTGCCATTCCAATAGTAGCTTGGAAGCTATTATTGTATGCAAATTCTGCTAAGCATAAATATCGACACCAGCTCCCTTTGAAATCCAAGGCACAAGCTCTTAACATGTCTTCCAATATCTGGTTCACCCGCTCTGTTTGTCCATCGGTTTGAGGGTGAAACGCTGTACTGAATCTTAGCTTTGTGCCGAGAGCCTTATGAACACATTCCCAAAAATGTGAAGTGAATCGACCATCTCTGTCTGAGATAATGGTCTTGGGAATGCCATGCAATCTGATGATCTCTTTAACATACAATTGAGCTAGTTGCTCAATGGAATACGTCATCTTGATTGCTAGGAAGTGTGCTGACTTTGTCAGTCTATCCACTATCACCCATATTGCATCATATCCGTTTGTAGTCCTGGGAAGACCTGAAATGAAATCCATAGAGATGTCTTCCCATTTCCACTCCGGAATCTGAATGGGTTGCAGAACTCCTCCAGGCCTCTGGTGTTCTGCTTTGACTTGCTGGCAGGTCAGGCAGGTACTGACATGCTTAGCTACATCCCTCTTCATACCAGACCACCAAAATCTTCCTTTCAGATCTTGATACATCTTGGTGGATCCTGGATGCATAGCATAGGGAGTTCCATGAGCTTCTTCTAAAATCTTCTTGCGCAGTTCCGGATCGTTAGGGATACATAACCGATCCCTAAAATATAATACTCCGTTATCGGCGATCCGAAAGCCTTCGCCTTTTCCTTCTTGGATCTCTTGCTTGATTTTCTGGAGACTTGGGTCACTATTCTGCTTCTCCAATATATCGTCGAACAATGATGGCACTATGGCCAGGGTCGAGAGTTGTCCAGAGATAACCTCGATCCCGTAGCTCATAATCTCCTTTTCCAATGGTCGAGATAATACCGATAAAGACATCAAAGTGGCACTAGCTTTCCTACTGAGTGCATCTGCCACTTTGTTGGCCTTACCCGGATGGTAGAGAATTTCGCAGTCATAGTCTTTTACCAGCTCCAGCCATCTGCGTTGTCTCATATTGAGATCCTTTTGTGTGAAGAAATAGCGCAGACTCTGGTGATCTGTGTAGATTTTACACTGTGCTCCGTATAGATAATGTCTCCATACCTTCAGAGCGAAGACCACCGCTGCTAATTCTAAGTCATGAGTGGGGTAATTCTTTTCATGCTCTTTAAGTTGCCTAGAGGCATAGGCAATAACTTTACCACTCTGCATCAATACAGCTCCGAGTCCCAACCGGGAGGCATCGCTGTATATCCCGCTAATCCGAGAAAGCTCCTAACTTCGCTAGCATTCTTCGGTCTGCTCCAATTACTTACAGCTTCTATCTTTTTCGGGTCTACCATAACTCCATCCTTGGAAATAATATGACCCAGAAAAGCTACTTGCTCCAGCCAGAATTCACATTTGGAGAATTTAGCATATAACTGCTTCTCCCGAAGAATCTGTAACACCGTCTTCAGGTGTTGGGCATGCTCGTCCTGATCCCTCGAATAGACAAGAATATCGTCGATGAAGACGATAACAAATTTGTCGAGAAATTCTGAGAATACCCGATTCATCAGATCCATGAAGGGCATTCGTTTGGGAAGTTGGAAAATTATGACTAAAATGAGTTGAGTTTGACAAAATTAAACATGAATAATTAATTTAGTAAATGAAAGTTGATAGAATATAAGCAAATTGATTTCTCATAGACTATCCACGAGTCTGATTTGAATCATATCCGGCTCAAAATTGTAATTGGCTCGATGGATCAGTTATCCATTGACCTAGTTCAATGAGTTTAAATCGTAATTGGAATGAGTTAATTAAGGTTTGGGTCTAAAATGAACCATTGAATAGGCAATTTAAATTATCGATTCAACCACTAGTTCATAAGTACTTTTTTAATTATTATTTTTGAATATTTTAGATTTTTTCAATGAGAACATACCATTAAATGACCTGTCTCTCATTTAATAATATAATATTTTAATAGTGTGATTCAATATACATTAAACAATTTATTTTAAAATTTTCAACGAGACACTATTCTATCTATTTTTTTTATTAAAGTTAATTTTTCACCTTTTCTCACTCTACGAAGCACTAAAAAAAGTTCGATTTCGAGTCCGATATAGGGTGAAAACCACAATTTACTATATTAGGGGCTCTGAAAGGAAGTCAAATTGGAGATATTTCGAGTCCGGAAAAGCACTAGTTTTGTTCAAAAATAGGGGTCAAGTAAAGTTGGTTAAGAGATCAAAGATAGTTCGGTTGAGCAAATTAGCTAGCCAGAATAGAAAGAGTGTCTGTCCCGGGCCAAGGCTGAGAACAGAGAGCCTACCCTACCTTCTTCTTTCTAGGGCTCGTACGAAAAAGGACCTCTCTTCGTGAGCCGGCCTCTCTTCACTATTCATTAGCCCGGTGAGCACTGACTTTCGCCCTACCGCCGTCTTTGAATCCGCCCAAGAATCTAATCTTCCCAGGGCCCTCGACCCGCACTTGAGCCCTTGAATCGACGGTTGCTTTGATTCGTGTGAGTCGCAGTCGCCTTCCAACACCACCTAACTTTAGCCCTCGTTAGCTACGTTCGGTTGTAAGGGGCATGCCAGTTAACCTTCACTTCACGTCTAAGCACCACTGCAAAGCACCGCTACGTGGGGTTAGGGGTATGGAGTACATGAACCGGGAATTTAGTTCGAAACCTACCAAGCCCTATTTCTCCTTAGTTTGAGTGAGCTGAAGTTGACCCAATCTTCTTTCTTTTTGTTGATTTGCCCTATCTATCTTCTTTCTTTCTTTTTATATAATGGCTCGTAGAGAATAGAATCCAAAAACTTACTAAATGAAGGGCGAGAGTAGAATCCAAGAAAAAAAGTCGAGAAGAGAAGCCGAGAATAGATTCCAAGCGAGAAGAGATTCCGATGAGCTTCTCTAACTAACGAATTGCTAAGAAAGAGAAGACGATTTCTCTAACGAATTGCACTGTGTTCCAACAGCAGAACAATTAGATCCACTTATTCTCTTTTCACGGACTTGACTTTTCTTTATTTATTTACTTAAAGCGGACAGATCCTTTCTTTCTTTACCGCACACAGATCTCTTGTCTTTCTTTTTTCACTTTTCTTGGTGCTCCTCTGCTGAAAGGAATTGGCGGGAAGCGAGCTCGTGCAACGAACGTAGCTCGTGACTAACGAGCCCACCATTAGGACGCAACAAGTAGCTCTGAAGTGCGATTGCGAGCCCACCTTTAGATCGGATCTCGGATAAAAGAAAGGAAAGAACATAGAAGAAAGGAGTGATAGGAAAGGAGATAGTGAAAGGAAAGGGGAGGACTAGACTATGCAATGCAAGTACGAAGTGATAGTGGAAGCTACGTTCAATAAATAGGTTGCTATGAGATGAGGCGGGACTGAACCTTCTCTCTTCTACCTCTACTCTAGCCCCATGTAGAGCTCGCCAGACAGATCTTGCCTGATCCTACTGATTACCTGGAGTGAGAGTCCTCTACTCGCTTTCCCGACCCTATTTGAGCGCATACCTGCTATGAAAGAGGCTCACCCTCCTAGTAATAATAATGGCCCGGTATGTCTCTCAGAGCGCTGGTTCTGTCTGCTAGCCCTCATTCCCTATGAGGATGCCCTTAATTTCCTTGTTACCGTCTTTCTCAGTTCGTTCAGTCAGCGAGCACTCAAGTGAAGCGCTTCATTCCCGTGTGCTCTCAACCGTCTTTCTTTGTTCGTTCATTCAGCCCTCCTTGTTTACTCATTCCTCTCAGTTCTGTCTGCTAGCGCTCAACTCACTCACTCTCGGGAGAAAAAGTAGTTGGAAAGCGAGGGAGGAGGACGGGAAGCGAGGTGCGGAAGGGCAAAGCAAAGCGAAATCTTTGCCGACAGCCGAGAAGTGGAACGGCACAGAGAAAGAAGGCAGGGCACGAATCATTCAATAGCAGCGAGTGCGAGTAGGAGAGGAAGGGGTTAGAATAGGCCTGGAGAAAGGGTAAGGAAAAGGCATGTTCAATCCAATCAGAGCCCCCTCTGTCCGAATGGGAGTTGGGGAGCGTAGATAGTGCTATACCATGAGAAAGCATACTGAGTGGGGTAGGTTTCACATCCGGCCTCTTGTTCAAGTAGTCCCAAAAATCTAGTAATTTAGGCGATAAGAAAAGGCCGAAACTAATCTCTTTAAGAAGCAGGGAGGGCGACGTCCGTCCTTTAATAATGTAGGTTGGAGGAAAAGAAAGATAGATGACTTTATAACGGATCGTAAGCGTTTTTCTATATCTTTACAGTCTCATGCCTCACTCTCTGTCCATGGTTGTGTAATGTTAGGAGCTGATCTTCTTCTCTTTTGCTTGAATGATAATAGGTCATCAAGTAGCAGCAGATAAGAACCAAAGAATAAATGGTATGAGCCCAAAGAGTAAATGGAAAAGAGTCAATGGTCCGATCCCGACTCACCCCCACTCTCAACCAATCCAGCGAGGGCCAAGCTCTTCAAACGATCATTCATTCAGGCATCGTCTCAAAGAAGTAGTCTTGCTCGCCCTAAGAAGTAGAACTTATTATCAGGTGGAACGGCAAAACAACTCGTAAAGTAAAGAGGTCGGGATGGGTGAATAGAGAGGCGAGCAGGCCTCAAGATTGAGACTATGTTGGGAGATCCCGGACACACCACTCCTGTCAGTAAGAGAGATTCCGCCGCCCTTTCCTACGCCCACCCAAGGTCTGATTGTTTGCATAGAGTTGGGAAGAATCTCGCTTCAGGGCTCTATGCCCATGATTGATTATTGCTTCTTGCTCGAAGAAGAAGGATATTGGAGTAGAGAAAAGACGGTCGGATGTTCTGAGCACGAGTCACTATAGAGATGGCCACTGTCTCATAGTGAGGAGCATAGCGCTGGCTTTGGATCCCGGCTTAAACCAATAGAGAGTAGAGATCCATGCGATAGTCACCATGCATGATCATTACATTCTCAAACCGATCTCGGATTAGCTTCGTTCAGGCATTTTCTCACTAAGCAAGTAGATCAGGCACATTCCTTGACTTGATCAAGGCTGGTCAAGTGGACTACGGACCGGGCAAGTGGAAAAAAGCTAGGCGCTAGGCAATTCGGATTAGTCGTAAATAGCCCCAAAGGCTATTTATATGCCTCTGCGTGGCAGAGGTACTTATCTTATATTATATACAGTTAGTCTACGCCTTTGGGGCTATTTATCTCCTTTCTAGAAGGAATGATCCCCGCCAAAAATATAGTAAAGGAGATAAATAGCCCCAAGAAGATAAATAGCCCCTTTGGCGTAGACTAACTGTATATAATATAAGATAAGTACCTCTGCTACAACTTACTATATTTTTGGGGCATATAAATAGCCTTTGGGGCTATTTACGACTAAGTAGACTAATCCGCCTGTATATAATATAAGTACCTCTGCTATGCCTCTTTGAGTCGAAAATAGACCCAAAGGCTATTTCTCTTCTCTGCATAGCAGAGGTCTTTCTATTTTAGTAAGATGGTTTATTCTACGCCTTTGGGGCTATTTATCTCCTTAGCCTTTGGGGCTATTTACGACTAACTAAAATAAATCTAAATTCCGCTAACCACGGAGAAGGGCTCAAGGGCTCATTGAATACTGAAGAAAAGTGCATAGGAATGGTCTAGAGCAGGTAGGCTCAGGGTAGCATGCTTAATTGGCTATGCTACGAGGTCAGAAGCCATAGGGAGCCAAGAACCAGATAGCGGATAGCAGAGGTAAGGGGTGAAATTCCAAAGAGAAGGGGAGGAGCAAGAGAGAAGATAGCCAAGAGAGAGTAAAGAAAGAAGGAATCATTCTATAGATATGTGGTACAATTGAATGAAAGAAGCAAAAGAAGGAGGCTGGCATGATTAGAAGCGAATGAGGCCGTACGACAGGAACCTATTCAGACTATTCTTGAATCTATGGTAGCTGCGCAAAGGATTGGAGTTGCGAGGGCTGTGAAAGAGAAAACTGGCACAGAAGGACCCAACGAGAGTCAGGATAGGCGCGAGAGACTTGAACTCGAACAGAGACTAGAAACTTTAAGTACTCTTCCTGTACTCAGACTATGATTAGGGATTAGGATAGTGAGGGGTCACCTATTCTTAGCGCTAAGAAGCTTTTGCTTTCTTTCATGAATGCCATCATCATGAACTCTAACCCAAAGAACAGAAAAAATCATAATTTCCAAGAGCAGTAGAGAACAGAGTAGGCTCGCAGATCACTTCCAAGATTGAAAAGGTAGAAGCTGCAACTGAGATACTCGATTTCGATTCCGTCCTCTTGCTTTTCTGATTGGTCAAAGCTCTTGGAGAGTATGAATGAGGACCGGACCAGTGAGAAGAAAGAACTCCTTCGTTGAGTCAGTGTGTTTTGATCTTTATCCTTCCTTCCCTTGCTTGCAAATGCCAAAACCATCAAGCAAAATATGACCTGCGGGGCACAGAATGAATGAAAAGAAGGGAGTTCATGGTCGAGCTAATGTAGCAGCGAGAGGGGTCTCTGAGGAGGTCCCATATTTCTTTATCATTACACATTACATCCCTCGCCAGGAAATTCTTCATCCGCTGGGTACCCAATTCCCGAATACGGATCGCCACTAGACAGATTGTGTGAACGAGTGCAAACACATATAATAAAGTGGACTAACTCGGAATCCGAAACTCCTCCTCTTCGGTAGTGTAGGATAGGACTACTCACTCTCACGCTTACAAGGCACTAGGAAAGAATTATCAGACAGAGCGAACAATATATAGTCAAATTGTGAAATAGAGTTATCACATTTTTCATAAGATCAAGGAATGGATTGAAGGGAAAGAAAAGATAGAGAAGAAAGAGTGCTCACTATCCACATATGACTAAGGTTGGTTAGGCGGGAGTGAGGCGATGTCTAATCTGCTCAAGCTAGAGAGACGAGGTCACCAATTCAGAATTAGCCATGTTAGCTCCCCATCATCGCGGATCAAAGGCAAGCCGGGCTTTAAAACAGATCTGAGCTGAACCAGTTGCGTGACTGCTGTCCTTTCTCTGCCCCTCTTTCCCTTCCCGATCGGTTCTGACTTAAAAGGCCTGAATGAAGTGGGTATGGTACTCGCTCTACTTCACTTCGTAATCACTCTCAGTCAAGCTTATGGGACGGCGTTCCGCACTCTTGATCCGCATCTTCACTTCCCATGCTCTCTCCTACATCACTTTAGATTTCTGCTGTAAGCTCGCTAATTGATACTCGAAGTCATAGCAGAGTATAATTGAACCACTTGTTTCTGGTGAAGTCAAATAAGGATAAAGCTGAACCATTAGCTTCAGATGCCTAGGATTGATTGATACTTCCGCATCAATGAACTCATCTTCGGGAACAAATCATTTCATAAGCCAAATGAAGCATATAAATGTTTTGTTGGTATACACTAGTCTCATATTTCCACAAATTTCACTACCAAGGATAATCAATGACAAATGACTAATTATAGATGCATACAACCAGAATGTATTATGAGATAGTAATATTGAACCTTGGTAGACGATATAGATGATAGAAAATCTTCGTCTTCAGAATATATCATGGCGATTTGTTGTCTTCAACAAGTAGTCCACTGTATCTTCCTCAAAGTCCAACCAGCAAGTAAACCCTAAACCCTAAACCCTAATGATGTCAGTGAGGAGAAGACCTTCATTAAGCCACCAGTCGACGCAAGATCTCGACCCTCAGTAGTAGACTGAATACGCTTTCCTCCCTCGCGCGACGCAGAGACGATCACCGGAGGGCCGAGCCGCCTGCGACCGCGAAGGAGATGCGACGCGGAGCGCGGAGGCGGAGTTGGCAAAGGAGCGTCGACGCCGGCTGAGATGGAGAGAGGATGGCGTCGTCGCTCGAGACGGCTGCTAGGGTTTGAGCGACGGACGACTTGCAGGAGGGGCGACGGTGACGGGGATACAAACTCCGCAGGACACAAAGGAAGCGGAGCAGAATCGGGAAGGCTTTCGAGCGTAGGAGGCCGATTTTGGGATCTCAGAATCGCCGTGGAGAGCAGACGAGGGAGAGGGAAGCGCCGCGATTTTGAGGTTTGGCCGCGCGATTTGGGAGAGGCGGGATTTTGTAGGGTTTCCTTCGTTTCGCCGGCCACCGTGGACAATGCGTGGACGATGCACAGTGAAACTTCTCGCCACGTCAGATGTCGCGGACGGCTCGCGCAAATGAGTTGCGCAGTATATCATATCTGTATATATATATATATATATATATATATATATATATATATATATATACCCTGCTCGCCTCGTGATCTTGCTCGCCGCTGCGCCCCTTCTCGCAACTGCGTCACTGCTCATCGCCGCTGCGCCCCCATGTTGGCTGCTTTCATCTGGGTTTAGGGTTTCGAAAATCAAGTCGCAAAGTGCTTGCTTTCACCGGGGTCAAGGTCAATCCAAACCTCCTCTCACCTGTTCGTGTGCACAAGCTATTAGTCCAATTCCAGGCACTGTAAGAACCTATTCTCTGATTCAATCCAATATCCCAAAGGCCGATGAAAGCCCGCCCTATAGCAAGAAGATTTTTTCAACGATTGAAAGTGATTGGCAACTCTTGATTGTGAAAACAAGAAACCGAGTGATAAAAACGAGACTATGGAATTGCTAGTCTAAATATAGTTTATCGGTCATTCTGGGTGGCCGCCTATATCCTATATAGTCCTTTGATGGTTAAGTTTGTTGATTTACAAGGATACAGTGACTTGAGGTTATCTAACTTCTGACACAAATATATGTTTGTCGGTTAATCTTAGAGTATAAACTAAGATTATATTTTAGTTTATTAGACTACATAAAATAATTTATGTTAGCCCTTTAGATAAATCTATATGATGTTTGAACTACATGTTGGTTAAAAAGATTACTGCATCTGTGAAACATGTTGGATACTATTTTGCCCCAAGTGGCCAGCCATATCCTGATAACTGGATGAATGATGTGTGGTCTATGAATATGAAGGAACCCTGCTTTCAAGGTAAGTTTCATCTAAATGAGATGGTGTTTCCATAATGCATTTATTAGTTGGATTATGAATATTGGCTTATTTGATATGATAAACTTGGGGAATGTCATTTGCTATGTAGTCTAACTAAGAAGTGGCAACACCAAACAAAGCAGGAATTAGGAGCTTCTCTCAACTAAATGAGCTTGTAGGCATTAGGATGATTGATGTGGCTGAGAATTTTCGGAGACAACTTTTATTTGAATGTTTTTCTATGGTGATTGAATCCATGATCAAAATTCATTAATTATCAAATTAGACAACTAACATCTCGTCCATGATGTAATTCATACCTGAGTTGAACAAAGTCTGTTAACAACGAATTCTGAAATTTAATTCAATACTTTTCTTCAGTTTACTCACATGGTCTCGAATAATCTCTGTCATCAGTAAAGTTAGCTTGTCATGAGTTGGAAGTTTGAGCACAATAACAGTTAATGAAATGGTTTCAGCAGGCCATAAAAACCTTGGCCAAAGGCATTGCTTATCAGCTGGCGGTGAGGCAGGTTTTATTTTTTCTATGGTTTTAAATGTAGTTGATGCACCATACACATTTATCTGAATGTTTCTTTATAAACTTGTTTAAAAAAATTTCTTTATTGCTTATGTTATCTGACATGCTTCCTATGCTCATGGTGGCCATAGGTTTCTTTTTTGAGAGGTGGAATTTGTTAGGCTTGAACATTACACAGTACCTGAAGAGATGGATGCTGCCTACAAGTGGCTTATAGAGGCTACAGCTTGATGGGCCTCGCACTTAAATAGGAGACATGGATAATAGCAGAAAACTTATTCTATGCAATGAATGATTTTTTTATATTCTTCTTGGGGTAGTTGCAGTTGAGTGTGTACCTCTTATTGGTAGATTCTTCTTTTTAATTTTGTTGGTTTGGCAGTATTTAATGGATACGTGAGTTTGTGTAAATCTTTTGTTCACAAGTGAATGGTTCAATTATTTTTATAAATATTAAAGATGTGCCTACATGTCGATGCAACAGTAGATTGGAGGTCAAGATTGTTGTCCCACATCAACCACAGATTGGAGGTCGAGAGGCGCGTGGACAGAGTAGGGAGAAAGGAGAGAAGCATCAAATAGAGGGAGTTGGAGATGCAACGAAACTCCATTTTGAAATGCTTCATCAACTAGCAAAAGAAAGCATCTGGTTTCTCACACCTTCGTTGTATCTACATAACCTGCCGGTGATTGCATGCGGTGAAAACTGAACATGACGTAACAATGTAACAACTCTATCCTTGATTAAAGAATCTTGTTAGTGCTATAGATATAGCAACAGACCAAAACGTCTCAGATTCATGAGTTACGCTTGTTGAGGTGTGATTTCTTGAGGGAAATGAATTGTCGTCTAAATAATCTGGAAAACACAAACCTCATTTTTTTGATCGTTATATAACAGATGATGATGGATATATAAGTGATTAGGTTCCATTATGGTAACAAATGTCAGTTGTCGTTGAGCCAAAAAAGGATATGTCAAGGGTGTGCCATAGACAAATTTGTAATATATGTGCCTACAGTGGATGATCATAGCTCAAAAATAAATAAATCAAGCATCAGTAGAATTTAAGTTTGTCACTTGACATTGATAAAAAATCATGGTAGCATAAAAATTTTGATCTAACATCTCAGAATTCAAATTGAAAAAATCTAATACAAACTAATTTTGCTTCTTTTAAGGGAAAAACACTTATGGAGAACATTTATTGCACTCCTCTCAGTCGAGGGTGAAGAAATAACAGAACTCAACGGCTCCACAGGACCCTCCTTTAAGCTATTAGGAAGTGTCTCAGTCTTGGATGCAGAAACAAACCTACCAAAGGATGGCATATATAGGGCCCTTAAAGTTGTACCCATTCCATTTATAGCCATAATTTCCTTTTGAATTC
This sequence comes from Curcuma longa, assembly GCF_044706935.1. Lineage (NCBI taxonomy): Eukaryota > Viridiplantae > Streptophyta > Magnoliopsida > Zingiberales > Zingiberaceae > Curcuma > Curcuma longa. The sequence goes on from NC_133874.1 coordinate 1,022,098, forward strand.
CTTCAAATATTCTCTCAGCTGCTCTTAGATGTACTAGAAGATCAGATCTGATAATTCTCTCAAGAAAAATTGTTGAGAAGTTAAATCTAGACACAACAGTCACTTCATATGATGAAGTTGCCATTGAAGACCTGCAAGCCAATGAATTGAATGATAATTCTTTCAACGAGTTTGAGAAAGTTACAATGGGATCAACTATCAAAATGACAGGCCAAATTAATACATCTTAGTAGACAAGAGGAGGAAACATGCTACCATGCAAAAAAAATACTTCTACTTGCATTGAAAAATATGTGAGGCAATTGCCATAGGTCAGGAAACACCAAAGAAATATTTGTAAATTCATGAATAACTCACATTTTCTGAATAAAATGGATAATATACAAGAAAGGGATCATTCAAGATTATTGCACATGGAGTCACATTAAACAGACCGTTTGGTTGTTTCATCAATCGAAAAACTACTCTTTGGCAAACCATTGTATGTTGGAACTTCCTGTACTAATCTATCTATTTCTCTTTGATTTCAAACTGTGAAACAAACTTAGTCATCACTCATCACTTGTAAGTTGCAAGCAATTATATTGTAGTCTTAGCTTATGTTATTACATCATGGGGGCACTGTCCAATTTAAACTCAAAATATAGAGAAAGAACCATCTTTAAAATTGTTATAAAAAATCTCATTTATTTAAATGTTTTTTCCTTAAAAAAAACTTGTCTTCCCTCTATTCTCTTGTTTTCTTTGCTACAGAATGATAATGTCAGTGGTACCAGGACGTGCTGACAATTTGGCCAAATAGAACACACAATGATTAGAACTTGTAGCAGAGCTAACTCTAGTTTCTAACACAACATAAGAAAATAATTAAAATTCATGAACTTCATCTTGGTTAGCTTCATAACAACATCAAAGGTATGAACTTAATGAAAATGTTGCAAGACAGCCACAAGAATAATTGATAATGAAGAGATACAGATACTGCATAAGCTCAATAGAGTTTGCATATGAGGAATTGAAGAAATGTAAATAACACATACCTCAGTCTTCGAATCAATACCATATATACAGAATATGTTCTTTAATGGCGGCCTTTCGCAAGGTGTAAGAGGATTCAACACTGGATCACCCAAATAGAAATTAAAAAAACATAACACTCAAATGTTAGTAGAACTATGAATGAAATTGGTGCTATTAACTAGTAATACCCATGAACACTGGATCTTCCCTTTGTCAAGTGCATGGCCATGTTGACTCTTTCCTTCAAGCAAGGGAAGGAACTGATAAGCAAAACTAACAGGCAAGAAAATCACAAAAAGGACTCCTTATGCCTAGGAAGGAATCATTCCGATCGTTGAAAAAATCTACTTGCTATAGGAGAGAGTGAATCGTATCACAGAGAGAGGAGGTTTGGATTGACCTTGACCACGGTGAAAGCAAGCACTTTGGGACTTGATTTTCGAAACCCTAAACCCAGATGAAAGCAGCCAACATGGGGGCGCAGCGGCGATGAGCAGTGGCGCAGCTGCGAGAAGGGGCGCAGCGGCGAGCAAGATCACGAGGCGAGCAGGGGTGCGGTGGCGAGCAGGGTCGCAGCGGCGAGCAGGGGCACGGCGGCGAGCAGGGGCGCTGCGGCGAGCAGGATCACGAGGCGAGCAGGGGCGGTGGCGAGGGGAGAAGAGAGCAGAGGCATGGCGAGGGGAGAAAGAGCGAAGAGAAGCGGCGGGCTCAAGAGAAGAGAGGAAGCGGCGAGTAGGGAGAGGCTCGGTTAGGGTTTGGAATCGAAGAGAGGAAGCGGCGAGTAGCGGAATCGGGAGAAGGAGTTTTGTTTTACGCGTCTTTGCCACGAGCAGAGGTCGCGGTGGCAAGCAAGGGAGAAGAGAGCAGGGGGAGAAGAGAGGCGGCGGGTAGGGGAAGAAGGAGCAGCGGGAGGTTGCGGTGGCGAGGGAGAAGAGAGCAGGCGGAGAAGAGAGGCGGCGGGCAGGGTTTAGGGTTTCTCTGCTCGCAAGTGAGGAATCGCGACGCTCGAGTTGTTTTTGTTGCACGCGCGCGCGCTCGCAGCCACCTGGCTTCCACGTCGACGTCGCCCACGGAACGCCCAGGATAAGTCGCCCAAGAGAACAAATCTGTATATATA
>NC_133874.1:1024334-1028097 GCF_044706935.1 Curcuma longa
ATTTAAAAAAATATATATTGAAGGTCTAAAAAAATTTTAGCCTAGGGCCTCATGAAACCTTGAGACGGGTCTGTATATATATATACAACAATGGGCGAGTAGATGATGAAATAATTCTATCCCTAAGGTACATCAACATTTTTGAAAGAGGAGATGATGGTGCACTGGTATAAGTGAGATCTATATGTTACTTCAACTTTCTTTTTAGCAAAAGATAAAATTCGTCATTCCAGTGATCTCATACGGCCAGCTCTACGATCATCTATGAGAAAGTAAATCAAGAAGTTACAGTTGACCACGACGGAAGAGGCTGAGATATTATTCTGAATTTTGCTGAAGATGGGCGGAGCCACTGGATGATTTATCCGGGGCTAATCCCTGCGTTGGGGGCTATAGAGTGCATACGTCGATTCCGACACCCGGGCTATTTTCTTCTTCCTCTCAAATTTTTCTTTCTCCTACTTATAAATCTGACCTTATTTTTCTTTTTTGGCACTGTTGGGCCCTGGGCTACAACCCGGGAAATGATAAATGTGGCTCCGTCTTTGGCTGAGATTCGATCCTTATTCACTTCAATAATTCTTTTTCCGTCGTAACCAACTTAACTATATACCAACTTTCTCAAGAGTTGAGATGGTGGTACAAGTGGATTAATCAAGTATGCTACTTCATAATCATCTCACTCTTCCTTTTGCTGGACTATTATTTATTTCTCATATATATGGTCAATCGGTTCAGTATCGGGTATGCATAAATTTGGGAATGGACAGATAACTTTGTCTAGAAAAGTATGGATGCAAACTCCTTTCCTTTTAATTCTAAGTATATATATGAGAGAAAACTCAAATCATTTAGCTATATATTCTGTTGATCCTCTTCCTCACAGTTTGTTAAGTCAAATTCCATTCAGTTTATCTCCTGAAAAAGATACATCCAACATGATTTTTTTTTTGGTCCCATAAATTCTTCTTCTTATATTCCTTTCCCATAAAAGCCATTCGAATATTCGATCGATCGAGATGTTTAATATATCTTAACAACTTTTCTTGTTACTTTTTTACAATTCGTTTCTAATATAAAAGTTCTCTTTTCTTCATGAAGGCGAAGAAACAGTTGATAAGAATGCAAGCATAGGGTGTAAATGTTCTGGTACAAACATGTAAAAATTTAATTTTGTTCTGACCATGAGGAGTTGATTCATACGTATCAAGAAATGGCATGTTCCTAGGTTTTTTTTTTTTTTTGTTAAAAGATACATTGACAACCTATCCAATTTTATCGAGGTAGAGATAACCCGCGATCTCAACCCGTTTCTGTCGGTGGCCCACCAGTGATCTAATCACTGCCGGCCAGCCGTCCGGCAGCTCAAGCCACAACCAACGGCCGGGTAGCGACCTGATCAATGCCCGGCGCCCGGCCAGCGGCATAAGCACTAGTCGGCTGCCCAAATCAGCCGTTGGGAGTAGAAGAGAGGGAAGAGGAAAGAGAAGATTTACCACTTTACATCATCGCCTAGCTCGTCGTCATTGCCATCATAGTCGCCAAAGGGATCAGAAAGGAAAAAAAATCAGAGAAAATTGTCAGATCGAGTCATTGAGGAGAGAGTCGCACCGAGAGAAAATCGCGAAGTAAAGAGGAGAAAGGGAAAGTCGCAGGCGGCAGTGGCAGAGTTAGGACTTTGAATGTCAAATTTTGACGACGAATTCTTAATTTGTCGCTAAAAGTTGACGAGGAATAGATAATTCGTCGTCAAATTCGACGATGAATTCAAATTTGTCGTCAAATAGACGATGATTTTTGTCATAATTTTTATGACAAAAATTATTACATCGTAATTTTTGTAATTAAATTTTTTTCGTTGCAAAATTCATTGTAAATTGACGATAAAAATATATTTCGTCACCGTAAAAAATTCGTCGCTGATTTTATTTACTAATATCTTATATTTTTTTATTTTTTTTTATTTTGGGGTGATCGGCCTAGTCCCACGGAAGTTTCCCACCGACCACCAGGGTAAATCGGGAAGCACATACGGTGGCCAATCTAGATATCCTTTGATTGCGTTCCCCATTTGGAGCAAAAATTCCTGCAAATACGCCGTAGTTAGGGATCGAACGGCGGATTCCTGAGTTACAATCCGGATGTCCTACCGCGGTCTCCATTATATTTTTTAATGAACATATACTTGCATACTTATTATTATTATTATTATTATTATTAACAGATTGTAAAGCTTTTGGAATTTCGATCTAGGGCATCTAGATGGTGCAAGACAGGCGACGGCGGCTTGACGGCCAGCGGAAATTGGAGATGGAAAGTGAAAGCGAAAACGGGCGGCGGCACAAACGATGGAAATATGGGCCTTGGAGGAGCCTTTGGTAGATGTTCCCTTCGTTGCAACTCCGACGGAAGGTGGCATCGAGTGGCGGCAGCATGAGACGACAGCATGTGGGTCGACGCCATCACAAAACAGTGATTTTGCGAGGCGGCGACAGCGCGGAGCAACGACTTAGCCAAAGGGTGAAGTATTTAATCTGCCCCACGGGCGGGAGCAGCTGGTCAGGGTTGTAGATGCTTGCAGCTGAAGGTACGCGGTTCGAGGCTCATGGCGCACATGAAATACAAACATCAAAATGTGTCATGTTTCCAATACTCCTCGAGCCACTCACGCCCTGGCCAGTCCCGCATTCACCATGATTTACTCCCCCTCATACTTGTGGGGCCGGGGCGGTCGGCCGCTAGGTTGGCGGTTCCAACCTTTTGCAGTGAAGTATTTAATCTCACTTTGAGAAAAAATCCAACAAGTTTGATAATTACATCTACACCCCTTGCTTTCACAATTTTATTTATTTATTTATTTATTTATAGATATAACATTCACATTTCCAAGCAGAACAATTTGTAATATAATCAATTAACTTGGTGATGCAGACCTGCATCAAGGAAAATGATCGGTTCATGATCATCTGACACAATGTATTTCATTTTGAGTCTTAACGAGGTGTGATCGAACTTTCCAACCGTCAACACGGTCAGTCCATATCTTCTGACATTGGCGTGCCTCATTCCCAATAGTGAAGTGAATGAATTTTATAGAAGTCAACACGGTCAGGGCGTGCCCTTTGACATGATCAGATAGTATCCTATGATATGACTACGGTTGTGTCCCCTGACATAACTATAACTGCGTCCCCTGACACGACTATATTGTAAATGACTTTTTAATGAAGCAAAACACATTGTTCTAATAAGAAACATAGTCAAACGGTGTTTCCTAGCATGGTCATGCCCTAGGGCACGATCAAACCGTGCCAGACGACACATCCATGTCGTGCCGCCGTAGTTCAAATAAGCTTGATCATCAAACGTCCTAACTTGGTGATGCAGGAGCATCGAGGAGAATGATTAGTTCATGACCATTTGACACTGAGTGTATTTATTTTGAGTCTTCATGATGTGTGATCGAGTTTTTCAACAACCAACACAGTCAGAGCATGTCCCTTAACATTGGCATGCTTCATTCGGAGCCCTAACGAAGTGAAATTGAGCTTTATAGAAGTCGACACAGTCAAGACGTGTCCCTTGAAACGATCAGGCAGTGCCTTTTGATATGATTGTGGTCATGCCCCTTGATATAATTGTGATCGTGTCCCTTGACACGACTATGTTATAAATGACTTTTTGATGAAATAAACATGTTGTTCCAACAGGCAACACGGTTTAATAGTGTTCCCTAACACGGTTGTTCCGGTTGAGAACTGCC
>NC_133874.1:1028173-1051261 GCF_044706935.1 Curcuma longa
TGCAACATCAAAGGTTTTACAACATAGCTTGAAATTGATGCAAATGTGCAAGTTTGTGCCAAACTCTTGAGTTTAGGTCTAACTTGTGAAATACCTTCATTTGTCGTAAAACTATATTTTTCCTTGATAAAGTATATTAAAACAAAGTTACTTGCAAAATTTTAGCATTTTTCTAATTTTGTGGAATTTATAGAGCATTTCTGAAATTCGTCTCAGAAAGTTGCACAAAACTAATACATGGCACCAGTCGACTGTTACAGACATCAGTCGACTGGCTGCAGTCGACTCCCACCCGTTTCTCACTTGACTAATAATTCTGTGACTTTCTCTTAAACGGGGCAATCGACTACTAAGGACCCCCAGTCGACTGGCATCCCATTAGTCGACTGGTGGCGACCTTGATATAAAAGTAACCCACGTGTGGGTCGACTGGTAACCCTAGGATTACCGTCGATCTCGTCGCCTTCTCTGCATTTTCACATCCTCCGGCCATCCCTTGCATCCTAAAGCCCTATTTCTTGCTTTCCTACTTCCTTCTCCACTCTCCTCTTATAAACCTAGGGTTTTTAAGTGGTAATTTGGGCTAGTTCATCCTCTTTCACATCCATGGAGAGAAGGTAACTTTGCTCCTTCATTTCCACTTAGTTCTCTCATTTCTTGTCATTACTTTATAATTATGTGGCTAACTTTATATTTTGTTGCATGTCTTGCATCACATTGTTCATGCATGTGTTTCATTACATGTAAAGTTAGACAAAAGCGTGTTGCCTCTCGCAGGCAGGGGGAGGGCTCTTCCCGACAGCCCCCCTCTTCTTCTTTTCAAGGATTGAGAGTACCACGGTTTATTCACCGAATGCTCAACACCGATTTGAGACCACCGAATTCCAGCTCATGGATTATCAATATCTTAATCGGGCTTATTTTCAAGCCAAGACTCCTCATCTTTTTGACATCATCATGCATTATCAACTTGAGTCTGTAGTTAGTTGCACGCATGATGTAAATCTTGACTTATGCAAGGAGTTCTATGTTAACCTCCGTCCCATCGGTGGGATGAGAGTAGATATGAGTCCACCATAGGGGGAATTCCCATTGAGTTCAACTCTGCTCTTAGGTCTACAATGTCAGGCTTCAGAGAACCCGTTCGTCTGCTTTCCTGATGTTGTTGGACTCATAACAAGTTCATTCTCACATGTCACCATTGATCATATCCATCTCCATTATTTTGGCGCTCCTAGGGATCCACTTCGAAAAATCTTTAGTCACTCACATGTCTGCATCACACTACGTCTGATATAGGATCATTCTGGACTGCATTCTTCCGATTGTCACCCGAGGACGAGCCGTGATACGGCTTCCTCATCTCATTATGATGTATGCCCTGGAGCAACATCTTGATATAGATATTGCTCTTCATATCTTTACATCCATTGTGTACTTCTCGGGTCCAGCTCATGGCAAACTATACATGTCATTTGGTCACATTCTTATCTACTTCTTTACATCTCGAGGAGTTGATGTTTCTGTAGGAACCATACATCATCTATCTAAGGATTATGATCAGCTTGGCCTGCATCACCTAAAGTTGGCCAGGATAGTGTTTCATGAGGGTGTTATGACCTGGACATATGATGCTGCACGGTGGCTTCCTCTGAGTCCGAGGAGGAAGAAGCTGGAAATGCACCCGCTACTGCTGCTCCTCCTCCTCCTGCGGCTGATGCACCCCCTGTCAATGTCTTGGACGAGCGGATCTCCCATCTAGAGGGGATGGTGCATCAGGGGTTTCATGATTTTGGTCAACGGCTGCAGGGATATTACCAAGAGGTTCAGACCAGGAGGTCCAGACCTACTACCAGGGTGTTCAGGCCTACCATCACAAGGTCCAGGGCTACCATCAGGAGGTCCAGGGCCTTTGTCAGGACTGGGCAGCTGCTAATCAGCGCCAGCAGGAGATCTATGACATGATGCGGAGCATGCACCTGTCATACCAAGCTCCCTCCTCCTCCACCTTCTGCTGATGATGAGTAGATATCTTGATTGAGTTAGAGTGATGTTGAGATTATGTTTAGATTTGATATGTTATGTATCTCGAACATCGCAGCTATTTATTAGATTTTCTTCACTGACATTGCTATGTGTATGAAGTTTTCATATTTCTATGCTATGTCTTTCTCTCTTATCCATTTTCTTTTGATATATGTGTTGCATTCTTGTTTGTTTTCACTAAGGATGGTGTATGGATTTAAAAAGAGTTCTTGTAATTTAACAAGACATTTTGAAACATATTTCAATCATGACTCTGAACTTACATTTTAAACATACTTCATACCTCTATAAGAAAGTCTTACACTCTGTTTGGATGGAGTAAGGGAAGGTTCATTAACGGAAGGAAAGGAAGGGGAAGGGGAAGAGAAGTATTTATATTTTTCTTGTTTGGGAGGAAAGGAAGGTTCATTAACGTAACATGTGCTACCTTGTTTGAGAGGAAGGGGAAGAAAATGAAGGTTAAATATATAAAATTACAAAAATATCCTTACTTGTTAAAATAGATCTGCAATAATTTAGAAATACTTGTTCGTTAGGTATTTTATTTTATCTAATGCCTTATAACTATTCGTTCAATGAGTTCGTCAATCGAACTTAAAAACTAAATATATAAAATTACAAAAATACCTTTATTTTTTAAAATCAATCTATATGTGAAAAAATATATATATTTTTTATATGTATGATAAAAGATAAATCAACATTTTTATATATTTTTTTATAAAAATTTACTGATGTAAAAATTTACGACGAAGGTCGACATCAAGGAGTGCGAGTGATGAGTGACGACTGCGTTATATGACGAGGAGCAACGGTGCAAAAATCTAATAGATAAGTTATTTTAATAATTAATATTTTAATATAAGGGTAAAATTGGAATAAATATGTTTTAATATTTCCTTCCCCTTCCTTACACCCCAAATCGGAGTGTAAGGAATTATGTCTATTTATGGGCATGCAAGGGGAAAGCTTACCCTTCCTTCCCCTTCTCTCCCCTTTCCTCACTTCTTTACAAACAAGGTTACAAATTCCCTTCTTCCCCTTCCCTCACCTCCTCCCAAACAAGCCGTTAGTGATATCTACCTATTGACAACCTTAACCATCAAGTATGGTGATACAAAAGTTTTGTGTCATTAAGAGTTTCATAGTTTTTGAAACTTTATATCAAAATCTTATTTTACTAGGCCAAAAATTTTCAAAATATTTTTCTCCTATTGTATCTGATGTAAGTAATGATCGTATGAAATTTCATGATTTTTCATAGAAAGTTGAATTACTTATGCTTTTTCGAAATTCGGGTCTGAAACTCCAATTATTCAGATACCAATCGACTGATTCAGAGATCAGTCGACTGATAAGGCTAAAAACCTCTGATTTTGGCCTTTTTCTTGATTATTTGTGTATCTTATGACTTACTACTCTTTAATATATGCTCTAGGAGTATTTTTATAGTCTATAAGATTAATCATACCTATATTTTAGGTTCTACAAAGACATTGGTAGTGCATGTTATAGGGGGAGTAGGGTTTTAGGGGGAGTGTGTGGTTGAAAAAACCGATTTTATAAAGAAATGAGGCTCTTGTTTGAATGGTTGCCTTAACTCCTGTTCATTTCTACCTCCTTTTGGATTTATGATTTTTTTGTTGTCTGTCAAAAAGGGAGAGAAATGGGTTTGTTTTAAGTTAAAATCTACATGCTCTTATGCTTTTATTCATGCTTATTATCTTGTGATTCATTCTTTATCATTATGGTTATTTTGTTGATGTTATATCCTGTCATATTAAAGACCTAACTTAAACAAGTTTTTGCCAAACATCAAAAAGAGGGAGATTGTTGGTGCAGTCTTAACCCAAGTATCATTGAATTTTAATGTTTGGCTAAAATGAGTTTAAGTTAGGCAATGTTGGTGATCTAATATGTGTGAATTGAGTTCACAGGAAAGTCCAAGATTGAAGACTTGGCAAATTATGAAGTCTCGGAGGCGACCTCTTGGGAAATAGTGAAGTCCCGGAGGTGCGGCCTCTTGACAAAAGAAGACTTAGCTTGACGAAGCTGAGGGAAATATCTCAAGCAAGTGCAAGGATGGACACGAGACTTGTGGAAGATGTTTGAAAACGTGAGTCAAGGCTAAGGGATGAAGAAGGAAGCTGAAAGATGATTATCAGCTTCACCAGTCGACTAATATTCCCATCAGTCGACTAATGTCCTGATCCAAAATACACAGATAGTTTGATCGAGTGAAAATCACTGACTAGCCAACTGGCCAGTCGACTGGTGGAAGGTTCAGTCGACTGATATGTGAACGTTGGACTGACAGCTAGAGAATTAAACGCAATCTACAGAGCCATTGAAGCCCACCAGTCGACTGATCCCGGAGGCAATCGATTGGTATCGAGAAAAATATAAAAAAGACAGATTGAAGATTGGAGAAGTAAGTGTTCTTCACTTTTTTTTCTTGCACGATCTTCAAGCTCTGTAACTCTCAAAAGTCTTCCTTTAAATCTTCATTATTCATTTTTGTAAGAGGAAGAGATCATTTGTAAAGGTTTCTCTGCCTTCAAAAAGTGCTTTGAGAAAGAGAAGTTTTATATTGGAACGATCGTTGTATGTGTGTGGATCCTTGGATTAGTTACCTCGTAGAGATGGATACCAAGTAAATCGAACAGGTTAGCATTGGTTCATTTTGCTTTTGTCTTGTGCTTCCACTAACAATTTTGTAGGCAAAGAGCGAAAATTGCTATTCACCCCCCTCTAGTAAACGCAACGATCCCAACAACCCAGACCTTGCAATGCGGCCTCACAAAGGAGGAACTCAACTCTATAGAGTGGGTCCCTTCATAAGCATAAATGACCTATGGGATAAGCTCATTAAACTACATGAAGGGATCTCCGACACTAAAGTAAGTAAGTTTGACTTACTTGTTAATAAACTATATACTATAACAATGTAGGATGGAGAATCTGCAAGTGAGTTACACGCTAAAATCCAAGACCCACTTAACGATCTATATGCTATAGGACAACCAATGGAGAACCGCGATATCATAAGGTATACTTTAAAAGCGTTCCCAAGGAACACCTTATGGGCATCAATGATTGATGCTTACAAGGTTTCTAGGGACCTTTCAAAAATTAAACTTGACGAAATTTTTGCTGAATTTGAACTCCACGAATAAATTAACGTCAATCCAATCAAGAGAGGTATTGCTTTTCTTACAAGTCAAATAAAGAAGAAGAAGCTAAAGGCAAAGCACCGACTCGATCCCGAATCCAAAGACGAGTCGAATTTAGACAGCAATGATGAAATCACCACCAAACTAGTTAACTTAGTTCGGAAAATATTCAAGAAAAAGAAGGGCTTCAGAAAGTCGGATATCAAGAAAGTAACTAGAACAAGCAAGCTGAATCAAGTCGAACTGCACTCAACAAGACCAAAATAACGTGCTATGGCTACAACGAGAAAAGACATTTCATGGTGGAGTGTCCTAAACAAAAAAAGGAGAAGAAATCAAAAAAGAAGACATTGAAGCCAACATGGGATGAGTCTTCCTCAGAAGACTCAGACGAGGAAGAACAAGCGAGCTTCCTAGCTCTATCGGCACAAGAGCAACTAGCCGAGACTGAGCCCGAACCTAACACCAAGTCTGAAGATGAGTCCAAGTCAAGCCATGGATTCGTATCCGATTTAGAAGGCCCAAACCCCAATGTAAGTAATAAGTTAGTTGAACAATTATATTCGATAATTTACTGCTTATCTCATAAATTTGCTAAGTCCATAATGCAGTTTAAATCTCTTCTAAATGAAATTACACTCCTTAAGGAGAAGACTAACCTTAGCTCCTCAATAGGAGATGTTTAGAGTGGAACTTCAACTCAAGTACAACAACTTGAGAAAAAAAAATTTATCCTAAAAACTCAAGTTGAGGATCTTAAAAGATGAAAGGTTCACTTCGGGCTCTAAGTATCTTGACATGATACTTGGAACTCAAAGGGTCGTGTAACCGATCTGGACTTGGACACAAATCAAGACATTGATTTTATCTGTCTTTAGTCAATCGAACCCACAAACCACGAGTCCAAACATGAGTTCCCAAGTCCAAGTTGATTAATCAAGTCGAACTGGACCAATATTGAGTCCCCAAGGATTAGATTCATTATCTAATCAGATCCAACAAGGGTTATGATCTAGAGGGAACCAAAACAAAAACCATTCTAGCTAGATGAACTTGCTTTATCTTATTTTTTATTTTTTATTTACATTCTGAACTTAGACTGAACTTAAGCTAGATAAGGACAAAGGCTTGACTAACATTTGCCTAATTTAGTACTAGGATGGGACGAGATGATAGTACATTAGGGAAACTCGGTATAAGTAGTCAAGTAGAGTAAGCAGTACCCTACTTGGTCTGCTTAGTTAAAACTACCTCGCTAAACCCTAGACTAATTAGATTAGAGTTTTTCATTAGATTAACTTAGCATATAATTTCTTAGAAAGTGGTCGTTGCTCCAATAACCAAAAAGGTCTCTATGTCTCGCCACTGTTTGAAAGCTAAAACCTGAAATGTATACTTAATTGATCAACGATTAAACTTGAATATAACTCAAGGTCAATCAAGTCATAGAATCTTACAGTTCAAATTAATAAAGAATAAAATTGACAACAATCTCATACAACCCATAGAATTAACTATTTGACAATCTAGAATGAGTGAGATGAAAAATAATAAGTAAAAATCAATCTATCTTTAAACTCCAAATTATATCCAAATTAAATATTTTATGTGTAGAGACACAAATATTTGGACCAATGGATGTTGGATAATGAATGCTCCAGGCACATAACTAGAGACAGATTGAAATTCACAAAACTAAAATTCAAGAACCTAGGATCCGTTGTAGTCGGGAACAACGGAAAACTAAAGGCAATTGGAATAGATATATCGAACTAAATTTTAATTTTGTTATTCGTAAAGTTTTACTAGTAGATTAATTTGAATTTAATCTTTTAAGTATTAGTCAATTATGTGATGCTGATTACTTAGTAAGATTTTCAAAATCTAAATATTTAATTGAAATTATTGAAAACTCTAATATAACACTTAAGGGAATTAAGAAAAATAACATTTACAAAATTGATCTACCAAGCTCCTTAACTAAGTGTCTATTGATACAACAAGAGAATTAAATTGTGGCACAAAAGACTAGGTTACACTTATGTAAGACTCATCTCAAAAATGAATTAAAATGATTTAGTTAAAGATCTATCCAAATTAATCTACTTATAAAACACTATTTGTAATGCTTATCAACAAGGAAAACAAATCAAATCAACTCACAAAATAACTAACATGAATCAAACAAATTCAATCCTTAAACTCTTTCACTTAGACCTATTTGATTCACATGGGGCTAAATCACTAAGCGAAAATCAATAATGCTTAGTAATAATTGATGATTATTCTATGTTTACTTGGGTCAAATTTTAAAAAAAACTAAAGATGAAATATTTAAAAATTTTACCAACTTGTGCAAATTAATAGAAATTGAAAAAATAGAAAAATTAAAAGAATAAGAAGTGATCATGGTGGGGAATTTGAAAATGCTAAGTTTAATGAATTCTTCAGATTAATAGATACTATCATGAATTTTTATGTCCTAAAATCCTTCAACAAAATGGAATAGTAAAAAGAAAAAATAGTACATTATAAGAAACAGCTAGGACAATGATAAATGAATATAAACTAACAAATTAATTCTAGACTGAGGTAATAAGCACAACATGTTACATCCAAAATAGGATATTAATTAATAAATATCACAATAAAACTGCCTATGAAATTTATTATAATAAAATACTCAACCTAAACTACCTGAATGTTTTTGGATGTAAAATACATATACTAAATACAAAAGATTACTTAGGTAAATTCACATCTAAAACAACTAAAGGAATATTTTTAAGATATTCTACAACTAGTATGACATATAGAGTCTATAACAAAGATACCTTAAAAGTTGAAGAAACAACAAATATAATATTTGATGAAGAAAATAATTCTGACCAATCCAATCAACAATCTAATAATCAATAAAAATCAAAAAGACGAAACTATACTAGACTCAAACACAACCGAATCAGAAGATAGATCTAACTCAAACACAATCGAACCAGAAAATATTTACTAATACCACACGAGCACTCAAATTAAGAACCAATCACCCAATTGACCAAATATTAGGTGATCCAAACCAGGGAGTTCGAACTCGATCATCTTATAGAAATTGAGCCAAATAGCCTTGATATCCAAAATTGAACCAAAAACTATAAAAGAAGTCCTACATGATCTTGATTGGATTATTATAATGCAAGAAGAATTAACACAATTTGAACGAAACCAAGTATGGGACTTAGTTCCTATGCCAGAAAACAAATCAATATAAAAAATAAATGGGTCTTTAGGAATAAAATAGATGACAAAGGTAAAATTGTAAGAAATAAATGTCAAACTAATAGCTAAGAGATTTAGTTAAGTAGAAGGACTAGATTACGATAAAACATATGCAACTGTAGCTAGACTTAAAATCCATCAAAATATTGCTACCCTATGCAACTCATAAAGGATTTGAGTTCTATCAAATGGATGTAAAGTCCGCATTCCTTAACAGTTTCATTAAGGAAGAAGTCTATATAGGTCAACCATATAGTCAACCATTTGATAGAGACTTCTTCGAGAACATCAACCCAAGATACATCTCCTCCATTATAAAAACTAAATGGGTCTTTAGTCCCAGAAATAAAACAGATGAAAAGGTAAAATTGTAAGAAATAAACAAACTAATAGCTAAGAGATTTAGCTAAGTAGAAGGACTAGATTACGATAAAACATATGCAACTGTAGCTAGACTTAAATCCATCAAAATGTTGCTACCCTATGCAACTCATAAAGGATTCAAGTTCTATCAAATGGATGTAAAGTCCGCATTCCTTAACAGTTTCATTAAGAAAGAAATGTATATAGGTCAACCACTAGATTTGAAGATAAAGACCATCCAAATTATGTCTACAAATTAAAGAAAATATTATATAGATTAAAATAAATACCTAGGGCATGATATGAAAGATTATCAACATACCTAATAATATAAAAGTTTTAACCAAGGACAAATTGACCTATCACTATTTGTTAAAACAATAGAAAAAAACTTCTTCATAGCCCAAATCTACGTAGACAACATAATTTTTGGTTCAACCAATACTAAATTTTTAAATGAATTTGTTGAACTAATGAAAAATAAATTTGAAATAGTTGATAATTAAATTACATTTCTTTTTAGGGTTACAAATTAAATAAACAAAATATGGTCAATTATATCTATCAAAATAAATATGCTAAAGATTTAATTAAAAATTTTGGCATGAAAAATGCAAAAGAAATCAAGACACTAATAGCAACAAATGTAAACATTGATAATAACTCCAAGGAAAACAAGTTGACTTAATATTTTAGAAGTATAATAGGCAGTTTGTTATACTTAACTGCAAGTTAACCTGATATTTTATTTGCAATGGGTATATGTTAGATACCAATCAAATGCTAAATAATCCCACTTAACACTTGTAAAAAGAATACTTAGGTATATCAAAGGGACATTAAATGTAAAAATGTAGTATCCTCGGAACAACAATTTTGACTTAGTAGAGTATTCTGACTCAGACTGTACTGGTTGTAAATTAAATAGAAAAGTACAAGTAAAGGATGTCAATTCTTAAGTCCATATCTAGTCAACTAATGTAGTAGGAAGCAACAATGTATTGTTTGATCTACTACTAATGTAGAGTATATAGCAATAAGGGAATGTGTTGCTCAATTACTTTGGATGATCCACACATTAAAAGACTTTAACCTAAATTACCATACCACTAAAGTTCTAATTGATAACATAAGTTCAATCAACTTAACAAAAAATCCAATACACCACTCTAGAACCAAACACATAGAAATTAAACATCATTTTATTAGGGACCATGTCGCTAAAGGAGAAATTGTACTTGACTATGTTGAGTCCAAATCAAACCTAGCAAACATATTTATTAAATCCCTTCCTAAATCTAAGTTTAGCACACTCAGAAGACAATTAAGAATTTGCTTAGTAGAACCCTAAGTTCATTTTCAATATACACTTTTGCTCATATTTTATCAAAGGCGTTTTCAAACTTAATTTTTACTAATTTTTATAAATTGTTTTGCAAAATCTATTTTTAGAAACTTATATTTTCAAAAATTATGATTTTAAAATTAATGGAAATCTGGACTTAGTCTAGGCATTTCCTATAGAAAGCATGAATTTATAGATTTAGGCTACCCGCATCTTACAAAGCACATTAAAACCAACTTGCATGTGTACTGTGAAGCTTAGAGTAGTATGAGATACATAGTGTAAAAGTCTGGATTTCAAATGCTTATATTAGTACCTCAAAACAAATCTAGGCTAAAAATACATACATACATTAATCAAGCTAAGTGTTCCTTCATAGTAAAAGACTAGCTGGAAACATACACTTAACTTGTCTAACTTGGTGAAAACTGTTTTCTTCTGATAGTCAGCTAGTAACAACAAGTTAGACATATGAATAAGGACGAATTCATAGATGTCCAATTTTTCTTATATATTATATAAATGTAGACATTATGCTTGGACTCAAGACGCCAAAATTTTTTTTATCTATTAAAATTCTGTTTTAATTTACATGTTCCTACCATTGCTTGATATATGATTGTTTCAAAGTAGTTTATTTCAAAAGATTTTTCACAATTTCAAAGACTTTGAGATTTTTGCTAAAACTCTTTTATATATTTTTGATTATGTCAAAGGGGAGAGAGAGTAAATTTCAACATTAATTCAAAGTTGAATATTGCTTTCAATTTATTTCAAAGTTAAAAAATTTTTTTGAAAATGAGAGAAAGGATTTTTTTTCAAAGTTAAATAAAGTTTTTCTGAAGAGAAGTTTTCTTTGAAAAGTTTTCATGTCTAAAAAAGTAAAAAAAATTCTAAAATTTTTTAAGAAAAAGTGTTTTAGAAGCAAAATATTTTAAAAAATATTTTTTCATAAAGTGTTTTTCAAAAAACTTAACACTAAGTATTACTTGAATGGTTTTTCAAAACTTATAATGATAAATCAAAGAACCATGTCAAGTTCAGGGGTTGAAAAGATGAAATTTTTTTTATAAAATATTTTTTAAGTAAATCTTAATTTCAGAGGGAAAGACTATATTAAGGGGAGCTTGATTTTCATTACTTAAGATTTTTTTTTGAAATGATTTTTTTTCAAAGTAAAAGTTTTTTACTTAGTTTTGAACTAGATTGTCATAATCAAAATAGGAGAGATTATTGGTGCAGAGAGCACTAAATAATCGAACGATATTTTGATCATGACAAAGGGTTCAAATTAAGTTTATATGGTGCACTAATAAGCTGAGTTGAGTATGCAGGTAGTACAAAAAAAGTCATAGTTCAGGCTGGGCAAGAAAGTCTTAGTCTGTAAGACTAGGCAAGAAAATTATAGTCAGGAGGAATGGACAGGAAGACTTGGCAGATCAAAGCACTAAGTAGGAAGTCTAAGTGGGTCAGTAGACCAAACGTCTAGCAGAGCAATAGGTCAGCGAGAATCAAACATCAGAAGAAAATTCTGGGGGCCAAGGATTGGATGCTAGGCAAAAGTCCAACCATGTCTGAAGGATCAAATGGTTGGAAGAGGTAATCTCTCCTGAGAAGAGTAGGTGAGGGCGCGTTTCCTTGAAACGAACAGTAGGTGTCGATCTGACCTAGGATTTCATTGAAAACCTAAAAGTCAAAACCAGACAGTTGTAAAACTGTCTAAATTTCTTGCAATATATATTTGTGCTAACTCTGTAATGTGGAAAATTAAGGGATTGGAACTTCGGATTCCAAGCGCCTCTATGGATCCAACCGGTCGGACAGTCCAAGCGCCCAGAAGGGACCCCGACACCCGGATGTGAGCAGTTCGGGCTAGTGAGTGGATGAGGTGGTAAACCAGAAGTGGTCGAAAACACATCAGCTTTCAAGCGCCCGAAAGGCTCTAGGCACCCGAAGAAGGATAAGGTGTAGCAGAGTCAAAACTGACCCGGCAACCTCCACATCAACATTACAAGCGCCCGGACATGCTAAATCAGCATCGAAAGCGGATCAACGAGCTGACGTAGAGGCACTCGGAAGGAGTTCCAAGCGCCCGGATCAGTCAATAAAAGAAGTTATGAGGGGGAACCCTAAAGCAACTATTCATATGCAGTCCACAACAACTCTACACACGAACGACACTCCCAAGACACTGCCGCAACACTGGAATGCTATACCGACAAACGCACGCCCTTGCTAACTCTTGTGTCGGTAAATTTGATTTCGGTTTTTTCATCTATTTTGTACTTAATTACTACGATAGAAAAGTTTATCGATCTTACATCCTTTTGTAAAGGCGAGACTCTTTCTTAAAAGAGAAAAAGTTTAATAGTGAATTGTCCATTATAAGCGGTCAAGGACTATGGGCCTTAGAGTAGCAACCAGTAGTTGTGAACCAAATAAAAACAAACATGTATTTACTTGTGTTTGATAAAGTCTTCTGCTGTGTTTTTTGTATACTCGAATTACGAATTTTCCAAATACGTGAAAAAGTGGTAAGTGTTATTCATCCTCCTCCCTCTAGCGCTCACTTTGATCCTACAATTATGGCTATAAATCTCTAAACCATAGACTTAGACCGTCATTTATGTATATATACACAATGTTAATAAAACAATGACATCATTTCCTTGAAAATTTCTCAATAATCTGAATAAAATATATATATTATGATTGGATAAAAGGTTAATTATTACTTAAGAGTATCACTCTAGCTAAATTGATATTTATTTGGTTGAATGTTGTCTGTTTTGCCTGATTGTGGTCCAAAATCATTGGTAGAGTAGCAATTTAGCAGACTTCTGCAAGATTTAGTGAATCTATGTTGGATTATTGGACTGGTGGAATTGTGTATCAATCAAGAGCTAAAAGTAGTTGAGGGCCTTAAGGCAACACGAAAGGCAACAACAGCCAAATCATGATTTGAGATGGGAGAATAAGATATTACAGAGCATGTAAAGGCAAATTCCAACCTGAATACATATGGAGGTATGTGATAGCATGAGCCACATCAATTGCAACATCCAGACGTGATGAAAGTTCCAGGACTTTTCCTCGCTGACCTGAATTTACAAAGACAATTACCCAGGTAACAAAATTGTGCAGAACAAAAATTGGGGACAGGAAATCATGGCCATTGCAATGTAAACTGTGTAGAAGGAAACACGACTAGAAATGAGCAATAGAAACCTACAATCAAGATGTTCTCGAAGAGTTCCATTTGTAACATATTCAACAACAATGATTCTCTCATCCTGGTCCTCCAGAAACCCATGCAACCTGACCAAATTTTGATGTTCAATCTGTGCCAGCGTCTGAATCTCATTGTGAAATTCAGTTCTTAGATGGCTTTGATAACCATTCTACGGTAGTGCCATAGTTCCAAGTCAGTAAAACTAAAGATACCAAAGGAGGCATCCCAATGTATAGACTTCATTTACCTTTTTGACACGTTTAATTGCGACCACTGTGTCATGTCCAAGCTTTGCTTTGTAGACTGTTCCGGAGCCACCTTGCCCAATCTTCAAGGAAGGGGAGAAGTTTTTTGTTGCTTTCGTTATGTCTGACATTGTCAACCTCATACCACTCGGTTCACTTCTTCCGCCAGTATGTATCCCCATGCCCTGCCGCATGCAAACTTGTGAGCTCGCCTGGTTGCTTTCTTGCGTGGTAGCTGAAGGGTCTGCCAGAATTAAAGAAAGATTAATCTCGCAAAAAAATTTACGAGCAAGAAGCATCAATGCACATTTATGATCCTTTTTGGGCATTGATAACGTATGATTCTAACTTTATTGATTAAGTTCTTCAACATACAAGAGATAGAGCAACTTCAGGATATTCTCGTGTCAAATTAGTAACCTTGAGGCGGGGATTCTGTTCAAGATAAGGGTAACCATTTTGGGGAGGGCAATTTTCTCAGTTGTTCAAATCGAGGATGAGAAGATTACGATAAGGCGTCTTATTACCTTCCGAGAAGTTGTCCGACGAAGGCGGAGATCGGTCCTCAGGCGTAATGAAGCACGCGGAGATTGCCCTTGCGGCGATCGCAAGGGGGTTGCGACTTGAGGAGGAAGAGGAGGTTATCGAGGATCCAGAACTCCGGGAGGCGACGTCGCAGCTATCTCCGCAGCTCTTCCGCCGGCCGTCGATAGGGCTTTGGCTGGCCAGAGACTTGGCCGGGCTCTGCATCCTTGCTGACCGTTCGCAGCCGTTCCCACGGTCGCGCTCTAAATCGACCACGGACTTGGAGGCTCGACTTGTCTTGGTTCACCGAGAATGCCAACGCCTGGTAGGTGTCGGTGCCGCATTTTCGCCGCTGAAGTGAATGTCAATATGTATAGTTTGTGCCGACTAAAAATCCAATGAATTAATAAATAAATTCATATCAAAAATAAATAGAAGGACCTTCATCAATGTGCATAGTTGCCTTCGAAGCATAGCTAAATTGATTATAACGTAACAGACTTGCACAAGAGGTAAAAATTCAAATCCTGGTGAAGACAGGCAATATCTTCTTATGTCGTGGTCAACTGCAGTTTTTCGATTTACCTCCTCACAGATGATCGTAGGATCGAAGGATGTTGGGCATCTGGAGGTGACGGATCCACCTTTGCAGAAGCGTGCACACAGATAAATCGAAATAACATTTTTTTCTATTATAGTTAATTATAATTTTTTAATTTATTTCATCATAGATATTTATGGAATCAAGATTGATAGATGATAAATTCTACCGTTTTATAAAAGATGTGCACAAAGTTAGAAGTAGTTGGATTTAATTGTTCGTAGACTTAATTAGGTGATGACACAACAAATGCTAGGACAAATTAATGATGAATTAAATTTTAATTATTTAATAAAAAATTAATTAAAAATTTTAATTTCTAATTAATAACAAAGTTAAGTCATTCCTCCGTTAAAAAATTTTCATTTTATTTTTAATTTTTTAATATATCATTAATGATTGAAATTTAAAATCAATCTTTATTTTGTAATTGATATTTTGTTCCGGTTGAGAACTGCTTCGGGACACGTCACCGGACATCCTCGCTGCTAGCTTTGAACAGTGGATGACACTGAGGGCGATGACAGCTTCAATGTCGCCTGAGACTTCGCCGGAGCTGATGATGACTTCAGGGACGGCCTGTGAACACAAGGAACGTCAGTAGGAAGGCCAGGGGGTGCCCTGGCACAACCACTCCGACGCTCAAGTCAGGGACGAAGAAGGAAGGAGATGAACAGTAGGACTTGAGCGTAAAAGAAAATAGAGGAGTTGAGAGAGTGAGAGTTCGAGAGAGATACCTGTGGAGAGAAGTGGTCGTTTTAAAGGGAGATGAGCGTGCACACCTGTCACGTCATCATTTAAGGAATGTCCCATCATGATTAATGAGGTGGCAGGAACAATCGAGTTCCTTGTCCCATCGCTGGTAAAGCAGTATCTTGTCACCATCCGAGTATGCAACGGGGCAGGCCGCAGAGAGATAACATTAATTGATGGGGGCGTGGGCTTGTCAGAGATCATGATGAGACATACCAAGGCACTGTAGGACATTTGGTCAGGGCGGTGAATTACCAGGCACATAAGGAAGGATTCGTCTATGTCATCGCTGACGGAAGGATGCGGCCAAGCTATTGTCGAATGGTCGATTCGGCGAGCGGGGGACCGAATGGAGGGATTCGGCGAGGTCTCCGCCGAATGGAGGGATTCGGCCTCTCCGCCAAATGGAGGGGTTCGGTGATATATCTGCCGAATGGAGGGATTCGGCGATGGAGTCGGGTCTCTGCCGAATGGAGGGATTCGGTGAGGTATCTCCGCCGAATGGAGGGATTCGATGAGGTCTCCGTCGAATGGAGGGATTCGGCGATATCTCCGTCGAATGGAGGGATTCGGCGATATCTCCGTCGAATGGAGGAATTCGGCAAGGTCTCCGTCGAATGGAGGGATTCGGCGATATCTCTACCGAATGGAGGGATTCTTTGACGGTTCGTGACTTAACCAATTAAGCTCATGGACTTATAGAGGCGGGGCCCGGACGGTGGGACTGGACTTGGACTCGAGTCTGACCATTATGTTCCTATTAGACCATCCCCGGAACATAAGTCTCTCCACTAGTCTAGTCGAAGGGAGCGTGAGTCGAACTGACTAGACCGAGTCGGGCTCGAGTCTGAGTCTGGTCCGGAGGCTTTGTTTGATCAAGGCGATCGTGCCGTTACATCGTTCGGAGCAAAACGAATCGGCGGGGGACACTTGTCATTATGCGGTTGATTGTATTAATGAGGGGAAGGGCGGCGAGCAAGCGCGGAGAGGGTCGTTGTCTTTTCTGAGACAGGCAATTAAGGCGTGCGAAACGACGGGATTGCCGAATCGCTTTTCTGACGTCAGCGGATCATCTCGGGAAGTTGTGATCATCCAACAGTGGGAATCAAATCCCACCTTTTCTTCACCGCCTGATCGGACGGTTTCGGCGAGATAGGGTTTCAGTATATATACAGATGGCCAGAGACAGCATCGGGACCATTTGCCGTTTTTGTCACCGTGCGCCTTTGCTGCTGTTTGCGCGTAGCTTCCCAGTCTCCTGCCTCTTCTTCTTCGGCAAACTACCCGGTGTAAGCTTTGCTTTCCTTTCTTCCTAGGTTTTCCTTTGAGTCTGTCCTTTGTTCGGCGTTAGGCTTGTAGGAATGTCGCGGTCCGATAGAATTTGGTTTGAATCCGCAGTGTCGGTTTTTGATAAGGCGTCTAGGTCGGCGGTGAGGCTGCAGTATGGGATCCCCCGTCAGTATAGAATTAAGGTTCCGAAGAGTCACCAACGACCGCACATGCCTCCCTCCGGCTATCAAACCTTTTTCCAAGATCAACTGGAGGGAGGATTGCGGTTCCCTATCCCCAACTTTTACATTAGGGTTGCGTCTTATTTCGGTATTCCAATGAACCAACTAGCGCCCAATTCCTTCCGCCTTCTAGCCTGCGTCGGTATAGTGTTTCAGGTGTATGACATTCCCTTGAGCCCCACGGTCTTTCATTACTTCTTTTACCCGAAGAAGAAGGAAGACGGGGTTTTCTATCTCAATGCCCGACCCAGTCTCAACTTCTTAGCCGAGTACCCGTCTTCCCTCAAATTTTGGAAGACGAAGTTTTTCTTTGTTCGCCCCCCGAGTCCCTTCCGAGTTACCGAGTGGCAGGATGACTTACCGGTTCCGCCTCGATTGAGCGGATACAAGAAGGATGTCGCTTACTCTATGGCTTCGGGGGTGTTGGACGGCTTGAAGTTCCACGCGGGCTGGCTGCTGAGCGAGGAAGGCTTGTTGTTTCGGGTGGGCTTGAGTCTAGTCGTGGCAGAATTATCTCAGCCACTCGGTAATGAAGCTTTGTTTTTGTAGTCTGTTGTTTATCTAATTTCATATGTGTTTTGGTCTTTGCAGAGGATCTTTGGATGGCCGCCTCCATCAACAAATTCATCAAGTGGGACCGTGCGTCTTTCAAGAAGTTGGCGACTCCCACCCCTTCTGAAGGGAGTCCCGCGACAGCGGCTTCAACCGATAACCAAGCGATAGCGGCCGGATCCGAGACGAGGTCCCACTCGGCCACACCCTCTGGCCGAGTTGGCAAGCGGCTCCCAACGGAGGAGACCCGTGAGAAGGCCTTTAAGGCTAAGAGGCCGTGAACGAAGGAGCCAAGGGAGAAGGCGCCAAAGGCCAAGAAACCACGAACAGAGAAGCCCAGCGAAAAGGCCCCGAGAGCCACGAAGTCTCGAGCCGAAGAGCCGCGAGAGAAGGCTCCTAAGGCCAAGGCCTTAACCATCAACGAGCCTACTGATGATCCCACGTCTCGGCCACGCCCTCCAACGTTCGAAGTGGGTAAATTAAAGCAGAAAGCACGTCCCGAACTACCGGCCAAATCTAAGCCAAAGAAGAAGAAATCGAGTCCCGCCGGGGAGCCGCAGCATACTCCGGGGACGGAGTCGAGTCGCTAAGCGGAGCAGAGGACGGAGAGACAAAACACTCCACCGGGGGTGGAGCTGGCTGTGCTGTCAGCAATGCGGACAGGAGGTCCCGCAGCGACGTCGGTAGCCGAATCGCCCCTTGCCTTAACCGCTGGGCCTGTGGCGTCTGAATCCGGAACTGGAGTTGAGCCGATCCTTGACTTAACTATAACAGCCCTCGAGCCTTCAAATGTTCCTTCGACGGGCGCAGAGGACTCCGAGCCAGGCGCAACAATGGTGCCGTCGGTTCCAGGCGAGGAATCAGCGGAGCTGTCGGCTATCCCTCCAGCGGAAGTAACTGTGGTGCCGCCTGCCGAGATGGCGGAGGCGGAAGCTGAAAGGACGACGATAGCCAATCTGCCAGAGGAGCTTCAAGGAGTCGAAGCGGTTGGCGGGGCAGCCGTGGCCGAATCCCCCAGGGAGCCAGTGGCGGCGGCAGAGATGACGGAGCAGCTTCCTGTTCCGAGGCCGACTCCACAGCCCATGCAGGAGGTCCCAGCAGAAGGACATGTTGGGTCTAAAGAATGTCCACATCTCCACAATGACATGATATTGTCCACTTTGGGCCTAAGCCCTCATGGCTTTGCTCTTGGGCTCTCCCTAAAAGGCCTCATACCAATGGAGATATCTTCCATCCTTTTAAACCCATGATCTTTTCCATGTGTTTTAGATGTGGGACTATGTTTGCACCTTTGCAACCCAACAATCCCCCCCTCAAACAAAGGACCACAGGCCCCCCCTCAAACGGAAAGTCTCTGTTTGATGTCCGAATCCTCGACCCACCAGGACTTCCTGCCCCTCGGTCCACCCTGACCTACTAGGACTTTCTGCCCAGCCGCAATCAGGACTTCCTGCCCCTCGGTCCACCCTGACCTACTAGGACTTCTTGCCCAGCCGCAACCAGGACTTCATGCCCCTCGGTCCACCCTGACCTACTAGGACTTCTTGCCCAGCCGCAACTAGGACTTCATGCCCCTCGGTCTACCCGACCTATTAGGACTTCTTGCCCAGCCGCAACCAGGACTTCATGCCCCTCGGTCTACCCGACCTACTAGGACTTCCTGTCCGGTGTCTGGTCCTTCTTGATTCAAACACGGGAGCCCCCACTTCCTTTGTTTTTAAGGTTCAACCCACATGGTTAGATCCGGATCATGGCTCATCCGGCGA
The DNA here is from genome assembly GCF_044706935.1 of Curcuma longa. NCBI lineage: Eukaryota > Viridiplantae > Streptophyta > Magnoliopsida > Zingiberales > Zingiberaceae > Curcuma > Curcuma longa. The sequence continues at coordinate 1,047,562 of NC_133874.1, forward strand.
TTAGTCCGGTGAAGAGCAGCCTCGCTCTGATACCAATTGTTGGGTCTAAAGAATGTCCACATCTCCACAATGACATGATATTGTCTACTTTGGGCCTAAGCCCTCATGACTTTGCTCTTGGGCTCTCCCCAAAAGGCCTCATACCAATGGAGATATCTTCCATCCTTTTAAACCCATGATCTTTTCCATGTGTTTTAGATGTGGGACTATGTTTGCACCTTTGCAACCCAACAGGACAGCCAGGACTGCTACTTCGTCCGCGGCGGGTCCATCTTCCAAGGCGAGGCTATTCCGACTTCCTCCTTCCCGCTTTCCGCCGGGTGCAGCGGGGATATTTCCGGGAGGAATCTTTCCACCGCAAAGCACCCACTCACCCTCCGTTGCTGTAGACGCCGCTTTTACTCCGACAGAAATTAACAGAATCATGGATCTCGTGAGATCGATTCGGGGCCATGATTAGTATGCGCCTCTATTGCTGGCAGACGTGACCAGCCACGGTATCTACGCAACTGTTCGGGTAAGTTCTGTTTCTGGCTTGCTAGGTATAGGTAATATTAGTGACTAACATCGGTGGGTGGTGCAGGCTTTAGGCGAGATCCTGGAGGTGCACAACCGCTTGCCCCAGACTTGCCTCCAGTTTCGCGCCCTAGAGGGGCAAGTGGCGGAGTTACAGGCTCACGAAGCGGCGCAGACTGGCGAGCTTCAAGCTGCGCAAAGTGAGGCGACCCGACACCGACATGAGGCCAGCATGGCCTTGGCTAGGCAGCAAACGGCTGAGGACAGGGCCGAGAACTTGGAGCACGAATTGCAGGAGGCCTTGTCCCAGCTGCAAGAGGTCCGAGAGGAGCTGCAGCAGAAGGAAGATCAGCTCTCCAAAGTAGAGGAGCGGCTCGCCAAACAAAATGACAAATTATATTATCTGGAGGAGCAGTTGGATCATCAGCAGGCCGACTTGGACTTTGTCTGTGATGAGTCCGACAGCCGGCAAGCACAAGTTAAGGCACTAGAGGCCGAGGTGGAGGGCCTAAAGAAGCACGTGGCGGAGTTGACTGAAGCAGCCAAGGTGGTGGAAGGCGTCTCGACCGGCGCGCGCAATGAGCTTGCTGCCTACAAAGTTAGCGAGGAAGACCGAGTCGAGGCGGCCAAGGAAGCCTGGCTGCAGTCTAAGGAATTCACCGATCAATTTTTAGAGAGAACTGGCAACATGCTTCAATCCGGCTTCGAGGGGGCACTAAGGCAGCTTCAGTCAGCCGGCGTGGATATCCCGGATGCCACCTTGGACCAGCTGGATCCTCAGAAAATATGGAAGGAACTGCCTGCATCGGCCCGGACGGCCTCAGCAGTGATGAAGAAGCTCCCGACTGGCAAAGGGAAGGGGAAGAAGAAATAGATGCGTCCAATTGTTGCCTCTTGCTTATAACTTTTGAACTGTTCTTTTGGATATTAATGAAAAATTTTGTGGGCTCCCTTTTGTTTTTTCTCTGTTACTTTTGTTCTTTTCTTCAATTGTTATGCCTTGATTCCGGATTGAGGGAGTAAACAGGACCAACCATGAGAAGGGAGAGTGAGTGCTGAGCTTTCGAGAGAAGACTATGAGATGCCTAAGTCCTTGTCTAGTATAGAGAAGGAGTTAGCAGTGAGACTGTGTGCCCAGATCATTCAGAATCGGCTGCGCTCGACCGAATGGCGTACGCTGGCAAGTGACGGGTGCTTTGCCCGCAGGACTTGACGTGTGGACGAATCGGCGTGTGGACGATTCGGGAGCGCGGTCGATTCGGGAGTGTGGTCGATTCGGGAGTGGAAGCGATGGCCTCTATTCCCGAATTGGGAAGATGCTTGTGACGGTGACCGCTTTTGAGTCATTGAAGTATTAGCGTTGGCGGATACTCCCATATTGGGAAGGCACGGGCGATGGCTGTCGCTTCCGTAGCAGGAAGGCGTCGCGATGATGAGGCGAGGCCGAGTATTAGTCTTCTTTGCCACAATGCTGATGGCGTAGGTCGGAGACCTGTGTTGATGGAGTAGGTCTGAGACCTAATTATGTCGGTGGAGTAGGTCCGAGACCTAAGCAGAGTCGATGGAGTAGGTCTGAGACCTAATTATGTCGGTGGAGTAGGTCCGAGACCTAAGCAGAGTCGATGGAGTAGGTCCTAATGCAGAGTCGATGGAGTAGGTCCGAGACCTATTGGAGTGAACGGCCGAGAGGTCTTCGAATGAAAGGCCTGTAGGAAGTATCACTTGTCATTGCATGTGAAAATGAATATAGACAATCAATAAAGTTGAGAGTTGAGAAATGTTAAGTGTGATAAGGCCGGAGATGCGTGACGCTCCAGGGTCTGATCAAGTCCTTGCCCTCCGAATCAGTGAGGTAATAGGCGCCGGAGCTTGTCTTCTTGATTACCCGGTAAGGGCCTTCCCATGGTGGTTCGAGCTTGCCTACGTCTTTTGCCGGTTTCGTCTTCTTCCACACCAAGTCCCCTACTTGGAAGGATCTGGGGATCACTCGGCGATTGTAGGTGGCACACATCCTTTGTCGGTAGGCCATGAGTCGAGAGGCGGCTCGGTCTCTATCCTCGGTGACGAAGTCCAGCTCCATTCTTCGGCGTTCCCTGTTGTCTTCATCATAAATTTCCGTCTGTTCGGATAGGACTCCCACCTCCATTGGGACAACAGCCTCTCCTCCGTACACCAAATGGAATGGTGTCATGCCGGTGCTTTCCCTTGACGTGGTTCGGTAGGCCCCACAGTACCCATCTACCCCTCACGTGCCTACCCCCTTCGTGGGTCCAATTTGGGTTCCAGGCCATAATCTCCCGAGTTGCATTTTGGCCTCACCATTGGCTTGTGGATAGGCCACGGAGGTGAATGCCTGCTGATGCTGAGTCTTTGACACCAAGACTGGATCTTCTTTCCTTGGAATTGCCGGCCATTGTCAGATACTAGTCGTTGGGGAATGTCATACCGACAAACGATATTCTTCCATAAGAACTTGATGACGACCTCCTCCGTGATGCGGCAGAACTTTCGTCTTCCTCCAGTCACGGCAAGAATGACAACTTAACAAGTAAGAACTTCTTTTGTTGTGGCCCTGTTGGGAAAAGAACCGTACAATGTCCATGCCCCATTGGTCAAAAGAGCACGAAGTAGTGGAGACCTTTAACACATCTCGGTTGGTCGGCGTGAGAAGTTCTGGTATTTCTGGCAATGTAGACATGTAGATACTAACTTTGCCGCATCAGCTTGAAGAGTCGGCCAGAAGTATCCGGCCAATAGAATTTTCCGGACTAACGACCTTCCTCCCGGGTGGTTGCCACAGCACCCTAGATGTGCCTCCCGCAGGACGTAGTCGGCATCTTCTGGTCCCAAGCACTTGAGCAGAGGACGGGAGAAGGTACGCCGGTATAGCTGATCTCTTATCAAGGTGAATCGGGCCACGCGCCTTCGGAGTATTTTGGCCGAACCGGGGTCAGAGGGAGTGATGCCTATCTGAAGGAAGTTCACCAGGGGACTCCTCCAGTCTTCCGGCTCCGATGCGGCTTCGGTCTGATCCGACCTATATGAGCGACGAAAGATACTTGAGTGATGGGCCCTTCATCTGTCCATTCGGCCATGGAGCTGGAACTGGGCCAAATTCCATACGCCTGCCAGATACCCCAGCCCGTTGGGAAATCATGAGCAGATTCGGAATTCGGCCTTGAGC
>NC_133874.1:1051361-1057408 GCF_044706935.1 Curcuma longa
TCCCTAAAATCTAAACTAAGTCAATAATTGTCTTGCTGATCAAAGCTATTTTGCTCTTTCTGCTCATAGTCATTCCCAGTACTGTTTTGTAAGGCACATTTTCAATTGCTTCCTTGAGTGTGACCTTGATTAAGGATTGTTGTCCCCGGGGTAATGGTGCAACGGTAGGACATTCGGATTGTAACTTAGGGACCCGCGGTTGATCCCCAGCTACGACGTATTTGCAGGAATTTTCTTTCAAATGGGGAACGCAATCAAAGGATGCTGGGCATCTGGATTGGCCGCCGTATGCAGTTCCTGATTTACCCTGGTGGTCGGTGGGAAACTTCCGTGGGACCGGACCGACCACCCCCAGAGATGTGGCTACTTGGATTATATTTTTTTTTTGATTAAGGACTGTTGTGTTATTTATTAACTCACTTAAAAAAATCGTGACATAAAGCAAGCATTGAACAATTGAAGTACAACTGTGGTTAGTCTTAGAATAATAATGAGAGAAGTTGTCACCTTGCCAGGATATGTCCTTGAAGTTTAGTAGCGAAGGAAAAAGAAAAGCAGAAAATTGCAAGATCATGATATAAGTTTATATACTTCTCTACCGATGAAATTCTATTGAACTTGCAAAAGGAATTCCGAAAAGAATAGAAAAGAAAGGATAAAATGCAACATAGATTAGAACAGTGCATATTCCAAAGATGAGGGATAATACTCTGCACAAGTTTGAGCATGATTCATGTTTCTTTTACAGGTTGTTGCGTGAAGTTCATGCATTGGTTCTTGGTTGATTTCAACTAAACCACCAAGGTGGTTGACGTCAAAGGATGATCAAGTATACAAATATGAGGTTGCAAATATTCTTGCCAAAATCGAGTCTGACAACTCGACTGAATAGATTCATTTGTAGGATTCAACTTGTGGCAGTTACGTTGATTGAGATTTGAGGGAATATTGAAGTGGATTGCTTGGCTTAGTTTCTCCTCTTCTAGCAACTGGCAATGGTGGCGTAGCATGTAATCCTTCAAGTATGCTTCAGTGCAGTTGGTAACTCTCTCTAGTTTCTCTTTTTCTAGCAACTGAAAGAACAATGATGTGGAAGGCGAACCTTGAAAGAAATTGTGAAAGATTAATTGTTGGTGCTCCAACTTGTGGATGAATCAGGATTAATTCTGTTCTATATGGTTTCAGAACTAACAGTTTGTACAAAACAGGTTTGTTCAGAAATGCGGGACAAACCGAATGTCTCTTTTCTTTGATGATCTTTCCTTTAAATAAGAATTCTTGTACAATATATTTTAGACAAGAAAATATTTACAGCAATTATATTAATTACTACTAGTCTACTTAAGGTAATAATATATATGCAACTAATATTACATATTACTGCTAATTTATAGCTAATAAATTATGATAAATTAGATTTTGAAATCTCAATCATAATTTCTGCTATAATTCTTAAATCTCAACCATAATTTCTGTCATAATCTTATCAATTGAGAGATCACAACCTCTACCATTGATATCCCCCCTCAAATTGATACTCGATGATTAGAAAGCATCAATTTGGTAATCAGAAAATGATATCGTTGTCGTGAGAGAGACTTAGTAAATACATCAGCAGTTTGTTGATCAGTGGTGATATGAGGCAGAGAAATGACATGATATATTCTGTTGATCCTCTTCTTCACAGCTTGGTAAGTCAAATACCATTCAGTTTATCTCATGAAAAAGATATATATCCAACATGATTTTTTTTTGTCCCATAAATTCTTCTTCTTATAGTTCTTTCCCATAAAAGCCATTTGAGATGTTTAATATATATATCTTAACAACTTTTCTTGTTACTTTTTTCACATTTTGGTTCTAATATAAAGGTTCTCTTTAAATTTCTAAAGGTAAAGAAACAGAATGTCCTACCAAGCATAAGAATGTACGAGTAAATTAAATGTTCTGGTACAAACATGTAAAAATTTAGTTTTGTTCTGATTATGAGGAGTTGATTCGATCATAAGTCTCAAGAATGGCAGTGTTCCTAGGTCTTTTTGTTAAAAGATACATTGACAACCTATCCGATTTTATCGAGGGAGAGATAAGCAAAGTGCTAGGCGTTAAAGAAGAGATTAAGAGACTCCATAGAAAATTATCAAGAATCAGTCTCTATATTCAAAATACAGAAGACATACAAATCCATTGATCAACAATTGGGTGAAGGAATTACAAGATATCATGTATGATACAGAAGACATACTTGATCTTTGCAAGGTTGAAGGTGGAAGATTATTGAAAGCTCAATCATCTTCTTCTTTAGCGGTATGCTCTCCGATCAGTTTGCTTTCATCTTGCTTTCAGTGTTCCAACTTTCGTAGAAACATTTGGAATCAAATAAAAAGAGTTAATGAAAGACTTGATGAAATAAAAGAGGACAGCAGTGTTATACCCAGATTATTAGAGCACAGAAATGAAGGCCTCCAAGATAACTCAGTAAAAAAAATCATCTCCTACCTCTCCCACACATGTTGCGACAGATATTGTAGGGACACAAATTGTAGATGCTGCCCAAAAGTTAATTTTAGAGATAGAGCATAGCAAAAAAAGGTGTAGTGTGTTGGGAATTTCTAGGATGGGTGGAATAGGTAAGACTACTCTAGCACAAAAAATATTCAACGATGAAATGGTGAAAAAATAATTTTCAAATAAAGTGTGGTTACATGTATCCAAGGATTACTCTCAGATTGAGCTACTCAAACAAGTACTAAGAGGTGTAGGAGGAAATGCTGATAATGTTCAAAGTAGAGCAGAAGTTGAAGGCAGAATTGTTCTTCTTCTTTTTGAAAATTTACTTCTTGTGTTGGATGATATATGGAGCCCAAGTGTATGGAGAGATTTGCTCAGAAATCCTATTTTGAATGGTTCCTGTAGGACTGCTATCTTATTTACCACTAGGCATGAAGATGTGGCAACAGAAATGAGAGCTGATTTTGTCCACCATGTTGAGAAAATGGGCGAAGACGATGGTTGGAAATTAATTAGAAAGATTGTTTGTGGAGATGTGGAGGATCAAATAATTTTTGAATTGAAAGAAGTTGGTTTGGAAATTGTTAGAAAATGTGATGATCTTCCTTTGGCAATTAAAGTGATCGCAGGTGTTTTATTCCGCAAAGAAAGTACTAAAAGGGAGTGGGAAAAAGTTATTGAAAGTGATTTATGGTTTATGAAAGGGAAAGAAAACGAATTATCAAAGGCTTTATACTTAAGCTATGAGGATTTAGCTTGTCATCTCAAACAGTGTTTTCTTAGTTGTACTTTTTACTGTGCCATATCAATTCGATCAGACATAATTCGATTGTAGGTGGCCAAAGGGTTTGTGATTGAACGATCAAATAGTTTGATGGAAGATGTCACAGAAGACTACTACAAAGAATTTATTGCAAGCAACCTTTTGCAAATGGACCATATATTTTTAATAGGTACAAGATTTGTTATGCATGATATTTTATGATCTTTTAGGGAGAAATTGATGGAAGAGGAAGGTATTGTCATTAATAATGCTCTATGCACAAATACAAATTCATTGACAAAGATTCGTCGTTTGTCCATCTCAAACCAAGGCGATTTGTTATTGCTTCCCAATGTGATAATAGAGCAAAAGTGTTTAAGAGCCCTACACCTCGTTAATTGCCCTCAAATCAAGCGAATAGAGGACCATACATTTGAAAGCTTAAAGTGTCTCAGGGTCTTGGATTTCCGTGATACATCCATAGACAGGCTTCCAGATTCTCTTATGAAACTATTGCATCTAAAATACTTGGGTCTTGATCGAACAAAGATTAGAAGGTTTCCCGAATCCATTGAGTGTCTTACAAACCTGCAAACTTTGAATCTCTCTGGGTGTGAATCACTGCATGAACTTCCAAAGGGCGTCACAATGTTGAGCAATTTGAGGTGCCTTCGAATTGAGGATACTCTGCTCACCCATGCTCCAAAGGGAGTTGGGAAGTTGAAAAATCTCAATCATCTTTCTGGATTTTTGCTCGGCCATTGTGACTCCATGAGCAACATGCATGGAGGTTGTGACTTGGACGAGTTGCAATATTTGTGTAATCTAAGATTTTTACGGATGGATAAATTGGAAAGGGCGACAAGGACAGGAAATAGAAACTTTGTGCTTGCAGACAAAACATTTCTGAAGAGATTGAATCTTGGATGGACAATGAATAATAATGAACACAATGAGGAGCAAATTGCAGAGGCGGAGAGGATATTCAACCAACTCAGTCCTCCACCTAACCTGCAAGGTCTTCGCATCACCACCAGTTTCCCTGGTCGACAGTTTCCAGAGTGGATGATGTCAACTTCTGTACTTGATTCTTTGGCTGGCCTAACATTTTTGTGTTTTATCAATTTTCCATCATGTACGATGCTCCCTCCATTGGGACAACTGCCCAATCTTAAAATCCTAGAAATTGAAGAGGAGAAGCAATCAGGAGCATTGGGCCTGAATTCTTCGGCTGCAGAACACTTGCATTCCCAAAACTTGTGTATCTAGCATTCAAAAGCATGCTCAATTGGGAAACGTGGGTATTGCGAGAGGCACATGATGTTGTGGAACCTAACGAGGATGTTCATGCAGGGAATCTCAATTTATTTCCTAATATGAAAGAATGTAAAATCATCCACTGCCCAAAGCTAAAAAGCAGCATCCTACCCTCAAATAGCTCTTTGCAAATTAATAACTGTCCAAATTTGGAGTATGTGGAGAAGATTGGCATGTTGAAGTATTTTCAAGTTGTTTTCCCCTCTGAAATACAACAGCTTCCACAGTGGGCATCCAACTTGATTAATGCCAATTTGCAGACATTTTCCATGGAATGCAATTCACTTCTACTAGATAGTTGCAGTAAGGGGAAGGAAAATTGGCACATCATTCAACAAATTCCAAAAGTTAGTATTGATAGCATTGATCGTGAAAGACGCTTATTGCTCAATAAGGACTCATACAAATATGAAATAAAGGATGAGTTTGGAAGCTTCATCACCCTTGCAAGTCCTCTTATCATCTATTTTCTTAACATAGTTTATTGTATATCTTTCAATATTGGTAGGAAAAAGCAAACTTGTATGACTATTTTATTCTATGGACAGGATCAATCAATTTTACCGGATGTATCCGAAGAGATAGGTCAGGATCAACCAAGTTTTCATGGCTAATTGTGTCCTCCATTATGATCCAGGGTAATAACTAATTAATGATGGATTTTATAATATCATCATAAATAAAATGTACTTATTTTCTTTATTTCTACTTGAAGGTCGCTTATTGGAATTGGTATAATTTGACCAAGGTATATATTTCCACTAGATCTTGTATGTGTTTGGTGACGTACTGCTTCAATCTATATATAATTTATCCTCGGATTCTAGTAGTGTTTGTAGGATTGCATCTGTTTTATTTGTCTAAAGCTTCTCTTTTGTGAAAAAAATATATTTATCTTTGTATTTAGAATAAATATTTTGGATTGTGTATTGTAATCTGTAAGCTACATATTTGTGTATGCTTCTTCAAAAATGCTTTGAATTGTACATTGTAAGTCTTAATTAAGCTATTTATTTGTTTCCTCCGGTGTATATTGTTTGAATGATATTGCATATTGTAAATTACTATTTGTGCTCTCTATTTATATTGAAATATTACCATTCCTTCTATTTCTTTAAAATGTTTTTCACAAATTAAGGTTTCTAGTAATTCCTTCATAGTCGTACTCATCTATGTGAATGACATGATCATAGTAGGCAATGATGACAATGTAATCGATGCCTTCAAGAAGTTTCTTGTCACCAAATTTAATAGCAAGGACCTGGCCAATTACGATATTTCTTTGGTATTTAAGTTGCTATGTCTACCAACGGATTTCGATATCTCAACGAAAGTACACTATTGACATTCTAGATGACGTAGGTTTACTAAGGGCTAAACTATTGTCTACACCTATAGAAGAAAATGTCAAATTGTTGCCTATGGAATGAGAGCCATTAAAGAATACATTTGCTTA
>NC_133874.1:1057508-1219884 GCF_044706935.1 Curcuma longa
GTACCAAATTTTAATAGGCATATCGAGTTAACTTAATTAAGATAAAGTTATTATCTAACATGCATCACATACACGCATAGCATATATCAACATATAAGCTTAAACGTGACATGATTATGGCTCATATTTTATGATCCTCTCAAGCCAATGAGAAGATCGAATGGTCAACTTAGGGCTAACATCTTCTCCAAGTGCTTCCTTTGGTCATCATGTGTCATCGACATCCTTCTTGTAACTTCATCCTCCAATGGACTTTCCACTCCTCATTTTGTACATTACAAAATAAGAATATTCGAGTTACATTCGAATCTAAATCTATTTTATAACTAGAAAATTAGAGAGGCACGACACACAGGCCGTATTATGACTTACAGTATGCACACACAACATAACCACAATCACATCGGGGTTAAGGGCCATAACCATGCACCATGACAACCATCACACAATAAATAGATCTAGGATATCAATTTTATTATGCTTGCAAAAATTGATCATGAGCCAAAACCTCATGGCGGTCCCACTAGCTGATTAGCGGGCGAGATCAAGGTTATAAAATTTTATCAAAAGCAATCGGACTATAGCACGTTGTCATATGTATGATGATGCTATAGCCTTTTAATTTGATCAACACAAAATTTTGCTAGACAAAATACTCATACAATTATGCAACCCATAACAAGCACATATCCTACTTCTATATCACAAACAAAAAGTACATAAAACTTTATACGATCTTTCGCAAGTGACTCTGATACCACTGTTAGGAATCTTATGCGATAAAATAAAAATTTTGCAGCAGAAATAGGATCCCTCGAGCGATCCATGCAAAAAATCTGTACAAGTTAAATCTATAAAATCCAAATTCTATCTAATAGAATTTACCTTTAATGCATGTCCTTCGCTTATCCCGCTCGTCCAAGGTGTGTCAGATCTTTTGCACGTTTAAGTGTGCGTGCCTCTATGTGTATCCACACTAACACTCTTTCACCTTTTGGGGAAGACTTAGGTTGTGCTAGCAACCTTTATGGGAATTTCGGCCAAGCAAGAAGAGGGAGAGAAGAAGAATGAAAACACCCCAAGAGTTTTGCAAGAGAAACTCTTTTATACTCATGCCATGAATACCAAAAGCTTTTAGGCTTTTGGTATTCTTTCATCACTGCATGATTAATCCTATCAATCATGCATTATAACTTCTATGCATGTAACCTCCTCTCCTTCATTACATGATTAATCTACATTAATCGTGCATGATGAATCAAAATTCAATTTGGTTTAATTTAAGTCTAACTCAAATTCAACTCATGCATGTAACTTCCTCTTCTTTATTGCATGATTAATCTATATTAATCATGCATGATGAACCAAAATCCAACTTGATTTAATTTGAGTCTAACTCAAATTCAACCAACTTGAGTCTAACTCAAGTCTAGGCCATCTAATAAGCTTAATTGTTCCTTTAGTCAAACTAAAATGAACTCATCTCCAAATATAGTATTTTTTGTGTGTGATACAATAGGTTCTTATAACGTTGGCAATGTCTCTAAAACTCATTTTAGAAACATAAGCAATGAGCGGCATCTAGCAATGCATCATTGCTACCCAAGTGATAAGAATGTCGAGATCCAACATAATTTTCGTGACTATGATAATGTATGACTATGTCCTTCTATCCTCGATATCTAGATTGATCAATAAGGCATAGACTATGTCATCCTCTTATTAATTTTTATGTTTCTTGATCCCCAAGTAAACTCACTCAAGCAAATGAGCTCAATATCTCATATTGACTCATTTGAGCATGGTCATGCATTTCGTGGTCATACTCTATCAAGAGGTCATAAGATATCACTCCCGTTATATTGGAGAAATAGATTTCATCTACATCATTCACATCTCTCTGTATAATTCGATACATACCCAGTGATCATTTTTATAGTCCACCCTGTTACAGGTGACGTTTAACGAAGTACATAACTCCTTATATAGGAAACCATAGTGACTTCAGGTCTAAGGACTATTCATATCAATAGTCACATGAGAAAGTTTATGACACTCATATAACGATCCATGAAACTTTCTCATGGCGGGTCAATTTGGTATATATTCTCTAATGTATACCCATGTGTCAACATGATATCCCATATCCATGACTTGTGAGATCAAGTCATCAAGTTGACCTACATGCTAGTCTCAACGCATTAACATCGTCCCTGAATATTAATGCTTGACTAGGAATGATTAAGAGTAGTGTTCTCTATATCATCTCACTATCGATTCAAACAATCGATATGATATAGATTAGAATTAACTACCCAAGGGCATTATTATACTTAGTTATTTGACACAAATACAAAGTATAATAATCAAAAATCATGCCTTTATTAATAATAGAATATGATACAAAAGTCCCTAGTCAATCATCACATAATTGGCTCTAGGACTACTATTAACAACAACTCATATAACACACATGCTTGGGTGGGTTGCATCAACTTGCACTCATTGTAATCTTTTATTCTAAGTACATTTCTTGTAAAGAAAGGTTATTACAAGGGGCTTTATCCACCTTTGAAAGGTTACCGAAAAGAAAAATATTAGTGGATTTAGATTGACTCATTAAAAGGTCATAGGTCATAGAATAAGAGTCAAGGGTCACCGAACCACGTAAATCATTGAGTTTGAGTTGTTTCTTTCCTTATTTTGCTATTTACATTTTAACTTGTGTGTTTTCAATTTCTTTTGTTTGTTTTTATTTCATTATTGCAAATTAATCAACATGGAAACTTTAAAAAGAGGTTATTCACCCCTCTCTAACCTTCTTTCGATCCTACAAGATAATCTCTACATTTGTAATTACCTATTAAGTTTCAACATTTGCACACTTGATAAATATATCAAACTTAAACTGGTTGTCATCTAAATCAAAATAAGTCGATCTCAATCATTTAGGTCCACTCAGGTGAGACAATGCAACTTACTAAATTAGAAGGGAATGCAAATCTTCTAATTAGGTGGAAGGATCCAACTAATATTCCGTGCTTTAGTAGCATTATTAATTGAATCAACTATATATAGGCACTATTTAGCTGGAGAACAACCCCCAGGGCATAGCCAAGTCAATTGTAAGTGATAAAATTGCCACAATACGGTAAGGGTCGAATCGCAGCAATGATGAAATACCCTTCTATTTGTGGAACTGTTCAATATTTGATTTATCTGCATGTATCTAGTCGTAGGACCAACTATACTAGACTATTTAGGGTGAGTGTAATCACCTTTTGCCATCATTTAGTTGGAGACCTAATGTAATAGGTCAAGAGCAAAATTGATGAAGATTACAATCATAATATATAATCTCTTGCAAAAGCCATAAGGTACACACACAAAAAAACTCAATAAGACATTACTTAGACTTGATACAATATTATTTTATTCACCCTTAAACTAAACATATAGGAATGGTAGGGATGGAAATGTTCATGTTATGGGGATAATGTACAGTGCCCCCAACAGTCATATCCGAGTCCAAATCCGAGACCGAGTCAATGCCATATTCGCCACCATGAGGGCACCCAAGTTGACTCTCCACTCCGACCAGGAACGCACTAAGCCGACCTCCCATTCGGCCTTCACCAAGCCGACTACCCCTTCAAAGTGCCCCGAGTTGGCTTCCTATTCGGCTCTTCCGTGAGCCTCGCCCCTGTCAAGCCTCTCTCAAACCGACTCCCAGCCCCGCTCCTTGATCAACCGACTACTCTCTCCTCTACTTCTCCGAAGTGCCCGTCTATTCAGCTCCCTACTCTAGTCGAAACCATGATAGTCTGACTTGTCATTCGGCCATGTCCCCATTCGGCCATGACTCCATTCGGCCATATCTCCATTCGGCCATCTCTCTATTCGACCATGTCCCCATTCGGCCATATCTCCATTCGGTCATGTCTCCATTAAGCCATATCTCCATTCGGTCATGTCCCCATTCGGCCATGACTCCATTCGGCCATATCTCCATTCGGCCACCATTCGGCCATATCTCCATTCGGCCATGTCCCCATTCGGCTATGTCTCCATTCGACCATATCTCCATTCAGTCATGTCCTCATTCGGCCATGTCTCCATTCGGTTACACCTCCATTCGACTGTACCGTCGATCGAGTCACTGAGTGGTCGGATCGTCAGTCGGCCACCACCCTTGCCTTTCGAACCTCTCGTTAAGTCGAATCGCCGGATTGCCCTACAGTGCCCTGGCATATCCCATCATGACTTCTGACAAGCCCACACCCCCATTTATTACCGCCATCCCTCTGACACCAGCATGGGCTGCGACAAGATAGCTAGCGCCAGCGATGGGACAGGGGACTCGATTGTCTCTAACACCTCATTAATATTGATGTGATATTCCTTAAATGATGACATGACAGGTATGCATGATCATCTCTCCTTAAAACGACCACTCCCTCCGCAACAGGTATGCTCTCTGCTCCCGCACTCTTCTACACGCTCAAGTTCACTACTGTTTATCTTCTTCCTACTCCCGTTGTTCTTGACTTGAGCGTCAGAGTGGTCGCGTCAGGGCACCCCTGGCCTTCCTACTCACGTTCCTTGTGTTCGCAGGTCCTGGAGGTCTTACCGCACTCCACCCATCTTCCTATTCCACGCCGACGACGGGGAAAGTCCTGGAGGTCTTACCGCACTCAACTCCTCCTCCGGTCCCCCGCCTACGACGGAGAAGGTCCGGTGACTTGTCCAGCCGCTAGTTTCAACCGGAACATATTTTGGCGCCGTCTGTGGGAACATACAACGTCCGAATTTGAAACGCCAATGGACGATCCTATCGACCTCCTCCCCTCACTATGACGCAGGAAGACTTCGATAGGGCGGTGGCCGCCGCCGTCCTGGCGGTTTCCAGACATCTGCCAGCGGCGCCGGCCACTCCTGGCAACCTTATCGAAGTCTTAGCCCATACTGTTAAGGACCAGCTCCTCGGAGCCCAACCTGCTCAGTATCCTTCCAAATATTTTCTGTTATAATTTTTTATGATTAATGATCATGCTCCTTGTAGGCCACTTCCCGAGTCCTCCATATATTATCTGGTCTCGGACCAGCTTCACCAACAATTGCCCCTTTTAAGAGTTCAATCTCTCCCGACTCGGACATAGTCGCGGATCGAGCTAATTCAGGTCTCGGACCTGCGCCATCGACACTACTCTCCCGACTCGGACATAGTCGCGGATCGAGCTAATTCAGGTCCCGGGCCTGCGCCATCGACACTACTCTCCCGACTCGGACATAGTCGCGGATCGAGCTAATTCAGGTCTCGGACCTGCGCCATCGACACTACTCTCCCGACTCAGACATAGTCGCGGATCGAGCTAATTCAGGTCTCGGACCTGCGCCATCGACAATATTCTCCCGACTCGGACATAGTCGGGATCGAGCTCTAATTCAGGTCTCGGACCTGCTCCATCAGCAATTGCCCTTTTCAGGGTTCAACCTCTCCCGACTCGGACATAGTCGGGATCGAGCTCAAATTCAGGTCTCGGACCTGCTCCATCGGCAATTGCCCCTTTTCAGGGTTCAACCTCTCGGCCTCATTCATTCAGTGGCTCAGCTCAATCTTCCGAGCACTCAGCCTTCCTACACCCTCTCGGCCTCATTCATTCAGTGGCTCAGCTCAATCTTCCGAGCACTCAGCCTCCCTACAGCCCTCTCGGCCTCATTCGTTCAGTGACTCAGCTCAATCTTCCGAGCACTCAGCCTCCCTACAATCCTCTCGGTCTCATTCATTCAGTGGCTCAGCTCAATCTTTCGACTTCTCAGTCTCTTCAGTAGCCCTCTCGACTTCATCCATTCAGTAGCTCAGCTCGGAATCTCGAGCAATCAGTCTCTTCCATAGCCTCCCGACAAACCCTGACTCTTATAGGGAAATCACATGAACTTAGCAAACACGATATCCTTGGTCTCGGACTAGTAGACTATCCCTAGTCTTGCACCAGCAGCTTCCTCTAACAATTGCTTCTCAGGGTTTGATCTCTCCTGACTTATGGATAAAGTTTAATCATATTATTCTTGGTCTCGAACCAGTGGCTTCATCCAACAACTGCTTCTCAAGGAAGGTTCAATCTTCCTTGCCTTACACGCGGATACAGTTTAATCCCTGTACGCTGAGCTATTCTAACTTCAATCTATTATCGCTTCTATTATCTCGGACTCCAGGTGCCTCTCCCTCTCTCAACTCAGTAATATTGATATTACAGTAATTTTCCTTCAACATAGAGGATAAGATAAGAACGAAAGATGTTTATACAAAACTCTACGACAAACAGTATATACAGTCACCCACCTCTCCTCATCGACTCGGACAGCTCAACCCTCACCAAATCCATTAAGGTACCAAGAAGGATCAATCCAGCATGATACCTCTGCTCCAAGGTCAAAGCCACACTATAGCCTCTTGGCTGTCTTAGCTTAGAACATATCTTGAAACTCGTCCAAGAAGAGCCATTCCTCTTCGAGTTGTCCATTGATCCTCCTCGCCACTCCTGTAAACTTCTTTCTCTGATCTGACCAGCTCCAGCTCAGTCTGTAAACACCCTTGTCCCTCTATGGCCTCCTCAGCAAGTAGCAATCGCCAAGTAAACTCGACCGTCTGATCCCTCATTGCTTGCTTCTTAGCAGTAGCTTTCTCCTCGGCCTCCTTTTCCTTTGTAGGCGTTCGTATGTCGGCCTCTTGTCTGCAATAACTCGGCCTAGGCCGCCTTCAACTCGGCTTTCATTGCTTCTGAGTCGGGGAAAGTATGAGCAACCATAAGTCTCTCACTCTGCAAATCACCCTAGCATCCTCTGGACCCACTGAAATAGATGAGATAAGCGGTTGTGGATCTCTAGATACTTCGCCCATAACTGCAAAATTAATCATCGTTAAAGGACATACACTTATCGAGTGGTTGCGATAGATAAGACTTCAATAGTACTCAGGCACCCTTGGTGCAACAAGCCTTTCCCGTTTACTAATTTGTTCACGCCCAATTCCAAACCAGCAACCTCAATAAAAAGTTTGCTCTTGCATATATGACACTACGGGATTGATTCGGTGATTTTAACGGTCACTCACTCGAGAAGTATATAGGAGTCAGGATTTAAGATAGAAACATTATAACCTCCACCCTTTATGAGGCTAGGCAACTCGTCCGCGAACGAGTGTCAAGCAGCTCGGGAGGTCGGCAACACCGGTCGGGGATAATGTAGCGCGCGAGAGCTCGGCGTGGCCGACTCTGAGCACTTGGCATGCAACTGCTGATCTCTCAAGTCTTTCTCTCCCCTCCCACTTCACAAACAGCGCACAAAACATGTAACTGAGATGGCAGTCAGATGTTTCTCTCTCTCCTCCCACTTACAAACAATTAAACCATTGTCCCTTTTATTTTGCCGAGCTCTTGCTAGGCCACTCGGCCGAGGGGAAGAAGGGTATGGATCATCTTTTACTACTCTTTTATTTGCATTATCCTGCATGCTATGCACCACGCGCGAGGTCTGCCCCGAGATCTACCACGCAAGGCTCTGTACCGAGCTACTGAGCACTGCCACAGCAGAGGAGAGCTCAACACCGAGCTCTGCCACAGCAGAGGCGAGCTACCAAACTCTGCCACAGCAGAGGAGAGCTCCGCACCAAGCTTGGCCGCCACACACGGCCACGGCTTCCGAACCCGGGCGAGTTCGTAGGTTGAGACACGCGGCAGCTCTGTCGAGCTTCTTGTTCCGGCTAAATGCCACGGATGGTCACGAACCACCAGTCAACGAACCGTCCGACGTATGCGACTTCCTACTGCGGAGCTTGAGGGAGAGGATGATGAGGACCTGAAATGCACTTCAACAGGAAGGTGAGAATGGTGCCGGCAAGTCGCCGGCAGGCGGCACTCCGACGCTCAAGTATAGTATTCCTGTGGAAGAAAAATGAAATTACTGAAGAAGAAGAAGAAAAATGCACTTAGAAAATCAAACCAGCCCCTTCAGCCGAAGCGAAGAAGAAGAAGAAGAAACCCTCCCTAGAAGAATCAAACCAGCCCCCCCTCCCAACCGAAGCCTCCTTGATAAAGCCCATGGAAAGCTCTCTGTGTACAACCCCCCCCCCCATCCCTTTGCTAGAGCCCTCTTTATGTATGAGAAGACCCTTAGATTTGACATTTTGTGTACAAAAAGGGGATTCAATGACATCTGATTTGACAACTCCATAAATGCCCTTTATGTTGCTATGAGTCTTGGGAATATGCACAGGTTTGAATTTTGGGTCTCCATCCGGAAAAGAACCATGTCATTTTATAACACCGGCATCATAAGTCTCCCCTCCAAGTCTAGTCGAAGGAGGCGTAGTCCGACTGACTGGACTATGTTTAATGATCCAACCGTCTCACTTGCTATATTTGTGCAGAGATCCTGAATTGCTAAAATGACTGAGAGGCTGAAGTGAGATGCCAAGATGAGATGAGATGACCGAGATGGCCGAGTGGCTTAATGGCCGAGTTGACAGAGTGGTAGAGCTGAATGGCTGAGTGGCCGAGTGGCCTAATGGACGAGTGGCAGAGTTGCCAAGTGGCCGAATGATCGAGTGAGGCTCGAGCGAGGCCGAGGCCGAGTGAGGATGAGGCCGAGTGAGGCTGAGGCCGAGTGAGGCTGAGGCCGAGTGAGGCTGAGGCCGAGTGAGGCTGAGGCTGAATGAGACTGAGTGAGCCGAGACCGAGTGAGGCCGAGGCCGAGTGAGGCTGAGGCCGAATGAGACTAAGTGGGGCTGAGGCCGAGTGAGGCTGAGGCCGAATGAGGCTGAGGACGAGTGAGGCTGAGGCTGCAGGCCGAGACTGAGTGGGGCCGAGGCCGAGTGAGGCTGAGGCCGAATGAGGCTGAGGCTGAGTGAGGCTGAGGCGAGAATGAGACTGAGGTGAGCCGAGGCCGAGTGAGGCCGAGGCCGAGTGAGGCTGAGGCCGAGTGAGGCTGAGGCCGAATGAGGCTAAGTGGGGCCGAGGCCGAGTGAGGCTGAGGCCGAGTGAGGCTGAGTGGGCCGAGGCCGAGTGAGGCTGAGGCCGAGTGAGACTGAGTGAGCCGAGGCCGAGTGAGGCCGAGGCCGAGTGAGGCTGAGGCCGAATGAGGCTAAGTGGGGCCGAGGCCGAGTGAGGCTGAGGCCGAATGAGGCTGAGTGAGGCTGAGGCTGAATGAGACTGAGTGGGGCCGAGGCCGAGTGAGGCTGAGGCTGAGGCCGAATGAGGCTGAGGCCGAGTGAGACTGAGGCTGAATGAGACTGAGTGAGCCGAGACCGAGTGAGGCCGAGGCCGAGTGAGGCTGAGGCCGAATGAGGCTGAGTGGGCCGAGGCCGAGTGAGGCTGAGGTCGAGTGAGGCTGAGTGGGCCGAGACCGAGTGAGGCCGAGGCCGAGTGAGGCTGAGGCCGAGTGGGGTCGAGGCCGAGTGAGGCCGAGGCCGAGTGAGGCTGAGTGGGCCGAGACCGAGTGAGGCTGAGGCCGAGTGAGGCTGAGGCCGAGTGAGGCCGAGTGAGGCTGAGGACGAATGAGGCCGAGGCTGAGGTCGCTGAGGCCGAGGCCGAGTGAGGCTGAGGCCGAGTGAGGCCAAGGCCGAGTGGGCCAAAATCGAGTGAGGCTGTGGCCGCTGAGGCCGAGTGAGGCTGAGGCCGAGTGAGGCCAAGGCCGAGTGAGGCTGAGACGAGCTGTTTGAGACGGCAAACATGCCAAGTGCGCAGAGTGGCTAGAGGGAATGGCCGAGTGGCCGAGCTGCCGAATGGCCGAGTGGCCAAACTTGTCGAGTGGCCGAATGACCAAGTGGCCAAATGGCCAAGTGGCCGAATGGCCAAGCTGCTAAGATGACGGAGCTGTCATAAGGCAATGTCGTCGAGCGCGGAGCTCGGAGGTCCAGCCTGTCGTAAGGCAATGTCATCGAGCACGGAGCTCGGAGATCCGGCCTGTCGTAAGGCAATGTCATCGAGCGCGGAGCTCGGAGGTCCAGCCTGTCGTAAGGCAATGTCATCGAGCGCGGAGCTCGGAAATCCGGCCTGTCGTAAGGCAATGTCATCGAGCGCGGAGCTCGGAGATCCGGCCTGTCGTAAGGCAATGTCATCGAGCGCGGAGCTCGGAGGTCCAGCCTGTCGTAAGGCAAAGGCAGAGGCCGAATGAGGTCGAGACCGAATGAGGCCGGGTTGAGTAAAGCTTAGTAGCCGAGGGAGGCAAAGGTCGAATGAGGCCGAGATCGAGTAATGCCGAGTAACGTTGCGGCAGGCCGAATGAGGCCGAGGCCAGACGAGGCCGAGGATGAGTACAACTGAGTAGCCGAGTAAGGCTTAGTGATCGAGAAACCAGGCTGTTGAGCTAACTGAGCTGCTGAGCTAACAGAGCTACTGAGTGGCAAAGCGGCTGAGCTGACAGAGCTGCTGAGCTAACAGGGTTGCTGGGCTGACAGAGCTGCTGAGTAGCAAAGTGGCTGAGCTGTGCTGAGCTGACAGGGTTGCTGGGCTGACAGAGCTGCTGAGTAGCAAAGTGGCTGAACTGTGCTGAGCTGACAGGGTTACTAGGCTGACAGAGCGTGGAATCTCAGGATGGAGTTGAGCATGGAGCTCGAAGTGCCTGTAGAAAGGCTGAGCGAGCGGATTCTTACCTCCATTGAGTGCGGAGTCTCAGGATGGAGTTGAGCAAGGAGCTCGGAGTGCGTGTAGAAATGGAGCGAGCGGATCCCTACCTCCATTGAGTGCGAAATCTCAGGATGGAGTTGAGCATGGAGCTCGGAGTGCCTGTAGAAAGGCTGAGCGAGCGGATCCCTACGTCCATTGAGTGCGGAATCTCAGGATGGAGTTGAGCAGGGAGCTCGGAGTGCCTGTAGAAAGGCTGAGCGAGCGGATCCCTACCTCCATTGAGTGCGGAATCTCAGGATGGAGTTGAGCAGGGAGCTCGGAGTGCCTGTAGAAAGGCTGAGCGAGCGGATCCCTACCTCCATTGAGTGCGGAATCTCAGGATGGAGTTGAGCAGGGAGCTCGGAGGTGCCTGTAGAAAGGCTGAGCGAGCGGATCCCTACCTCCATTGAGTGCGGAATCTCAGGATGGAGTTGAGCAGGGAGCTCGGAGTGCCTGTAGAAAGGCTGAGCGAGCGGATCCCTACGTCCATTGAGTGCGGAATCTCAGGATGGAGTTGAGCAGGGAGCTCGGAGTGCCTGTAGAAAGGCTGAGCGAGCGGATCCCTACCTCCATTGAGTGCGGAATCTCAGGATGGAGTTGAGCAGGGAGCTCGGAGTGCCTGTAGAAAGGCTGAGCGAGCGGATCCCTACCTCCATTGAGTGCGGAATCTCAGGATGGAGTTGAGCAGGGAGCTCGGAGGGCCTGTAGAAAGGCTGAGCGAGCGGATCCCTACCTCCATTAAGTGCGGAATCTCAGGATGGAGTTGAGCATGGAGCTCGGAGTGCCTGTAGAAAGGCTGAGCGAGCGGATCCCTACCTCCATTGAGTGCGGAATCTCAGGATGGAGTTGAGCAGGGAGCTCGGAGTGCCTGTAGAAAGGCTGAGGGATCGGGAAGCCTGGGAAGGCTGGGAAGGGCGAGCATCCTGGGAAGGCTGAGAAGGCTAAGCAGTCTCGGAAGACTGAGCAGTAGGGAAGCCTGGGAAGGATGAGCAGCCTGGGACGGCTGAGAAGGCTGAGCAGCCTGGGAAGAGCGAGGCCGAGCATGGCCGAGTAAGGCCGAGAAAGGAAATCAGGCCAAGCAGAGAAACCAGGCCATGCCAGGGAAAGCAGGGAAGAGCGAGGCCGAGCAAGGCCGAGATGTCAGGCCAGGCCAGGCCAGGCCAGGCCAGAGAAGGCCAGGCCAGGGAAGGCCGGGAAGCCAGGCCATGGAAGCCAGGGAAGGCAAGGAAGTTTGGTCGGCGGTGACCAGGACGGAGAGGCACTGGCTGACAGGGATGTCGAGGGCATCGTAGCTGTTCTGCATCGAGTGGGACCTGTCCATCTCCACAAGCAACATCGAATATGATTGGATCCAGAAATTTAATGTTACCTTCAATTCGACGTTGCAGATGCGGTAACGGTAGGTTTTGCCGGCCTCCATAAAGAAGAGTGGCCGCTCGTCGTTGCCTGAGGCGTCCTTGCCCGAGTGGCCGTTGATGAGGATCGCTTGCTGGGTGTTGGACGCCTGCTATGCAGGCAGGTCAGAGCTGGCGTGAGCTGGACGGCATGGTCTGCAAGCGGTCAGAGGTGCTGCAGGGGGGTCCAGGCGCGTGCCGCATTTGGTTTGCTTGACCAGCTGGCGTACGGTGGATGCCTGCTGCAGATGAGCAGAGGCAATCTGCTGTCCACGGTGGAAGCTTCCTGCATGTGAGGGGAAGCGTGCTGCATGTGAGCAGCTTGCGTTGGAGTGGCATTGGAGGGAGGCCTGCTGTGAGCAGGCGACATGGTGTTGGTGGGGAGCCTGCTGTGAACAAGTGGCGTGCGGTGGGAAGTCTGTTGATCTGCGGTGGACAGCTGCATGCAAGCACTTGGAGTGCAGTGGGGAACGTGCTGCAGGCAAGTCAAAGCTACTTTCGGCGTGCTGCAGACGGGAGAGGCGTGTTGCAGCGGGCTGGGATGGCTTTCGGCATGTTGCAGGCGGAAAGAGGCGTGTTGTAGTGGAATGGAGTGCAGCAGCGTGATGTGGCATTGGTAGTGGACTGAGTTTGCTGAGTTTGCTGTAGACGGACACATGCTATAGGCGGGCTGGACGTATGCGGCAGGCCACAGCTGGTGCCGTAGTATGATGGACGTCGGATGCATGCGAGCTGATGCGGCGCTGAGGTGGCAGGCATCACTTACATGGATGAGATGTTTTTGCAGCCGGAGTAGCGCTGACGACGCCGGAGAATTAGGGGAGGTGGCAGTGAAGAGCTCTGGGGAGAGAGGCTTCTTGGAGACAATTGATCTTAAGCTGAAGCTTTAACCCCTTTAATATTAATTCCAAATGCTGATCAGCTCTTCTCCGACAGACCCAAACTCTGACATGCTACCTCGAGCCGAGCGCCTTGTGAGCATCCAAGATCAAGCAACGAAGCACCTGGAGAAATAAGCTTGTACTGCTTCTGCAGAGGCATCCCTGTAGAAGAAGTCCGGAGCGCCGGCGCCGTCTTCTAGTTCCATCTCACTCTCGCTCGCTCCTGGCTTGTTGCTCCAATCCTACGGTGGGTTGGACGAACGCTGCAGGCGGCAGCTGGTGATGAAGTTGGGGCAGAGGAGGGGAGGTAGAGAAGATCACTACCGGCTGCCACTTGCTGCCCGACGCTCCCAACTGCCACGACAGCTCCTCCATATATCTGATTCTGGTCTCAAATAAGTGACGATCCAAGATTCTTAGAGCTCCTCCCGTTGGTAGTGAACTAAGTAGTATGATATGTTGACGAGTTGCCGCAGACAAGATGTAATGAGAGCATGAAAGTGCTTGGAACAGTTTTATTGGTCCCTTTCTCCGACGGAATCATGGTTGTCGGAAGTTCTTCTAGTGTTAACCATCACGACGTTCAACTCAGTTTTCCCACAGACGGCGCCAAAATGTTCCGGCTAAATGCCACGGATGGTCAAACTACCAGTCAACGAACCGTCCGACGTATGCGACTTCCTAGCGGAGCTTGAGGGAGAGGATGATGAGGACCTGAAATGCACTTCAACAGGAGGTGAGAATGGTGCCGGGAAGTCCCGGCATGCCACTCCGACGCTCAAGTAAGTATTCCGTGGAAGGAAAATGAAATTACTGAAGAAGAAAAAGAAGAAAAGCTTAGAAAAATCAAACCAGCCCCCCCTCCCAGCCGAAGCAGCCGTCGAAGAAGCTCCCGACCTCCCGAAGATGAAGCCCCCCCCCCCCCCCTTTGCCCCTTTGCTAGAACCCTCTTTATGTATGAGAAGACCCTTAGATTTGACATTTTGTGTACAAAAAGGGGATTCAATGACATCCGATTTGACAACTCCATAAATGCCCTTTATGTTGCTATGAGTCTTGGGAATATGTACAAGTTTGACTCTTGGTCTCCATCCGGAAAAGAACCATGCCATTTTATAACACCGGCATCAGTTCCCTCACCTATTTAAGCTAGCTAGAGGCTGATTACAAATCCTAAACTATGTTAATTCGTTCATTTTCAAACCTCGAAGAGGTAACTCCTTGACAATGTGGAAGCACTAAGGGAGGAGAGAAGAAAAACTTAAGGGGACATCTCATTTGCGTGACCGGACTCTCCACTCCGACCGGGAATGCACTAAGCCGACCTCCCATTTGGCCTTCACCGAGCCGACTGCCCCTTCAGAGTGCCCCAAGTTGGCTTCCTATTCGGCTCTTCCGTGAGCCTCGCCCCTGTCAAGCCTCTCTCAAACCGACTCCCTGCCCCGCTCCTTGATCAACCGACTACTCTCTCCTCTACTTCTCCAAAGTGCCCGTCTATTCAGCTCCCTACTCTAGTCAAAACCATGATAGTCCGACTTGCCATTCGGCCATGTCCCCATTCGGTCATGATTCCATTCGGCCATATCTCCATTCGGTCATGTCTCCATTCGGCCATGTCTCCATT
The DNA here is from genome assembly GCF_044706935.1 of Curcuma longa. NCBI lineage: Eukaryota > Viridiplantae > Streptophyta > Magnoliopsida > Zingiberales > Zingiberaceae > Curcuma > Curcuma longa. The sequence goes on from NC_133874.1 coordinate 1,072,072, forward strand.
CGGCCATATCCCTATTCGGTCATGTCCCCATTCGAGCCATATCTCCATTCGGCCATGTCTCATTCGGCCATGTCCCCATTCGGCAATGACTCCATTCAGCCATGTCTCCATTCGGCCATATCTCCATTTGGCCATGTCCCCATTCGACCATGTCTCCATTCGGCCATATCTCCATTCGGTCATGTCTCCATTCGGTTACACCTCCATTCGGCTGTACCATCGATCGAGTCACTGAGTGGTCGGATCGTCAGCCGGCCACCACCCTTGCCCTTCGAACCTCTCGTTAAGTCGAATCGCCGGATCGCCCTACAGTGTCCTGTCATATCCCATCATGACTTCTGACAAGCCCACACCCCCATTTATTACCGCCATCCCTCTAACACCAGCATGGGCTGCGACAAGATAGCTAGCGCCAGCGATGAGATAAGGGACTCGATTGTCCCTGACACCTCATTAATATTGATGGGATATTCCTTAAATGATGACGTGACAGGTATGCACGTTCATCTCTCCTTAAAACGACCACACCCTCCTCAGCAGGTAAGCTCTCTGCTCCCGCACTCTTCTACACACTCAAGTTCACTACTGTTTATCTTCTTCCTCCTCTCGTTGTTCTTGACTTGAGCGTCGGAGTGGTCGCGTCAGGACACCCCCTGGCCTTCCTACTCATGTTCCTTGTGTTTGCAGGTCCTGGAGGTCTTATTGCACTCCACCCATCTTCCTATTCCACGCCGACGACGGGGAAAGTCCTGGAGGTCTTACCGCACTCAACTCCTCCTTCGATCCCCCACCTACGATGGAGAAGGTCCGGTGACTTATCCAGTCGCTAATTTCAACCGGAACCGTTCATTTAACTGAACTAGGTATATGATCTTATTTTACATCAATTTCATTCTTTAGAAATAATTATTTTATTTCATGCATTAAAGTCAACATTAATTGTTTTCTGCACAGCGAGTTAGGCGGGCGATCGATGAAAAAGAGCAACAGCTCGTCGCCCAACAGTGTCATACTCAAATTAATCCCATTTCCTTCTCCACGTCGCCCTCACGTGTTTGAAAACATTAAAGACACCCTCCTTCGCAGCCTATTTATTAGCGTCCCAAGTCACCTACACGTGCGTATCGACTTGACCACTTTTTCGTCGTCTTCTCCAAAGCGCTCCCGCTTTCAGCTCCTCAGTCCCCACTTCTTCCACAAGCACCAACCACGCTTCCGCCCCGAGCCCACAGAAAGAAAAAAGGGCAGACGAATAGATTCTCGCCGTAGCAGCCTTCACCTTCTTCGTCTCACATGTCAGCTGGCCTGGCACAAAGTCCTTCTCCCGTTACACAAATAGTTACTCACGTAACAGTCAGCATATCGTTATTCTCCATTCAATATTTCAATTCAACTCGTGTAACAACCAAAATACCTAAACAAGTTTTCAGGCCGACTGAACAATTTATAACACAAGACATGAGTTGATATATATGTATAACGGAATAATGATATATACGATATACGCCGCTTATATCAGTCTCTGTCTTCTTTTCCGTGATTAGTGCCGCTCTGGCTTTGGGCGCTACTCTTCCTCCGCCCGATACCCCCAAATGCCGCGCCGCGGCGGCCACGGCGGCCGCCGCTCCGCTCCGACTCTTTGATCGTCTCCAGCTTTGGCTTCCACGAACGGCATCTTACCAACTGCTTGTAGTCCTTGGCCAACTCCTCCGTCGTGCACACCTTCCGCCCTCTCCTCTCCTCGGCGGCCTCCTCCTCCGCCAGCCGATCCAGGTACTCATCGGACACGCGGACCTGGAGCCTGCCGGCGGGCGTCTTCTGGATCTCGATCGGGCGGATCGGCGAACATCCGCCGGATCGCTTGAGGTAGTCGCCGAGGCAGGCGGCGAGGGAGGAGAAGGAGAGAGGGGGGCGGCGGGTCGAAATAGATGAGCGGGGAGGAGGAAGTAGGTGCGTCCGGGGAGGAGGAACTCTGCAGGGGCTAGGCATGGGACGGGCTGGCCGATGACGAGGGCGTCGGAGCGGCAGAGGAGGTGGAGAGGGTGCGCGGCCATGAGATCGCCGGCCGAGACGGGCAGGTGGTGGATGCGGATCCGGCCGTCAGCACCCAGCAGGCGGACGGATCGGTTGGACGGCGGAGGGTCGGCGGCGGTGTCGGTAGCGGCGTCGTGGGGAAGCCACGGCGAGGCGGCGGCCACGTGGAAGCACCAGGGCATGAGATGGAGAGTGAGGGGTTTGAAACCCATCTCTGCTCCGTTCTTGTATAACTCTATTAACAGATCATGGCGGAACTGAAGAGATACGATTTGGAATTAGGAGGAGAGTAGAGAAAATGGGCGCCGTGGCGTTATATATGTGTAATTTTGTTTTTATTTACTTTTTAAAAAAATATAAATGTTGAATGAGTTTGACTGAGAAGAAATAGAACTAGAAGATAGTTTGTACTCTTTCTCTTTAGTTCATGCATTTGTTTTATCTTTGATAAGTTTGAACATTTGGAAATCTGGCTGTCTAGCGTTAGGTATGGAAATACCTAATGATGGAAGCAAATTCTTAAAAGGGAAATGAATATGATTTAATTGATCTATTGAAGCATACAATAATCAAGTGTTAAAATTTCATGTTTATTTTAATAATATTTAAGTTGGATTGATAATATATATAATCTTGGTTTTTTTAGGTTCGGAAAATTTGACCTGTAGGAGCAAATTTGGTTTTGTTTTTAAAAAATCTAAACTAGAAAAGTAAGGATAATTTTTTCTTATTTATTTTTCAGTCGACTTCACCTATGAAGAACTAGTGTTATTACTATACCTCGACTTTCTTCAAATTTTATGATGTCGATTTGTCTTTCCTTACTTAGCCAGCACAAATCTTACTAGACCAACGATTATTAAATCTTAATAGTTATTGTTCATATGATATATTACTTGTATAAGGATTAAGGACAAATATAAGAAAAAAATAAGATCAGTATCTTTCTTTCTTAGCCTAGAAAAGAGTTATACTTGACTATAAAAACACATTGATTTTTATTAGTACACAAAATACATACTAGCACACTTAGAAAATTAAGACTAGGAATTGTAACTAGGAAATTAAAGTAGATAATTAGACTAGCAACATACAATTCAGGAAAGTAAGATTTACAATATACTTGAGTACACAGCAACACACTAGATTACAAGTTTAGGAGTTGGGAATTGGAACTTTGATGATTCCCTTCGTCTACTACAAGGAGTTTTTGTAGAGGTGTTTGCTTCTGGGCTAAGTTTCTTGAGTGGAGTCTTGAGTGGAATACTTTGTTGATACAGAGAGCACCAGCTGATCAAACCTAAATTTTGATAATGGAAAAGGTTCAAGTTAAGTGTATGATGTAATCTGATGAGATTAACTAAGTGTGCAGGTAACACAGGAAAACTCTAGTTGTGGCTAGGCACAGGAAAGTCCTAGTTGTGGCTAAGCACAAAAAGTCCTAACTGGAGGCTAGACAACTGAAGTCCTAATCTGGAGGATTAGGTGGAAGACCTAGTTTGGAGGACTGGATAATGAAGTCCTGGACAGGAGGACTAGGAAGGAAGTCTTGACAGATCAAGAGCACTAGGCAGAAGTCTAGGCGGGTCTGGAGGATCGGACGTCTAACGGTAGAAGACCTGAGGGCCGAGGATCGAGGCTAAGCAAAAGTCCAATAAGTCTGGAGGATCTGGGTGACACAAGATAAATTCTCTCAAGTGGAGTGGGTGAGGACGCGTTCCTGATAAGAGGAACAATAGACGTTAGTCTGACCTAGGGTTTCATTAGAAACTTGAAGTCAAAACTAAATAGTTTACTATTATATTTTGGCTTTTGGACGAATTTGTTATGCAAGAAAAGAGGCGCTAGAACTTTGTATTTCGAATGCCTTATTTGGATCCATGCGATCAAACGTTTTAGGCGCTCGGATTGCATCCAAGCAACCGGACGTCAGTCGAACGGGACAACGAGGCAAATGAGGTCGCAGAGTCTCAGTGGTCTGGACACCTCAGCCTCCAAGCGCCCGGAGAGGTTCTAGGTGCCCGGATCTGAAAAAGGTGTTGTGGAGTCAAAATTGATTCAGCAACCTTCAAGTCAGCATATAGGCGCCTGGAAGGGATACAGTCACCTAGAAGATGTCATGTCAGCATCAAAAGTCGATCGACAGGACGACATAGAAGCGCTCGAAAGGACTTCCAGGTGCCCGGATCAGACCTGATAAGCACCTGCAAGAGGGAACCCTACTATGAATTCAAGAAGCCTCTACAATGACCTCCTACATACAAATCTTCGATCTAGAACGTCGTCGTCACATCAAGGAGTTGCACTGACTACTACACATTCATTACTACTCATTCGGTAAATTATATATCATTTTTGTACTTAAAATTGTTATGACGATATACGTTTACCGATCCTAACTCATTTGTAAAAGTGATAAACTTCTTGTAAGAGGGGAGTTATTATAGTGAATTGTCCGTCAAAAATGATCACTGATCGTGGATCTTAGAGTAGCAGCTTATGGCTGTAAACCAAGTAAAAAAACATGTTCACTTTTATTCTTTTCCTCTACATTTTCTGATAACACTTAGTCGGGTTTTATGCAAGTTTTAGTAAAAGAGTGAAAATGTGAAACAGTGTTATTCACCTCCTCTAGTGCTCCTATTCGATCCTACAATTGATATTAGAGCGAGGGATGTTCGATCTTAGTGCAACCACTGATTGAGCATTTTTCAATTTTATTATTTTTTTCTCTAATTTTTTGGTTTATTATTTTTCCCACACTACTAATCCAAGACCAAGTCTGGGTACAATCTTTTATTTTTATTGTGTGTACAAGATAAATGACACATCAACAAGACTATAGCACCGCTAGACCACTACTTTTCTCTGGGGAGGGCTTTATCTACTAGAAAGGTAGAATGAAATATCATCTCAAAACACAAGTGAAAATATAGATTGTAATCCAGACGGGATTCACAATTTCCACTAACAACGATGGCATTCGGCAGCCATGTGACAAATGGGATGCAACCACGAAGCGAAAGATAGAGGTTGACACCAAGGCAACCCAGACGCTCCAATGCGGCTTAACTAAGGAAGAGCACAATTGGGTTGGTGTTAGTAGTAGCCCTAGAGCTAATTATGTGATGATTGATCAGAGTCTTTTATATCATATTCTATTATTAATAAAGATAAAGTGTTTTAGTTATTATACTTATTTTATGTTTGTACCAAATAATTAAGTATAATAATGTCCTTGGGTAGCTAGTTCTAATCTACATCATATTGATTGTTTGAGTCGATAGTGAGATGATGTAGATAACATTACTCTTAATCATTCCTAGTCAAGCATTAATATTCAGGGACAATATTAATTCGTTGAGACTAGCATGCAGATCAACTAGATGACTTAATCTCACAAGTCATGGATATGGAATATCGAGTTGACATATATGTATACATTAGAGAATATATACTGAATTAACCCGCCATGAGAAAGTTTTATGGATCGTTATATGAGTGTCATAAACTTTCTCATGTGACTATTGGTATGAATAGTTCTTAGACCTAAAGTCACTATGATTCCCTACATAAGGAGTTATGTACTTTAGTATCGTCAAACGCCCGTAATAGGATGGACTATAAAGATGATCATTAGGTATGTAATAAATTATGTAGAGGGATGTGAATGATGTAAATGGGATCTATCCCTCTAATATGACGGGAGTAATATCTTGAGGTCTCTTAATATACTAGGACCACAAATGCATATTTATGCTCAAATGATTAATATGAGATATTGAGCTCATTTGCTTGAGTGATTCTACTTGAGGATCAAGAAACACGAAGATTGATAAGAGGATGACATAACCTATGTATCATTAATCAATCTAGATATCGAGGATAGAAGAACATGATCATATATTATCGTAGTCACGAAGGTTATGTCGGATTTCAATATTCTTGTCACTTGGGTATTAAAAATGCATTGCTAAATACTACTCATTACTTATGTTTCTAAAATAAGTTTTAGAGACATTGCCAACATTACGAGAACCTATTAGGTCACACACAAATAACATTTTATTTTAGAGATGAGTTTATTTTAGTTTGACTAAAAGAACAATTAAGTTCATTGGATGGCCAAGACTTGAGTTAGACTCAAGTTGGTTGAATTTGAGTTAGACTCAAATTAAACCAAGTTGATGAATGAAATTTGATTCATCATACATGATTAATGTGGATTAATCATGCATTGAAGAAGATGAACTTAAATTCATCATGCATGATTAATAAGGATTAATTATGCATTGATGAGGGAATACCAAAAGCCTAAAAACTTTTGGTATTCATGGCTTGAGTATAAACAAGTTTTTCTTCCAAAAATTGAAGAGGATGCTCATCTTCTTGCCCTCTCTTCTTCTTAGCCGAGACTTACACCAAGGGTTGCTAGCACAACCAAAACTTTCTTCAAAAGTGAGTGGTTGTGTGGATACGCATAGAGGCACGAACACTTAAACGTGCATGAGATCTGACAAACTTTAGACGAGCGGGATAAGCGAAAGGCACACTCCAAAGGTATACCCTATTAGATAGGATTTTGTAGATCTAACTTATATGAGTTTGCTTTCACATGGATCGCTAAAGGGTTCTTTTTCCGTTGTAATTTGTTGTTTATCGCATAGGATTCCCTACAGTATCATAGATCGCTAAAGAATATGTTTCTACTGCTATAGCAGCAACTCTTCGCCATTGCCTACTCGTAGATCCACTCCGCCCTTTGTCAATGCTCTAGTTCTACGTACGCCCTGCACATTGTATAAATGTGAAATGCATAATAGGTATCTAATACCCATGATGAATAAATATATAGATTGACTTCTATAACATATATACCTAAGCCAGAAGTCTCACTTTTTTTCTTCTTAACTTCCTTCAGGTAAAGCTTGCAATTCCTCTTCCGATGTCCGATCTCACCACAATGGAAGTAAGTTCCTTCCTTAGCCACCCTGTCTTTGGGTTTCAGTGTAGAAGAGTTGGCCTTGCCCTTGGCTTGGGTCTTACCTTTACCTTTGGGCTTCCATTTGTCTTTGTCTTTCTGTACCATTAGCATGGTACCAGGCTTAGTCTTTTTGAGATTGGGCTCAGTAGTTCTTAACATGCTAAGCATCTTAGGCAATGGCTTGTCAATTTTGTTCATGTTATAGTTCATGGCAAATTGACTATACCCTTTCAGCAACGATTGCAAGATAAGGTCAGTGGTCAATTCTTGGCACAGTAGAAATCCTAGTCTTTTAAGGTTCTCCACATACCCAATCATTTTGAGTACGTGAGTTCCTACAGGAGTTCTCTCTTGCATCTTGCATCTTGCATCTTGCATGCAAATAGGGCCTTAGACACCTCAAACCGCTTGTGCCTAACTTGCCCTTGATACAGTTGCTTCAGGTGCTCAACCATATCATGAGCATCCATGTTCTCATGTTGCTTTTGAAGTTCAAAGTCTATGGTAGCAAGCATAAGGCATGATACATCAAGTGCATCATCTTAATGCTTCTTGTAAGTATCTTTTTCTGCACGAATAGCGGTGCTTCAGGAAGGGGTTGCTCTAGGATGTACAATTTGCGTTCTTGCTTGCGGACGATCCTCAAGTTTCTGTACCAGTCCAAAAAATTTACTCCGTTGAGCTTGTCCTTCTCAAGGATAAATCGCAGAGAGAAAGTATTCGATGTATTTGACGACATGGTGATCTACAATATTAAAATGAATAAATGAGTATCATATCTAAATCATTTAATTGAGCCTTTAATTAAATGATGTTTCCACTGAATTATAGAACTTTGGTAGAGACTAGTCATGGATGTAGATAACCACAGTTTACCCACACTACTAGCTCCAAAATCAATAGCGCCAAGATTCATGTGGGACAAGATCCTCATTATACTTCATCTTGATTTAGCTTTGGCTAATCGCGCAAGACTTAGTATAATTAGGTAAGCAACATGCCAATTACATCTCATATAACTCTTGTGAACAAAGGGTCAAAATCCACATTATACATCATCTTGAGTTAGCTTTAGCTGATCATCCAAGACTTAGTATAATTATTCTTTAACTCAACTTTTGGGATATGCCTCTAAGTTCTCAATCCAATTGAGGTAATTTAGTTAAGTCTAACCCAAAGTTCGATAGTGGGACATCACTATTGTCCACTTGCACTCTACCAAGATAAAATGTGTCACTTTACTTTGGCAAACCCAATACAAATGATTGAGGTAGTAGTGAGTACCAAACTTTAGTAGGCATATCAAATTGACTTAATTAAGATAAAATTATTATCTAAACATGCATCACATATACACATGACATATATCAACATATAAACATAAACGTGACATGGTTATAGCCCGTATACTACGATCCTCTAAAGCCAATGAGAAGATTGAATGGTCAACCTAGGAATATTATCTTCTCCAAGTGCTTCCTTGGATCGTCATGTGTCGTCGACATCCTTCTTATAACTTCATCCAAAGAAAGAAGGTCCAAAAGGACAACAGAACAAACTAATGCCGAAACGGAAGAGAAGGGTATAGTTCTTATTGCAGGACCATCCAAAGAAAGAAGGTCCAAAAGGACAACAGAAGAAGAATATGATGCATCATCAGATTCCGAGAGCAACGATGAGGTTACAACAAAATTGGTGAACTTGGTCCGAAAGATGTTGCAGAAGAAACGTGACATAAAGAATCAGAAGTGAAGAAGGTGGTTCAGAAGTCGAATTCTAATAAACCTTCTACCAGCAAATGGAGCTCACGTGCTATGGGTGCAAGGAGAAAGGGTACTTCAGAGCAGAGTGTCTGAATCAAAAGAAGGAGCGAAAATCAAGAAAGAAAGCGCTAAAAGCAACATGGGATGAATCCTCATCAGAACAGTTAAAGGAAGAACCGACAATGAGCTTTCTTGTACTTCTAGCACGGGATGAACCAACAAAGACCGACAACGAGTCAGATACCGACTCAAGTTCAAGCCACGGATCCACATCCATTTCCAAAGATTCCAATACCGCTGTAAGTACTGAGAAGTTATATTCCATCATTTTCAGTTTAGCAAAAAGCTTGCCAAATCCAATGCCCAAGTTGAATCGCTCCAAGAGGAGGTAGCACTCCTCAAGGAGAAAGTCAACTCCAGACCGCCAATTGAAGTCGCTCAAGTTGGGGATTCAACTCAAGTTAAGCTTGAGGAGGAGAACTCCCAATTGAAATTTCAAGTTGACGATTTGAAAAGATCACTTGAAAAATTCACCTCAGGTTTCAAGTACCTTGATATGATTCTTGGAAACCAAAGGGCTGGATACAATCGATCTGGGATTAGATATAAAGCTAAAAATAGAGCATACATGACATTGTTGCATAGACCCAAGAAACCAAGAGTCCAAACATGATTTCCAAATCTAAATTGACTAATCCAGTTGGATCGAATCAATTCTAGGTCCCCAAGGATCAAATACATTATTTGATCAGACCCAATAGAGGTCGTGATCCAGGGGGACCTAAAACCTTGCATAAATAATTGTTTGTAACTTTTTCTTATTTTTTAATTTTAATTCCTACTTTTAGAACAACCTAAGCTAGATAAGGACTAAATATTTGGTTAACACTTGCCCAACATAGTACCAGGGTGGGACGAGATGATAGTACGTTAGGAAAATCTAATTTAAGTAGTCAAGTGGGGTAAGGAGTACCTTACTTGGTATGCTTAGCTAAGTTGAACTAGCTGAAGCTACCTCGCCACATCTTAGACTAGTTAGACCAAAGTTTTTCCCTAAATTAGCTAAATATATGATTTTCTGAATCAACTTTGTCTCAGAATTGTTCTGATAACCAAGAATGCCCCTATGCTTTGCCACTGCCTAGAACCTGACTCTTGAAATGTATGTTTAGTGAATCGAACTGTTAAACTTGAATATAACCCAAGGTTAATCAAATAATAGATAACAATAAATTAAACTTAATCAAAGATAAAATTGGAAATCATCTCACACAACATATAAGATTAATTGTGTGATCATCTAGATGGTGAATGAATTAAGGTAAGTAAATTAATTTAATTGATCTGGTTAATATAAAATTTAAATTAAGTCAATTAAAACTAAGTTAATTAATTAAGTGAATATAAATTAATCAATTAAAACATAGTTTAATTAAAATTAATTTAATTAAAATTAATTAATTATTAAAATGTAATTTAAATATAAATTAATTAAAAGTTAATTAAACGGAAATGTTAAATTAATTAACCTTTCTTAATTTTAATGAAATTAATTAATTTTTCTAAACTTTTAATAAATTTTACCTTAATTAATTTTACTAAATCTAATAAACTATAAATTAATAAAATTTTACCAAATCTAATAAAATAACTTAATAAATTTTACCAAATCTATAACTTAATAAATTTTACCTAATCTAAATAAATTTTACCAAATCTATAATTTAATTAAAATTTACCAAATCAAATTCTCAATTAACCATTTAAAACAAACCCAAAACCCAACCTAAAAATTCGAATCAAACTCGAAAAGCCCGACCTAACCTCTTCTAGGCGCCTAAAAATTAAAATCCAACGCCTCGAATGGAATACCAAAAATTGACCCACGGATTTCCCAAATACCCCCGATTTTCTGAATCCCGGCGCCTGGAACGAAAATCCAGGCGCCCCCCACCGCATACGATCTGAGCGCCCCGATTCCGCTTCCAGGCGCCTGAAAATGCCTAGGTAAGCCTCTCCTATCCCCAAAATCCCCCTACCTGCGGTGCCAGCAACACTGTAGGTCATCAATTCTAGTATTATTCTACAAAAATGCCTAGGTAAGTCTCCAAAATCATCTTAAAATTAATTAGTTTAATTTTTGATAGTAAATTCTTTTATTTTTATGCAATAGGATTAAGAAAAGGGCTAATGAGGCTGGCCCCTCTAGGACACCTAGCATTGACCTCAGGTTCTCTACTGAGGAACATAGGATTAAATTCATATCATTATCATTTATACCATTGCATTCTAGATACATATGTGACCTTCTTTGCATGTTCATGCATACCTTCGATAGAGGTCATAGATTATTATGACCTTCAACGACTAGTTTATTGTACCAGCTCAGTTAACACGAGCTTGTGTACTGAGCTGTACAATAATCTAGTTCAAGTCGATGACCTGACCTATACCACCTGAGTTAGATGGAGGGATATTACCATTTCATCCACTGTCATTAGAGAGTTTTTAGGACTTCGCCCCTCACAAAGCACACTAACTAACTTGATTATGTATTGTGAAACTTACAACGGTGTAAGATGCATAGGATTCTAGCCTAAGTCCCAGATTCTTATATTTGTACATCGAACCAAAACTTGGGCTATAAACACAGATGATGAATCTGGGACTTAGGCTAAATGGAATGATACATCGTAAACTAACTAAATGATACACTTAAACTTTACTTTCTTGGTAGTTATTTCTTGGTAGTTAGCTGAAACTTAAGTTGGACATTCGCCCAACAGATAATTTTTTTTTGTCTAAATATTTTCTTTATAGATACAAACTTAGACTCAAACCTATAGACTTATTTATATTTTGATTATGTCAAAGAAGGAGAGATATAAAGTTTTCAAGTGATTTATAATTTCAAAAAAAATTGTTGAAAAAGTTTAAAATTATCAATGAATAACTTATTATTTCAATGACTTATGATTTTAAAGTTTATCAAATTCAAATATTTTTCAATCTAAAATATTTTCAAAAATACTTTTAAGGGACTTGAATGGTTTTGTATTAAACTGATCAAAACTAAACCATGTCAAGTTTAGGCGCGAGTATAAAAGTACAATTTTTTTAAAAAAATTTGTTTGTTTTTCTAAATATAAATTTAGGAGGAGTCCTGAAAGCAGGGAGAGATAGATCATGCTACTACATATCACATAACTATTATCACATGCATGAATGAATTGCATAAGTATTTTCTTAAGCTAGAATTAAAAGACTTTATTTTTTCAGAAATGTTTTTCTTAACTTGAAACTCAAGTTGTCATAATAAAAAAAGAGAAAGATTATTAGTGCAGGGAGCACCAAATGATCAAATTGGGTTTTGATGATGGCACAAGGTTCAAGTTAAGTGTGTGGTGTGTACTAATATATTGATCTAAGTGTGCAGGGAGCACAAGAAAGTCTTAGTTAAGGTTAGGCACAGACAAGTCCTAGTGGAAACTAAGCAATGAAAGTCTTAGTAAAAACTAGACAATGAAAAGTCCTAGTTGGAGGCTAGACAGCAGAAGTCTTGGTCTGGAGGACTAGGCAGAAGTCTTGGCGGATTAAATGCACCAGGTGAAAGTCCAGGCAGGTTAGGTGGACCACATGCATAGCAAAAGTCCAGACAGGTCAGGTGGACCAGTTGTTTGGCGGAAAGTCTAAGTAGGTCAGGTGGACCAGTTGTCTAGCAGCAAATATTGGGGGTCGAGGATCGAGGCTAAGCAGAAAGTCCAACAAGTCATAGATCTCATTGGCAAATAGGTAAATTCTCCCGAGTGAAGTGGGCAAGGGTGCGTTCCCAGTGTAGGAACAGTAGGCGTCGATTTAACCTAAGATTTCACTAAAAATCCGAAGTTAAGATCATAAATAGTTGCAAAACTGTTTACTCTTTCTTGTTATCTTTTGTTCTATGCTAACTTGCAATGCAGGAAAGGAGGGACGGAATTTTGATTTTGGGCGCCCTTATCTGGAATTTGGGTGATCGGAGTCCAGGCGCCTGGATTTGGTCCAAGCGATCGGACGTCAGCGAAACTAGGCCAACGGAGCAGTGAGGTGGCAAAGTCCCAGTGGTCGGGACACCTTAGCTTCTAAACGCCCGGATTGGTTCCAGGCGCTCGGATTCGGATAAATATTATAGTGGTCAAAATTTATCCGGAACCTCCACGTTAGCATATAAGCACCTGGAAAGGGATATAGGCGCTTGGAAGTGCTAAGCCAGCAGCGCCGATGGTGGATCGGCGGACAGCATGGAGGCGTCGGGAAATGGTTCCAGGCGCCCGGAAAGCCCTTTATAAGAGCTTCGAGGGAGACCCCTCAGAACAACAACTCAAAGCCAACCGACGACTGTCTGCTCACGAAGAAACATCCAAGAGCGTCGTCGTAATGTCGAAGTGCTGCATGAGAAAGCCTACGATTCTTCTACTTCGGTAATACATTTTTGGTTCTGTACTTATTTCAAAGGATGGTAATATTTTTACCATTTCTATTTTTGTAATCGATAAAACTCCTTTTTGTAAGAAGATGAGTTTCTTAGTGGATTATCCAACGTAAATGATCAAACGATCGTGAGCATTGGAGTAGCAGCCTGTGACTGTGAACCAAGTAAAAAACATTCGTGTCTTTGTGTGTTTGTGTTTTATAATTTCCGCTGTAATATTTTCTTCTACTTTACTCTGATTGATCGAATTTACGAACGAATACGAACGAACTTTACGAAAATCATAAACGCTACTGATAGTGTTATTCACCCCCTTTAGCGCTCTCAACGATCCTACATAGAGTTCGGAAAGTTGTAGAGCCTACGGAGCCTTACACATTCAAAGGGAAGAGCTTGAGGAGCTCAGCAGTTGCTATCAACTTAGATTTAGGAAACGTTGACATGCCGACCTAGTTAAGGAGATCGACTCTTGAACTAAGAGCCATGTGAGCATACATTATTGATCTTGAGTTGGATCACCTCAAGGGATATTAGGATGTAGAAAAATAGCTCCCGGAGCATAATTGAGTTTGGTTACGACGAGGCAGACCTGTTGAAGTGGACAAGAGTCGAATTTCAACGAAATCGAGTCAATGCTTTCTCCCGTCATGACCAACTATAGCTTCTCGATTTACCTTCTTATAGATAGTCATGGGACCAATTGTGTGGAGCCGCTAGGATGACAGATTCTACTTTTTCTACTTAAAGATGGAAGAAAAACACTTACAATATAAAGGGGGGATTTTACGATCAAACTCAAATAACAAAGGTTTGGTCGAAGTGATACAGAAGAACCCATCTAAACATGACACGATCTAATCTACCTCCGCTTTATATATGGTAATTCAAAGACAAGTAACACTGTGCTAATCCGAATCCATTTGAAGAAAATTATTTAGACAAACCAAGTAGAAAACCAAAAAGCTATATTCCAAATAATAAATATAAATATTTTAATTATTTTATAAAATTGAGATATAATATTCACGTACTATTATGCTCATATTATATTAAATTATTTATATTGTATTAAAGTTAAGAAGTAGTATATATTAACATTTTTAATTAATAAGTCTTTAGTTTTTTATATTTTATTTTATAATTTATAAGTTCTTAAAAAATAATTAAGGGTATTTCAGATCGTGGTTGGCACAGTCCGTTTTGGAGCCCTCGTCAACTTAGCACAGTAGAAAGACCCATGGATCAACTCGAAGATGGTCCATGCCTTGGATTGGCAAACAACATTTCGAATCCATTGCCGCCATCTGATCTGACACGTTAGGAAACCTCCAAATCTTCGTTCAAGCCCACGAAACATAAATAACAAATAAATATATAAATAAATACAGCTCGCATCATTCAAATACGCCGTGTAAGGGAGCGATTACACAACACCGTCCAATTACACAAAGGTTAATCGTAACCGTTTTTGCTTGGGCGCTGAGGCTGAATCGCGTCCAATTGGACGGTGTGATGGCCCCTTCAGCAGTCCATTTACGGAAAGGGTCATTCCCGTGAAGCGCTCACTCATCGTTCACATGTCCTTGTCCTTCTCCCCTTCACTTTGTCCCTATAGTCACGAGTCGCAGTAGCAAAGCATCAGATCAGAGCACACGCCATACATCGTCGCCATGAATCCAGCAATCTCGCTGGTTTTCTTCCTCTTCTCCATCTCAGCTGTCGCTCGTCCACAACCCCATCGCGTCTCCAACATCACCGTGCTCGGTTCAGTTTACTGCGATGCCTGCTCCGACAACAGCTTCTCCAAGAACAGCTACTTCTTGCGAGGTAATAATCAATGAATTGTTCCAATTGATGGAGTGATGTTTTAACAGAATAAATTCTTTCCGTTATTTCCATTCAGGAGCACAAGTGGTGGTGCAATGCAAGTTCGCCGTCGTCAACTCCACCTCCCAAGAAGAAATGTCGATCACGGCTTACCGGACCACCGACCGATTCGGCGTCTACAAGCTCGACATCCCGCCGGTGGACGGTCTTGAGTGTCGCGAAGGCCGAGAGGTGAAGTCCATGTGCCGAGCCATCCTCGTCAGGAGCTCCTCCGCGCGCTGCAACGCCACCGGCCTCGTCCGGAGCTCCACCGCACACGTAGCCTTCAAGGACCGCGAGACCGGCGCCTGCTACTACAACCTCAACGCGCTCAGCTACAAGCCGGTGAGGTCCAAGTGCAGCCAGGGGAGGAGAGCGCCGGCGGAGGGAAGTGGACCGAGTCTAGGCTCCTCCTTGTCGTTCATATTTTGGCCCATTTTCCCGCCGTTGGGGATTCCGTGGCCGATCAGCTTGCCGTTCCCGTTCCCGCCGTTGCCATTTTTGCTTCCGCCGTCTCTTCCTTTCCCCTTTCCTCACTTTCAGTGGCCGGACCCTGCGTCGCTTCCGTTTACCATCCCATCGTGGCTTCTACCGTTTCTAAAGCCGCCGTTTTTCCCTTTCCCTTTTCCGGCGCCAAATCCACCCCCTGCCCTGTTTTCAGAACCTTAATTTGGAGACAAATTTTGCACACTAGCAGCTCGTTGAATGGAAGATTGAGATCGATTGTGCATGTTCTAAATTGAGATTATGATAATGTTTTAATTAGAGTATAATTCTCAGCCTTAATCTTGTGCCCTTTCTTTTTAATGCGTCGGCTGCCAAAGTGACAGCAGACTAATGGCCAATTCTATTAATCATAACTAATCAAAAGATTTATTGGGAATCTGGAGGAGGTGCCGACTGAGGAACAAGGCCAAACGATAAAAAGCCCGAAGGTGACTTTTGATGGAGCCGCTAGAGGGCACTCTAACGTGGGAAGGCAGGACGTTTAGGGAGGTGACTCTGGGGCTACGCCCGGGCTTGAAGAATGATTCTTCTTTCTCCGAAGAAGATCGGAAGATGAGTGATCCGAAGATTAGATATATTAATTATGTCAATATTTCTACCATGTAAAATAATCTTTGGCTTAGTTAAAGTAGAAGTTGGATCGTCTCTCATATATTCAGATTTGTTAGAGAAAAAAATCAGATTGTCTTCTATTTATTTGGATCCGTTGTAAAAAGAAGTTGGATTATCTCCCATTTATTTGGATATGTTATAGAAAAAAATCAAATCGTCTCTCATTAATTTATTTGGACTCGTTGTAGAAAAAAAGTTGAATCATCTCCCATTGATTTAGATCCATTGAAGAAAGAAGTCGGATTGCTTCCTATTTATTCATATCAATTATAGAAGGAACTCAAGATATTACCCTAGATCTAAAAGTATTCAGTTTACAAATACTAGCATTCCTAAAAGTTCACTCATTGAAATCAAGATATTACTTATTGAAGCATGACAAAGTCCATACTGAATCAATAGATAAATCAACTCCTTGAATACAACTCTAACTTGAATATCGGAGGGGCAACGCATACGCCTTGACCCCCTTCTAACCTATTACTAAGTCTTCTCCGGCGTAATCAACTACTCTATGGCTAGTGATTCCATAGCTAACTCCTTCAACTGATTTCTTCAACCGACTCCTTATTTCATAAGTTATTACTATGCCATCCTTAAAAGTCAATCATTCATGATTTGTAAGGGATTTGACTCACCTTCATACTCAAACCGGAATATTTTAGGGTCGTCCGTGAGAAATCGAGCTAAAACATAAAGATGGGTGATATCCACATAAGTGACAGAAGAACTACTTCCATTGGCAGTAGACAACAATACCTACAAGCATATCAGAAAACATAGAACAAATGATAGTGGAACTTATTCATGAGATATTACAATAACAATAAGTTCCCATCTCACCTCCTGTTGGAATGCTAGGAATATTATCACCTAGAGTGGAATAGTCTCAAGAGTCTACTATACCACATCCTCAAGCTCTAAGAAATCAAAGATATATTATGAGAAGAACAATTCCACAAATTACTACTTTTTCTCAACCTATTTTAGATGAAGCCAAGTAGATTTTGATCGCTTAAAATAGAAGAATATGCGGGAACAACATAACTAGAAGAACATTTAGGGCGATTTGAAAATGTTTCTCTTTTACATCAATATTTAGATGGTGTAAAGCACAGAGTCTTTGTTGGTGCAGGAAGCACCAGATGATCGAACCTTAGTTTTGATGATGACAAGAGATTCATATTAAGTATGTGGTGTGTTCTAATGTGTTGATTTAAGTGTGCAGGGAGTATAGGAAAGTCCTAGTTGAGGCTAGGCATAGACAAGTCCTAGTGGAAACTAGGCAATGGAAGTCATAGTGGAAACTAGGCAATGGAAAGTCCTGCTTGGAGGCTAGGCAGTTGAAGTCCTGATTTGGAGAACTAGACAGAAGTCTTAGCGGATCAAGTGCACCAGGTGAAAATCCAAACAGGTCAGGTGGACCAAATGCATGGCGGAAATCTAGAAAGATCAGGTGAACCAGATATTTGGAGGAAAATTTAAACAGGTCAGGTGGACCAGATGTCTAGCAGCAAATCCTGAGGGCCGAGGATCGAGGCTAAGCAGAAAGTCTAACAAGTTTGGAGGACTTGTTGGCAAATAGGTAAATTCTTCTGAGTGGAGTGAGTAAGCGTGCGTTCCCAGTGTAGAAATAGTAGGCATCGATCTAACTCAGGATTTCACTAGAAATCCGAAGTTAAGACCATAAACAGTTATAAAACTGTTTACTCCTTCTTGTTATTTTTTATTTTATACTAACTTGTAATGCAGGAAAGGAGGGGCGGGAACTTTGATTCCGAGCGCCCTTATCTGGAATCCAGGTGATCGGAGTCTAGGCGCCCGGATTTGGTCCAGGCGATCGGATGTCAGTGGAACCAAACCAGCGAAGTAGTGAGGTGGCAGAGTCCCAATGGTTAGGACACATCAGCTTCTAGGCGCCCGGATACGGATAAGCATTGCGGTAGTTAAAGTTCATCCAGAACCTCCACGTCAGTATACAGGTGTCCAGAAAGGGATACAGATGCTTAAAAATGCCGAGTCAGTAGCGCCGATGGTGAATCGGCATACAATGTAGAGGCGCCTGGAAAGGGTTCCAGGCGCCCAGAAAACCCTTTAAAAGAGCTTCGAAGGAAACCCCTCAGTACAACAACTCAAAGACAATCGACGATTGTCTGCACGCGAAGGAACACCCAGAAACATCGTTGTAACACCGAAGTGCTACACGAGAAAGTCTACGATTCTTCTACTTTGATAATCTTTTCAATTTTATACTTATTTCAAAGGACACTAATATTTTTCTATTTTTGTAATCGATAAAACTCTTTTTCGTAAGAGGGGAGTTTCTTAGTGAATTGTCCAATGTAAACGATTAAACGATCGTGGACTTTGAAGTAACAGTCTGTGGTTGTGAACTAAGTAAAAAATATTCTTGTATTTTTGTGTTTGATAATTTCCGCTGCGATTTAACTTATTTTACTCTGAACAAACTTACTAACAATTTTACAAAAAACAAAAATACTACTGATAGCGCTATTCATCCCCTCTCTAGTGCTCTCAACGATCTTATAATTGGTATCAGAGTGAGGGGTGCTCGAACACAGTGCAACCACTAGTCAAGCATGTTTTCTGGATTTTTTAAATTTTTATCATGTTATTTTATTTTTCTCCCATACTGCTAATCCAAGATCAAGTCTTAGAATAGTTTTGTTGTTTATATTGTGTGCTAGAAATAAATGGCCCATCAGGAAGGATTCAGCACCGCAAAGCCACGTCTATTCTTCAGGGAGGACTTGATCTACTAGAAAGGTAGAATGGAGTACCATCTAAAGACATAAGTAAAAAATGTAGATAGTCATACAGACGGGATTCACAATCCTGACCGATAATGACAGTCTACCACAAACCTACGATAAATGGAATACGACCACAAGGAAAAAAATTAAAGCAGATGCGAAGGCAACCCAGACGTTGCAATGTGGATTGACCAAGGAAGAACTAAACTGAGTTGGACCCTTCATCATTGCAAAGGACCTTTGGGACAAACTCATCGAGCTACACGAGGGCACCTTTAATACAAAGGTCAGCAAGAGAGATCTCCTCATGAATAAATTATACAACATCAAAATGATGGAAGGAGAATCAACAAGTGGACTACACACGAGGATCCAAAACATACTGAATGGACTGCACGCGATCAGACAACCCGTTGAGAATCGAGATGTCATAAGGTACGCATTGAAAGTGTTCCCAAGAAACACTTTGTGGGGCATCTATGGTGGATGCTTACAAGGTCTCTAGGGATCTTTCCAAAATAAAATTAGATGAGCTATTTTCAGAATTTGAATTACACGAACAAACTAATGTTGAAATGGAAGAGAAAGGTATAGCTCTTATCGCAGAACCATCCAAAGAAAGAAGGATAAAAAAGACGACAGAAGAAGAATCCGATGCATCATTAGATTTCAAGAGCAACGATGAGGTTACAATAGAACTGGTGAACTTAGTCTGAAAGATATTGCGGAAGAAGCATGGCATAAAGAAATCGAAAGAGAAAAAGGTGGTTCACCCTCGTCAATCGCGGATCTATCACTGTGAAAGTGGTTCAGCTCCAGCGATTGGCGGTCGATGGCTTCTGCACAATAGGGACGCGCTGTCATGAGTGGTTTGTTTTGGCGGAGCTCTCTGTCCATCCGCACCCACCGGAGTTCAGCACGGGACGTCGGGTTGAGTTCTGACCGTAATCCTCTACTGAGAACAAGAGGTAAAGCTTTGTTTGGTTTCCTAACTCTGTCTGTGGTTGGTAGCAGGGGGAGGGTTGAGCAGCAGCTGAACCCGTGTTTTCCCCGATCTGATCTCTCTGGCAATTGGCCATCTCCAGCGAGGTCTCTCCCAATCAGCGTGAATCAACCACGAGCAAGCTTGGCTTCATTCTGTGCCCATTGGGGAAGGAAAAACCCTACTTCTCTAAAACCTAATTCTTATGCTTTGTTCTTCTTCTTCGTCGAGCTCCGTCGTGCACCGCCTCCTCCACTCTTCTTCCGGATCGGTACTGAGCAGCGGCAGCTAGATCCCAGGTTGACGAGCGCCGATGCAACCATAGGAGCTCTCGCTGACGTGGTCCAAAGGCGAGGGTTTCTTTATCCCCGTCGATCACGGGATGGTGGCTGTGAGTGGTTCCCCACCGACTGGTGCACGATGACCCTTCTACACAGAGACGCCAGCCGTGAGTGGTTCTCCGACGAGCTCTCTATCATTTCGCATCCACTGGAGCTCCGAGCAGCAATCGAACTCGCTTATGTGGTTTCGAATGCGGGGAAGGTTTTGTTCGAAACACCGATCATCCCTCTTCCACCACAAAAGCAAGGTAAGGATTCCATTTTTTTTCTTGTTCTGATCTTCTATTCATGAATGGTAGGAATTAAGGCAGGAGGTGGAGCTCCAAATGTTAGCTCTCCGATCAATCCTCGCCGGATTAGTCCAGCTCCGGTGAGGTCTACCGCTTCCAATCAGTGTGAATCAACCATGAGCCAGTTTGGCTTCGTTCTGTGCTAATTGGGGAAGGAAAAAACCCTTCTTCTTTAAATCCTAATTCTTAGCTCTGTTCTTTCTTTGTTCTTGCTCTATTCTGTTCCGATTACAGCATCAAAAAACCCCCATTTGTTGATTGTTTTGTTCCTATTGTGTGATTCATATTTTGTTGAAGGATTGTGATTTGGAACTTGAATTGATACTTGAATGTGTTGAATGATAGAATTTGGATCATATGAATGGTTTAATTGGCCATTTTAGCCTGTTCAGCTGTGTTGATTGAATTATAACTTGTTCTTATTTGTAATTCCATGTTGTTTGTTGAGCTTTTGGAAATGCCATATTTTTGATGAATGTATAGGCTTAGAATTGGATTAAGGTATTTAGGTTATATGGTTGCAATGAGTGTAATGAAACATAGTGTGATGTTGAACTTATAGTGATGTTTGGAATTGATAGTTGTATGAACATGTTAAAGATGCCATTGGGTTGAATTTGAATGTAACCAAGCATGTTTGGTCGTTTAGCGTGTTTGTAATTGAACAATGTGAGTTAATGATGTTCTTGTTTAAATGTTGGTGATTTCTGAACCGGTTCGTATTAATGATTTGGAAGTCATATGATGTTGTGTTTATACAGTTGTTTAATAATAAGACATATTTGAGTTGTTTGATAATAAGACATATTTGTGTTTTTATTTTGGAATTAACAGTAATAAAATGGAATTATATCAATCTAGTGTGGATTTGAATTAAGAGAATTAGATGTTTGGTTAATTTAGATTTAGCTGTAAATGATTAGTTAAATTGCAATTTATAAAAGTTAGTGTACTTTAATGTAATTATATGAATTAGGGTTGATATTGTAAATGTGTTGTTTGAATCAATTTGTTATTAGGATGTATAATAAGTTGTCATTTGTAAATTATATATAATTACTATTTATTTGTTAATTATAGGATTTAATTATTAATAAATAAATTTTTGTGGATACTTAGGAGTGAATACAATCAACAAATAAAAATCTCACACCATGTATCTACGATAACTTTCTATGATTGATTCCATGAGAGACGACCCGGACCTCTACTATGTTACTTGAGCGATAATTAGGGGGTTGATTAATTATAAATTTTAACTTTGAAAGGTGTGAGTGACAAAGAAATAAAGAAAGAAAATAAATAATTTAACAACAAAACACACCCTCATCAGCGCTCCGGCAGCATCTTTGGCAGCAGGATGGCTCTTCACAAGAGCTTTGATCAGGGTTTTCTTCTCCTTCAGTTGCTATCCACAAGGAAAGATAGGTTGTCAACATCCAACGTCAGTTGGACCTTTGGAGAAGCTGATTGGGAAGGAGAACAGAAAGGAGCGGCGTGCGATTCCTCTCCTCTGACCGTCGACGATGACAAATGCAGCGAGGAGAAGAACAAAGGCGACGATTTCCCATTTCTCCTTCACATGGTCAGAAAAACCCAAAAGGCAACGCCAATAGGGAAGCAACCGATCTGGAGAAGGATGGTCGGTGCTTGGGATAATTGCGATCTAAAGATGGAAGCAACACGAGATATGAATAGTCCTTAGACCTGAAGTCACTATGGTTCCCTACTTAAGGAGTTGTGTACTTTGGTATTGTCAAACGTCACTCGTAATAGGGTAGACTATAAAGGCGATCACTGGGTATGCAATGAATTATGCGGAGGGATGTGAGTGATATAAATGGGATTTATCTCTCCCATATGACGAGAGTAATATATGTGGGCCTCTTGATCAAGTAGGACTACTAAATGCATGGTTATACTCAAATCAATATGAGATATTGAACTCACTTGGTTGACTGAGTCTACTCAAAAATCAAGAAACACAAAGATTGATATTGAGAATGATACGATCTATGCCTCATTGATCAATAGATATCAAGGATAAAAGAACATCATCATACATTCTAATAGTCACGAAAAAGTTAGGTAGGATCTCAACTTTTTCATCACTTGGGGTAGCAATGATGCATTGCTAGATGTCGCTCATTGCTTATATGTCTAAAGCGGTTTAAACATATTACCAACGTTAAGAGAACCTATTGGGTCACACACAAAGGACATGATGCTTCGAAGATTGATTGATTTTAATTTGACTAAAATATGATCTGAATTGGATTAATTGAGTTAAACTCAAGTGAATCCAATTAGATTATGAGATTGCATCTAATTTGAGTTAGACTCATTTAGATTATACTCAACCAAATTTGAATGAGATATTGATTCATTAAAATGTTTAATGAATTAATAATAGAGGAACACCAAGGATTTTTCTTTTCATTGGATGAAGAGAAAATGAAGAGCCAACATGAAAAACATGTGCTCTATTTGAGTTTTAATTGACTTTAATGTGGGAAAGTTAAAGAGACAAAAACCTTCATATTCATGAGATGAATATAAAATATTTTTCTTGCATTTTTCAAATGTGAACAAGCATTTTGAGCTCTCTTCTCCCTCTTGTAAGAACACCCCTTTTCTTCCTTTTCCTTATTTTGGTTGAATCTCCTTGTGTAACTAACACCACAAAGGCGATTCTCCTTCGAAACTTGAGATCGTGTTTGTGTAGATACGCATAGAGGCACAGACGCTTGAACGTGTAAGAAATCTGACGAATCGAGGACGAGCGGGATAAGCGAAGGGCACACTTCAAAGGTATAGATCTATTAGATAGATAAACTAAACTTCGTACGAGTTTTCTTTCACATGGATCGCTCGTTGGGATCCTATTTTCGTTGCGAATTTTGTTATTTGTCGTATAGGATTCCTTACATCCAGCTATTGAGATCAACTGTTTGACAAACCAAGAAGTTTAAAACATGTTAGTCTCAACAGAATCGATGATGTTCATGCTTATCAATTTCTCAACTAAGGATAATTCAATACATTCATAATTGCACTTGTAGAGATGCTCACTAATTGTGATCTAATTATAAATTTTCTCATGTTATGAATCATATTGTGGGCATTTAGTAAATAAGTTTAACATCCAATCAAACACATAGATAATGTGCACTCAAACAGTGAATTTTTATTTATCTAGTAAATAGTACAACTATAAGACGATTATCTTAGGATACCTCTCAAATATAATAAATAGTTTGTAAATCGATGGTTTGATCATCTATGATTTATTGATCGAAATAGGAGATATTCTTAAAATAAGTGTTTTTTTAAACATTTAATGGGTAACCATGATTAAGATAACAGTGATTAAATATTGAGGGATATATTTAGACTTTTAAAATGTAGTGGAGGATTAATATTAACTAAACATAAAACAAAACTAATTATCCTTCAAATCCAATAAATGAATTGGTTAGGGTCAGGCCGGCCCAACTCTTGGAGGGCGGCCCAATTCGCGTTCCTGACTTTTTATGTTGGGTTCCGCCGTAGCTGATCATGTCTAGAGGCGTGGGTGGAAGCTTGTAGGCGTGAGGCGGCGATCGATCCAGGTGATTGATTGTTTGATTGCTCCGTCGCCGGCCGATTCGAGGATGGCGTCTGCGTTTGTGAAGTGGCTTACTGACCCCCGCCGTAACTGGTTCGCGGCCCAGCACTACAAAGCCCTCTCCAAACGCCTCAAGAGATATGGTGATCTTGTCATTCCATCCTCCCCATGCGGCTCCTGCTCTTGGATTACTCGATTTTTCTTATAATCTATTCTGAAAACAACAAAAAAAAAACCTTCTGTTTTAGGGCTGAGATATGAGGATCTGTATGATCCCCTGTACGATCTGGACATTAAGGAGGCTCTCAACAGGCTGCCGCGCGAAGTGGTGGACGCCAGAAACCAACGCCTTAAGCGCGCCTTGGATCTGTCCATGAAACACGAGTACCTTCCCGAGGATTTACAGGTTTTGGCTTGCTTTCTCTCTTGTTTTGTTTTTGTGGTTCGGAAATGATTCTTGAGTTTAAGGAATTATTGCCTCACTGATTGGTTGGAAGACCTCTCTATTTTGGAGGGCGGAGTCTGGCAATAGACGATTCTTTTTCTTTCTTTTTTTCTTTTTACTTTGCTGCAATTTGATATTTGGTTTAGTTAAATGCCCAACAGATTAATCTCTAGCAAACTGTACATGCTTGTGTTGCTTCGCTTAGTAGAATCACAATTTTGGTTGGTTACTAAAAATGTTATCTAGTTCTCAGGTTTTGACATATCTAGCCTGGCCTTTCCGCTACCTAATAGGATGATTTAGCATCTAAATATCATAAACTAAATCTAAATCATTTATCATATCATCATAATCTAAAGAATAAATTATATCCTAAAATTATAATAATTAACCCATAAATCTTGCATGTTTTTCTCTATGTTGCTTTTGCATGGAATAGATTTGTGTTTTATTTGTATTATTTGGGATGCCATTCCCTATTTAACTATGGATGAAAAGTTAACAAAGAAAAAATTGTAATAGAGAATCAATAATGATGTCCAACAGTATAAGATCTAATTGTAAAAGGTGGGTAAATTTGTTAAAATGTTGAAGTTATATGATGTTGTTCATAACGAACCCTTGTTTTGCAATCATTTGGCTGATTTCTTGTCTTGGTCATCCACATTTACCATGAAAGGCCATCCTCTTACTTTCTTTAGAGTTTCTTGCAAATATGTGATTTTACTATTGTTATTATTTTTGTGTGCTAACAAAACATTTTATTTGTTTCCATTTTCAATCCATCACAGTCTATAGCACTTCGATGTTTCAACTCTCCTTACTAGTTTGTGGAGTTGTACACAGGATTAACAATCTTTTGTAATAGCAGTAGCAGAAGCTCAATGTAATAATTATCAGTTATGACTTAATATGAATGATTCTAAGATATTTTGGATAGATGTTTGTATTCTCATGTCATGTGAGCGGATATTCTTTTGTTCTGGTATGCTTATACAGTATAATATTTATCACCATAATTTTATTTTTGCAGTAATTGCTTTGAGTAAGTGAAGTTTTTATTTATTTAACTTTCCTCCTGGCTATAAACTAACTGAAATGTGCACTTTCACCCATATCCTATAGAAGTGGTAAATGTCCTTTGTCATGGAGTCATGTATCTTTCCCCCTATAGTTTAACACAACTTTAACATTTTCACCTTACAGGCATTGCAGACACCGTTTAGAAGCTATCTCAGAGATATGCTTGCTCTTGTAAGTATTTCTTTTAACATACATTGGATGCACTTTGTTCTAAATTCTGTAAATAATAGTTTTGTATCTCTGTCAATCATGAGAGAATTCCATTACTGTATTATGATCTTCTCTAAATTGATTGGGAAACCTGAATAATCAATATCATCTTTGGTAAAATAATCTGGGAAATTTTATCTTTTTTCTAAAGTTAATATATTTTGTCTATTCATTCAGTTACACATTGTTTTAAATGCTTTGTCTCAATTTAATAGTAACAATCCATACTTCTGCAGACATTGTGAAGATAAATTCATTAATGTTGATTGTAACATTCTGTGATAAGTCTTGTAAAAATGTAGCTTTTATTGCTACATCTTTAAGGCTGATCTCCTATACTTGACTCTTTATATTCCCCTCCCCCTCTACTCATGTCAGCTGACATTCCGAGTGGACACCCAAATATTCCTAGTGATCACAAGTTGATATTTTTGGAAAAAGCCATGTTGGACAACATGATCAACACCCAAATGGACACTTAATACTCCTATTGATCCCTTGAAATTTTTTGAAACAACCATGTTGGACAACATGGTTCCACACCTATGTTTGATTTTCATACCTGAAGTAACATAGTGGTTCATCAGAATAATTCAATGTTAAAGGAGCCTTGCTCCTTCTTGTTGATGCTATGCATATATCAGACTACTTTAGTTTGAATTTCTATATGAATTTTAAAAATTAGATATATTTAGCTCATCTTTTAATTGGATTCCCGATGCTTCATCTTTAGGTGATGACATTGAACATTTATTCCTTGCATTGTTATATTCACCTCGCAGACTATGAACATAGATTTTAAGGCCTCTTGTACCCTCATATTCCTCCATAGAATCAAATGTCAACTATAGTTTATTTGGCGATGTCTATGGTTACACAACCCAATCTTGATTTTGCATTTTATACTGAAGTAATTTTATTTTATTACATGACTTATGTACTATTACTATTTGGAGGGATATTGATTTTTCATTATATGCTAGGGGTGTTGGTATAATGCTTATCTATTAGATGGATGTGTATTCCATTACCTAGAAAAAAACTCCTATTTTACTTCATCCATTATCACATGGATGATGCTGAACTGATTTTTTATCTATTATATTACTCAATACTTGACTCTATTTCATAGTGACATTATGAATTTAATTTAATGGAATATTTCGATTGAAATGAGTTTGAATTTAGTGTTTTGATTGTAAGCCAAAAATAGAAATAGCATTTGGGGGCTACTTGAAATCAGGCTAATTGTTTAACCATTTGTGTATCTAAATGTTGGGTTATGATTCAAGCACATGAGTAGAAAATGAGAGTCGCAGAGATGTGGATATTAAGGTGAATATGCTGACATACGAGGATGACCAAAATAAGAAATGAAAATATAAGAAAGTCAGAGTTGCGCATATTGAGCGAAAACTTCGAAAGACATGTTTAAGATAGTACTAATATGTACTTAGATAATCAAAAAATGCTTCAGTAGGTAATGTGAAATTATAATAAATATACACATTAAATGAGGAAGAGAAAGACCAAAGAAGACTTGGTTATCAACGATAAAATATCATAAAATTTATTAAATATTGATGATAATTTAGTAGATGATATAATTCAATGGTGTAGGAAGATCCATATAATTGACCCCACTTTGTGGGATGAGATTTGGTTGTTGATATTATAGTAATAGTAGATGTAGTAAGACAATTGTTAAGATAGGAGATGATGAATTATTTATCATTAAAAGTTTTAAGTATTTAGGATCTTTTTGTAAAAGATTGGAGGGATTGATAGAGATATTTTATATAGGATATAAGCAGAATGGTTGAAATGGAGGAGGGCATCAGGAGTTTTTTGTGATCGTAAGGTACCTTTAAAGCTTAAAGGAATGTTTAGAAAATAGTGGTTCAACTCGCTATGTTATATGAAGTTGAATGTTGGACTATGAAGCAATCACACGAGCAAAAGATGAGAGTCGTAGAGATGAGAATATTAAAGTGGATGTGTGGATATACAAGGGTAGACAGATAAGAAATGAGAACATTAGAGAAAAATTGGATTACACATTATTGAGGAAAATTTCCAATAGATGTGTTTAAAGATAGTATGAATATACTTAGGCAATCAATAAATATTCTAGTTAGGACCATAACAAATACACATATTAATCGGGAAAGAGGAAACTAAAAAAGACTTGGTAAGAAACAATAAAATAGAATAAAATTTATTTAAATATAAATGAGGATATAGTAGGAGATCAAGCCCAATGACTTATGAGGATTTATATAGTCAACCCCACTTAGTAAGATAAAGAATTGGTTGTTATATTATGCAATAAACAAGGAAAGTTAAATGTTGAAATTGGTTTCATACTCTTAGATGGAATTATCATTTTCTTTTTTTGAAAATTAGGTCATCTTCAACTTCAGTTCAGATCAATCTTAATTGTTAGACCCATCTGATCAACATAATTTTATTCAATTTGGCTTGGATATGTATGCCTGATTTTTTTTACCCTGGGGAATTATGTAAATAACTTATTTTCCTTTATATATTTGTAGTCATTTACACTATGTAGGAAACTCTTTTCTTGCTGTCAATTGTATCATAACATCAATAAGCCACCAAAGTTTTAGGTATAAAAGTGTATGTCAAAAGTATCTTTATTTGAGCGAAAATCACTAATGGGGATAGCAATATAGGACTTCAATCTTGGTTTAAAATATCGACACTAGATCTGATTTTTAGTTCCTCATTGGAATGGTTCCAGCACTAACTTGTTTCTACACATGGTACAGGTTGGCACAATTTAACCGTGTTAACTAACTGTGTTGAATTGAAACCAATGAACATGTAGAAGAGGTATAAGAAGAGGGGAAGAGGAAATAGAAGAATAGTAGGGAGAAATAGAAACATACCTATTGTCAAGACAATAAGTGTTACTCAAGGAAATAGTCTATAGGGATGCATCAAACAGTCATGTATAATAACTAAAATTTAAACAATGGCAACACATGTGATATTTTTAGTATAACTAACAAATTAAGCATTTGAGATATGGATTTGTAAGGGGTTGAGTGATCTGTATGTTTTTTATAGAAGTTGAGAGTTAGACCTTTAGGTTTTCTCTTCTCCAAAAAAAAAAGAGGTGCTCTATATATGTTCACCATGGGTATGCCAATCAACATTAAGCTTGCACTAGCATCGATGTCAGACCAAGTGTAAAATATAGTATGTGAGTATATGTATAGTGATAATGGTGAGAAGTTGATATTCCAAGCATCGATGCCAGACCAAGTGTAAAATATAGTATGTGAGTACATGTATAGTGATAATGGTGAGAAGTTGATATTCCAATTAGCATTTCATGATTTTTAATTCTGGTTAGCATGAGAGGTGTATATATGTAATAACGATAGTAGTTGGAAAAGTTGTAACATGAGCATGAGCATAATGTTGATTTTAAAAAGTTAAGCATGTGTTAGTGCAACTCAAACAAGCAATATGCATATGAACATATGAACTAGTACTAAACACTGTAACATGAACATAATGTTGATTTTAAAAATCTAAGCATGTGTTAATGTAACTCAAACAAGCAATATGCATATGAACAAAGTATATACATAAGAATAAAAAATTATAAAAATTACACAAGCAGGTAAGAGTATTTAAGGATAAAGGTTCTTCCTCCACTACGTAGGGTTCTCAGTCGAGGTCAACTAGAATATTATAATCCTCAAAACTCAAGCTCCCCTAACATATTCTATGTTAATAGGGTGATATATGCTTTAGATCACCATTTAAGGGTCAACTTCAATAATTTAGGAAGTTGATGTTGATTGGTTATAAGAGACCAAAATGTCTTAATAGACATTAAATAGCTATAAATATCAAGGAACCAAACCTTATATTCTATTGCCCATTTTTAGATACTAGCTATTTGGGGTAAATACCTTGAAACTTCACTTTTACATTTGAATAATTTAGCCATATGCGTTTCTTAGCCAATTACCATAAATCATGAACCCTATTGATTGAAAGGGAGCCTTTACATTGATTTGTTTTAAAGCATATGAAGACCTTTTTGGATGCCTGAGATCAAGGGAAATAGTCCCAAGACACTGTTGTCATATTTAGGAAGTGTGTAAAAGTCTTTATTTAACCCCTAAAATAATTTGTTTTAACTACACACCATTACACAATCATATAGCAACGAAGTCTCTTCTTTAATTCCCTTTAAAAGTTTGAAACGATAATAATCTCTAATCAATTTAGTTGTTTAGCAATTTAGCAAAGCTTAAAGCAATTCACTCTCCAAGACACCTCAGCCGAACCTTTAACTTAATAAGAAAAAACCACAATAGAGATAAGCTTCCTACCTCAAACGAAGCTTGCAATTAGAAAATCAACTTGGCGTCTGAGAATTTCTGCTGTGACACTGCTATCTGCCTTAAACCCTTTAGAAACAATACCCACTCTGCGGTGCTGAGAAGAAGATAGAGGAAGGCAAGGATCACACACACTCAAGGGGGGAAAGAGGGGGAAAGAAAAGAGAGGAGAGTGGTTTTCTTTGGGTTATTAGAGGATTGATTCCCCAACATCAGGGGTATCATTTGGTTGCCTAATAGTTTGAGATAATAAACTAGAGTGGTTTCCTCTCTTATGTCTATTGAAAAGAGAGGAAATACATTTATCTTTGTAAATGTCTTCTCTGGGTCCACTTTCATGTGTTAGACTCCTTATCTACTTATTACTTCTATGGCCGAGGTACTTCTAGTCCTACAGCTTTATCTATTCCATTGATTTTTGTAGGAGTCTAGCACTAAATCCTACACCATTCATGATTTGTAGTAGACAATCATAGGATGCTGTTGCTTACCAAGTAGCACTCCTAGTTCTTCGTTTGGATCTTTTTATTTCTCCCTGGAAAAGTACTTGCAATCATGTTATTTCTAAGAGCAAAAAACTGTTATAATCAGAACTGTTAAAAATGTTTGTTATATTGATACTAATGCCTAATTGCAAAAAATAGTAGTGAAATTTTTTTATATATTTTTCTAGTACTTTTGCAGATGCTATTTTTAACAATCCAACACTCATATCATTAGGCAATGAGTGATCCCAGCGTTTCAGATCCTAGTATTTTGATATAAAATTCAAATCTAAACAATTTAAAGCTATATTACTCACATTTTTCTTTTCATTTAATTCTTAGAGTGTCAGATTAACTTAGATATATATAAAAAATACTCAACTAATTTAGTTGAAAAGGTAAAATGCATTTTCTGCTTACAATTTCTATAAAAACCTATGTATCACTTAATTCTTGTAGCCATAAAGCTGTTAGTTTATACTACAAGTTCGTTTTCCCCCTTATCTTTGGACAGAAGAATTTCATCAACAAATATTTAGAGAAGAAATTTTTTATCCCTTTTTTGTCTCTAGACTTGGAAAAAAACTCATGTATTTTTTTTTCTGCTTCAATATTTGTGGTTAAATTTTCCTGTTGGATTAGGCAGATTCATAAGAATGAGCGGTATCACTAATTATATATATTGTAAAATATGTATCCTGATCTCACAAGAGAATTTACAAAATTCTCCAAGATTTTAGTGAACTGTTTTGCGGTAATGGTAGTTATTTTCTGCCCCTTTTCCTTATTTATTATCGTTCTGCATCGTTGGGTTTGGCGATGTTATGCGGCGATGCGATGCTAATCTGAATCATGGCGCTAATTTTTGGCAGGTTAAAAAGGAGAGTGCAGAGCGCGAGGCGCTGGGAGCGCTTCCCCTCTATCAGCGCACAATTACATGAAGCAAGCACCCTTCTCTTTCCGCAGCTACTGCGCACTCAACTGCAATGAAATAAAATTGCATGGACTCTTTTTCTATCAAGTTTGCTACTTGATTATTTTTACTTTTCGCCCATTTTTAAATCATGCTATGAATCAACGGTCATAACTGAACCCTTGAAATGTTCTACCCGACTGATGATATGAATGTCAAGTCAAAGACTCTTTAGTTATTAGTGTGCCAAAGAAATATTTCTTTCTTTCTTTAACCTGTAGATTTTATCTTGAAGATCTCACACATCCTTTATAAAAAATTTATTGGTTTTGATTAACCATCCATTCAAAGCTTGCAGGTGATTAAATGATAAGTAGGAAAGAGGAAAATGTTCATATATATATATATATATATATATATATACGAGAATTAAAATTGACTCAAGTTGATTAGATGATTGTATGCGAGAATTAAAATTGTTAGATTAAAATGTGCTATTGATGTTTTAATTGCATTGCATTGATTGTATATCATGTCTCAATTCCAACTGAATTGGCAGTCTTGTGCAGAGAGGTTAGTAACAAGCTGACTATGATTAGTGAGAGATTCTTCATTTGGCACAAGCTCATTTTCATGGAAATAAAAGGATGTTTCATTAGTAGAACCGAATCCCTTAGTGCCACGGGATGTACTAGATAATTCAGTAACATCATAATTGCTCAATAATTAATTGTGCTACGCATTCTCCCCTTTTGATGCATACCTCATTATCTGAGTGATTGAAGAGGAGAATCATTATCTCTCCCCGGTAATCCATATCTATGACGCCTGCTCCGATGTCAAGTCCTCGTTTCCAGGCAGCGCTGGATCTTGTTGTTATGCGTCCATGCTCAACCATATTGATATCTCTTTTCTTGACTTTTATAGTAACCAGGGATTAGGATTTTACTACAGTAAGATAAATTCTTCAGAGCTCTTTTAAATGCGACATCCTTGTATTCATTTTCTAGATACTTGTAGGCAAATAGGATCCTTGGCAGTGCCCCAATGACTGCTCCAGAGTATTTCTGCTCAAATGCCTCTTTAATTTTTCTACCCAGGTCTCCTGACATTTTTAACCAGAATTTTTCTAGTAATTCACCTCCGATATAGAGTCTGCCGGTCTTTGCAGCATCCGTGAAATGCACAGGTCCTTTCATAGCTATAGCTTCTTTAATTGTAGATTTTATTTTATTTTATATAGATTTTGAATGTTTCTGTACCTAGGTAAGAATTTTCTGGCAAGTGTAAAATTTTCACTTAGTGTTTCAATAATAGCGATCATAGGGTAAATTTAAAAATTGAGTATTTTTTTCAGGTAGCAATTTTTGGTGTGAAGGGAATGTTAAAAGTGAATTCTAGAAAATTTGACGACGAAAAGCAACTAGAATGGATTGGATTAAATATTTAGATGCGCGGCTTGAACATTAACAAACCATACTTAAAACTTTAACAAACTAAACAAGAATCTTTCTAGTGACTCGCTTTTGTAGAGCTACTAGATGCGAATAATTGATGCATTGGCCCCATCAGACTCACGGTTGTAGTGAAGCTCCACAAAAGTACCACCTCCAATACCTTTGGCTAATCTTCCAGGGTTTACGCACAAGCATTCCACTTCTCCATCGCTTCTCTTATGCGACAACTGCACATCAAATAACATGAATCCTTTATATTATTAAGTTAAGGAATTAACATCACAAATAATTACAAATATTAGAGAGATTATTTTCCTGTATGAATGCACAAGGAGATGTAGCACTTTGATAGCATTTTAAAAATGAAGCTTATTTCAGAATTTCAATTCCAACATTTAGTTCATATACTGATACCATTTAATTCATTGATGGAATAAAATGTTTTTAGATGTCAAGTTTATCAAATTCTAAGTCAATTTAAGTTTAGATTTTTCATAGACTAGTCAGTCTTAGTAAAAATACTTTATACCATAGATGTTGCAGTAGCAATATACTTAAAACATTAAACTTGTTGCTTTTTTAGTACATAGTCCACAGCTAATATCAGTTTGTTTCATAGATTTTAGATGCAATATTTGTTCTTATTTTGGTTTCCTGATATAGTAAATGCTTGTAGTTTTTTTCTTTCAGGAGGCAGTTATGTTTTACGACGACGTATTTTATTCTCCAGAACTAATTACAAATTTACTTACAATTGACTACAAATCTGATTACTATACAGGTTCTATTCAGATTTCAGTTAGTCATGAAAATGAGTAATCCTATCCAGAATTACTATTTTTTTCACTCTATTCTTTGTTTATTCAGCATATGACCATGCCACACTGAACTACTCATCGCATAAACTCAAAAGCATCAAATGCATGTGATGAAGTTGCAAGTATTGAGATCACCTTCACAAATGGCGCAAGATCTGAGGGAAGGATTAGGACATGTGGAGTATGAGGAATCTCCAAAGCCTCAAGTGCAAGTGAATAGTCCACAGGAACACCCAGAGCGGGTGGATGTAGTGGATAAAAACTGCAACCACATATCAATTTTAGAATCCACTGTAACAAGAACATGGTTTTGGTAAAATTCAAAAAATTGGCATTTCAATTACCTCTGTTGACGTAATATATGAGTTGCAAGACGCGCCATACGGTCTCCTGACACTGTGTCAGTGGGAGTCCGTGAAATTTCCTCACCACTGAGTTGTTTCAAGATATCAACTGTGCAACAGCCAATGGTAATCTGAACAAAAAAAGTTGAAAAAGGAACTAGATCTAAATGTTTTGTACAAATAAATGCTGAACACCGAGACTAAATGACAAAGTACTAAAATAGAAAGAGGAAAAGGAACGAGAAGATTTTGACATGACGTAGGTCTAAGATCACTCCTTAAAAGAGAGGTCGCTCACAGGATAAACATGTTAAACCAGGGACACATCAGGCTAACAATTTACCACTGACTCTTAGAAGTCAGGAGTTGTTAAAACTCATAGAGACATGATAAGGTAAAGAACATTGGTGCATCACATGCAAAACTAAATCAGAACTGTACACTATCAATGAAACTACACAAACAGAAGTTGGCTAATGAGGCTAAGACTAAGACTGCAAGGGTGGATAGGTGGATATATGAGTATTGAAAGAATATCATAGTACAAATCCTGGATTATATGATTTGAAAATGCATAACAAGAAAAAGATATCTCAATCATGCATAAATACAGAGCTTTCCAAACAATTATTGTGTTTGGAAACTAAAGGAATTTTGGATCAATTTGATCGATTGCACTTAGGGTATCATATCAATCAAGTACACCTGATGAGTCAGAGCCAGCTAATATAGTTTTTCGCAACATCATTCAGTGACGATTTCAAAGAACCAAACTTTCATAGCATGCAGGGATGCACAGGATAATGGTGACTAGCAAAATTTAACAGCGCATAAATACAAAATGGAGGATGAAGAAGAAAGGTAAACTGAAGTATAAGCACAACACTTGGAAATTATGGGCTAACTAAATAAATGCACAAACCAAGATCTGATGTTTAGAAGTGAATCTATTTTTTTCTAAAAAAAATGGTATGTTAGGAAGTTCATACAACAAACAACAATCAAGAGCAAACATTTCAGAAGAAAAATGTCTTAAATACAAAAAGTGGTTCATAAACCATTTACACTTGCCCTCGTTCATAGGAAACTACACAAATATTCCAGAGGAACCTTGAATATAATCCATTCACAGAAATGTAAGAAAAAAGAGTTATCAAATGATAACTACCATCTCCAAAATGAAAATTTGAAACAGCTTGCTTGTAAGAAAAGATCATAAAAAAGAGGAACTGTGTACTTTCAGATGCAAGGAAAATCCATTTTACTCAGGCAGTAAGCAATATCTAATGGCAGCTTTAGTACCTCATTTGCACTAAAGAAACCAGGATTTGGAAGACAAGTTATCTGCAAGACATAGCTACAACTTTAGTCCGGAGCAAGAATGTAATGAATACAAAATAAGAGAATTAGATTTAATTAATAGAGAATAAATCACCTAGATCTCAGAGAAAAGTACCTGAGGTTTGATATCATCTGTAAGATGAATATCAAAAGCAGGCTGCAGGCACCATAAACTCAAGTTACAAACCCATCCAAATCATTAGGTTGAAAATAATCAGTCAAAACAATGGAAAATTTCTCAGTGTGGCCAAAGTGCATGTCCTGTATGGAAATAAATGATAGCTTTACTGTGAAGGGTTGCTCAAAAGGCTATTTAATACGAATGGATGTTAACATCATCATCACTAGAATTATGATTCATCAATTGGAAAGAGATTCATCGATCCCATCTTTAATGTGTAATACTCTTCCACTATCAATTGAAGAAAAAGGAATGAAGAATCAAAAAATTAATAATATTATATACTATCACTAGACCAACATGCAAGATGCAACCGCACCTCATGCAAGGGCTAACTTGGCTAGGCTGCAAATAGGGGTTCCATGACTTCCATCCAAAACCAAAATCTGAATA
The DNA here is from genome assembly GCF_044706935.1 of Curcuma longa. NCBI lineage: Eukaryota > Viridiplantae > Streptophyta > Magnoliopsida > Zingiberales > Zingiberaceae > Curcuma > Curcuma longa. The sequence continues at coordinate 1,108,355 of NC_133874.1, forward strand.
ATTAAACTAAACTGAACCAAAGAAAAACAAAACAATGTTCGATCTATTGGTTTATTTGCTTGTCCCAATTTAAAATTAAACAAAATCAACTGACATACCGAATTGTATAGGTAATATTGTTTGTATGCGTTCATGTATGATATGTTGGGATGTATACTATAAGCCTAGCTTTTTGTATGAACATCTATTTTGAAATAATTTGAAATGAGAATCACTTTGGATAAATGTTTGCATTTTATATTTTTATATATGTTAATGCAGATGTCCACTTAATTTATATTGTAGAAAGCATGGTGTGTGGTGCCACACAGAAGATCATGTTATCAGTTCCTTATAAATTATAAATAGTTGCTCACAACCAAGATAGATTGGGACAAACCATTGGAATGGTTGTAGTGTAATTGATTTTAATTTATCTTGACTATAAAATTACACTAGTACACTTTGTGTGTATTGAGCAGGACCGTTTGATGTTGTTCGATTTATACTGACTATATAATCGAACTAGACCTCTGTTATTATGGATGTGCATGCTCTTAATCTCTATATAATAACAAGCACATATACTTAGTATTTATTTCTTTAATTCATCAAAGGATGAGATTTATTCGTTAAATCAAGAAGCCCGATGAGTTGGGAGATAATGCTATGTATATGGTGTGTTGTTGATTATAGAAGGAATCTGTGTCCTAATTATTTAGGTTGATGATATCCCCTTGAGGAGCTCATAAGGATTATCATGTAAACCCTGCAGGTGGACTTAATCCGCATGATAATAAAGTTGAGTAGTACTACTCTTGGATTCAGAAGTTAATTAATTAAGTTGTCAGTAATTTAATTAATTAACGGACATACGATATCTTAAACACAGGAAGATTGATGCACTAATAATAAGGAGCTCATATTGTAATATGAGATTGGTGCGGTAGTTCAATAATAACCCTTTAGTGATATGGATTATTATTGATGGACTTGAATTTGGTGTTCAGGGAGAACACAGGAAGCCCAAGTCCATCAGGAGGCCTAAACAAAATTCCTCTTCTAGGTCCCTGTTGTAGCCTCTGGATAAAGCCTCGTATCCATCCAATGAAATTCTGTTAGAATTCTATTAAGAATTCTGTTAGAATTCGGTTAGAATTCTGTTTAGAATTCTATTAAGAATTCAGTTAACAGAATTCGGTTAATTCTTGTTGGTTATATTTATTAGAAGTTGGTTATATTTATTAGAATAATTCTCCTAGATTTGGTCCATAAACCTCCTATATAAAGAGGAGCTTGTATCTCTTAATGAAATAAGATTTTCTGATTTGTTTGAATAACATGGTATCAGAGCCCGGTTAATTAGGGTTAAGCGTCGGCGCCGTTTATTTTTCTTTTTCTTCTCGCGATCCCTCGCGATCGCGATTCTGCCGATCGCGATTCTGCCGCTTGCCGCTCGCGCCCTTTGCCGCTCCCATCAGTTCCTCTTCCAACCACGCGGAGTTGCCGTTCGTCCAGGTCACGACTGCAGACCTCTTCGCCGCTCTTGCTCGTCGCCTTTAGGTTCGCGGAGGCGAACCAAACTTGTCGTCGTCTTCGCGAGAACAAGGAGCATCGATCTTCAGAAAGGAAGAGAAACCCTAGCGACGCCGTCCCCTGCTCCTCCCGAGTGAAAAAGGCCGTCCCCTGCTCTTTGCACGAGCATCGCGTCGCCTCCTCGCAGCTTCTCCCGATTTCTGGAACCGGGAATCCAGGTCAGAGGTCTCAATACTCTGCATTATCTGCTCGTTCAAGTTTCTGTTTCTACTCTGCTTCGTCTGCTCGTTCAAGTTTCTGCTTCGGCCCACCCTCTTCGTACCGGAATTCTTCTTCAAAATTGAGGGCAGAAATAGAGGGCGTCGGCTGTGATCATTTGGCTGCGCATCAAGGGATTCTGATCGCAGAAAGGAACGATGGGGAAGACACCGGTGCGGATGAAGGCAGTGATCTATGGCTTGTCGCCGTTCCAACAAAACAAAGGAGGAAACTCGCAAGCTTCTCGGACATCAAATTCTAATGGTATTATATGTAGCTATTGTCGCAAGCCGGGTCATACAAAATTTAAGTGCAGAAAGCTTCAGTACAAAAATCAACAAAAACATCGGGCTCATATTACATCCACTAATGATACCTCTGATAAATCGGTGCTTGTCTCTGCAGAAGAATTTGCCAAGTTCTCTCAATATCAGGATTCACTTAAGTTTTCATCTTCCTCTATCACTGCTATTGCTGATTCAGGTAACCACAATACATGCCTTGTTTCCTCATCCTCTAAGTGGGTCATTGATTCTGGTGCCACGGATCATATGACAGGTAATTCTAGTCTCTTTTCTACTTTCACGCATAAATCCAACACTCCTATTGTTACCTTAGCTGATGGATCTTCATCTTGCGTTCGTGGATCTGGCACTGTCAATCCCACTCCTTCGCTTTCCTTATCCTCTGTCTTACATTTACCTAATTTATCCTTTAATTTACTCTCTGTTAGTCAATTAACTCGCAATCTTAACTGTTGCATCTCATTTTTTCCCGATCATTGTTTAGTTCAGGATCTTTTGACGAAGAAGACTATTGGTAAAGGACATGAAAATGGAGGTCTCTACATTCTTGATTCATCTATCCCAAGATCTCTCGTTTGTTCAGGTGAAAATTCTCCTTTTGAGGCTCATTGTAGGTTAGGACATCCATCTCTTCCATTGCTCAAGAAACTCTGTCCACAATATAGTAGCATATCTTCATTAAATTGTGAGTCATGTCAGTTTGCAAAGCATCATCGTCTTAGTTCAAGTCCAAGAATAAATAAACGTGCTAGTAGTCCTTTTGAGTTAGTTCATTCTGATATTTGGGGTCCTTGTCCTATTCTGTCTAAACCTGGTTTTAGGTATTTTGTCACTTTTGTGGATGATTATTCTCGTGTAACTTGGTTATACTTGATGAAAAATCGTTCTGAGTTATTTTCTCTATTTTGTGCTTTTTGTGCGGAAATCAAAACTCAGTTCAATATGTCCATCCGTACTTTACGAAGTGACAATGCCAAAGAATATACGTCCAATCTATTTCAATCTTATATGAGTCAGAATGGTATACTTCATGAAACCTCTTGTGTTGATACTCCATCCCAGAATGGTGTGGCTGAACGTAAGAATAGACATCTTCTTGAAACAGCACGAGCTCTTTTATTTCAAATGAATGTTCCCAAGTCTTTTTGGGCAGACGCGGTTTCTACTGCATGTTTTCTCATTAACCGTATGCCATCCTCTGTTCTTCATGGTGAGATTCCTTATAAAATTTTATTTCCTAACAAGTCATTATTTCCTGTTAATCCTAGGATATTTGGTAGCACTTGTTTTGTTCGGGATGTCCGTCCACAAGTCACTAAATTAGATCCCAAATCTTTGAAATGTATTTTCCTTGGTTATCCTCGTCTTCAAAAGGGTTATAGGTGTTATTGTCCTAGTATTAATAAATATCTTGTTTCAATCGATGTTACTTTTATGGAAGATACACCTTATTTCTCATCCTCACATATCCCGACTTCTCAAAAGGAAGATGATGATTTATTGGTATATTCGGTTACATCCTCTACACCTGTCTCAGAACCGACTTTTGTCAAGCCTCCTATTATTGAAATATACTCCAGGCGTCGACCTCCTGATTCATGTCCTGCACCAACTACTTCATCATCAGATCCAATTTCGAATGATGATCTTCCTATTGCATTACGAAAAGGTAAACGTCAGTGTACTTATCCTATCTCTTCGTTTGTGTCTAATAATGGCTTGTCATCCTCCTCCTGTTCTTTTATTGCTTCACTTGACTCTATTTCTATTCCTAAAACTGTCCGTGAGGCCTTATCTCATGATGGTTGGAGAGATGCAATGATAGAGGAAATGAAAGCCTTGGATGAGAATGATACATGGGACTTGGTTGATTTACCTCCAGGAAAACAAGCTATTGGATGCAAATGGATATTTAATGTTAAAGTCAATCCAGATGGATCAGTTGCCAGACTAAAAGCTCGTCTTGTTGCTAAGGGTTATGCTCAAACATATGGTGTGGATTATTCTGATACTTTTTCTCCGGTTGCAAAGTTGACATCTGTTCGGTTATTTATTTCTCTTGCTGCTACTCATCATTGGCCTTTACATCAACTTGATATCAAGAATGCTTTTCTTCATGGTAATCTTCAAGAGGAGGTGTATATGGAGCAACCTCCTGGTTTCGTTGCTCAGGGGGAGATGGAGCGAGTTTGTCGTCTTAGAAAGACTTTGTATGGTTTGAAACAAAGTCCACGTGCTTGGTTTGGAAAATTTAGTCAGGTTATTGAAAAGTTTGGTATGAAGAAAAGCAAGTCTGATCATTCTGTGTTCTACAAGCAATCAGGAGCTGGTATTATTCTATTAGTTGTGTATGTGGATGATATTGTGATTACTGGTAGCGATACTATGGGAATTTCATCTCTCAAATCTTTCATTCTCACTCAATTTCATACAAAAGATTTAGGGGTACTAAAGTATTTCTTAGGTGTTGAAGTAATGAGGAGTAAAAATGGTATATTTCTATCTCAGAGGAAATATGTTCTTGACTTATTAACTGAGACGGGAAAGTTAGGGGCAAAACCTTGTAGTACTCCAATGACTCAGAACGTGGATCTTACAGCAGATGGAGAATTATTTGAATATCCAGAGAGATATCGAAGGTTGGTTGGAAAGTTGAATTATCTTACCTTGACTCGTCCAGATATTGCATATTCGGTTAGTGTTGTTAGTCAGTATATGTCATCTCCAACGGTTCATCATTGGGCAGCATTAGAACAAATTTTGTGTTATTTGAAGGGTGCACCCGGACGAGGTATTGTATATAAAAATCATGGGCACACTCGTATTGAATGTTTTTCAGATGCAGATTGGGCAGGTTCCAAAATGGATAGAAGGTCTACCTCAGGTTATTGTATCTTTGTTGGAGGAAATTTAGTATCATGGAAGAGTAAAAAGCAAAAGGTTGTGTCACGATCCAGTGCAGAATCAGAATACAGGGCTATGGCACAGTCTGTGTGTGAAATAATGTGGATATATCAATTGTTAACTGAAGTAGGACTCAAAATTTCAATACCAGCAAAACTATGGTGTGATAATCAAGCTGCTATTCACATTGCATCGAATCCCGTGTTCCATGAGCGAACTAAGCACATTGAAATTGATTGTCATTTTGTTCGTGAGAAAATTCAACAAGGCTTGATTACTACAGGATATGTAAAAACTGGAGAACAATTGGGGGACATCTTCACAAAAGCTTTGAACGGGATCCGAGTTGATTATCTTTGTAACAAGTTGGGCATGATTAATATCTATGCTCCAACTTGAGGGGGAGTGTTGGTTATATTTATTAGAAGTTGGTTATATTTATTAGAATAATTCTCCTAGATTTGGTCCATAAACCTCCTATATAAAGAGGAGCTTGTATCTCTTAATGAATAAGATTTTCTGATTTATTTTGTTATCTAACAAAATTTTATTAAATTTTGTTATAACAACTCTTTTCCTTTGCTAGGGCCGGCACACAAGGGTTCCTTCCTTGCTAGGGCCGGCGGCCAAGAAAGGAAGAAGAAGAAGAGAAAGGAGAGGAAGAGGAAGAAGGAGAGAGCTTCTTCCTTGAGTTGTTGCCATCGGATTGGAAGAGAGGAAAAGAAAGAATTGGGTGGAGTTCATCTTAGTAGATCGTCGCCCACACGACGTCCAAGAAGAGGAGAGGAATACAGCAGAAGATCAAGAGATCTTTGGGTAACGAACATCTTCTACACAATCTACAAAAGAAAGGTATGCCTTGTTTATTAATTTCGCTGCATGGTTTATTTTCCTTTGTATGGATCCTGAATACCAACACAAGAGTTCCATCGATCCTATGCTTCAATCAAGGTGTGCTTTGATTGGTCAAGAACGTACTTGATCAATCAAGCACATGTTTGATCGAAGACGTAGGTTGCTTCGAAGGTTCTGTTCCTGAAAATTTTTGTCTAGCAAGAATTGAACGAAACAGAATTCCAGGCACCTTCATGATATATAACAATAACAATCAATCTTTATCTATAGCTAAATGAGATCAGCTATATGGATCCTCTTATGCTATTGAACTTAATCCCCTACTATATCTTCATCTATATTTAAATGAATTTTATCCTGTTTTATCTTTGCTAATCAAGTCTTTTTTGGTCTTTCTTTTCTTCGATTAATGTACATATTTGTCATGATCTCATATCGCCTAAATAGGATATTTATTGGTCACTTATGTACATGTCCATACCATTTTAAACACATCTCTCAGAGTTTTTCCTCAATAGGTGCAATTCTAATTTTCTTTTTAATATTCTCATTTCTTATCTTATTCATCCTAGTATATGCGCACTCTAATATTCATGTATAATATATATACATATATTTGCAAGGATAATAAGACTTAGTATCTATCTATATATAAACAAAAGAAAATCAAACAAAACCAATTGGTTGCCAGTTTGGAATCTTATCAATTTTGGTTTTACTTCGATATAAAAAATATTCAACTACTAAGTTAGATTTGAAAATTCTCTAATAAACTAATATGCACCTATCCCTAGTTGCAGGTGGGAAGCTAATGTTTCCTAGTTAATCGCCTTGGACCCCCTTAAGATGAGATTTGTAGCATGTTAATATTATAAAACACATTAAGCAAGTTAAAGCTAAGGGTGGCAAGAGGAACCTGTGGAAAGACAAAGTCATGGTGAGCATCACGTATTGATGGAAGTAGTACCACATGTGCAGCTGAACCCATATACTTGGCATAGTCCTCCAACTGCATCAAAATATGTCAAGAAAGACACAATAACCATAATTGATAATCAACACTGTGTAACTACATTATAGAGCTACAGACCTTTTGAATAATTTCAACACGAAAAATCTCATCAAACTCTCTATCAATGGTTCCCTTCTTGATCTCTGGATGATCAGAATCAATAAAAGGACCCATCTGCCAAAGTAATGGAAATATAACTTCTTATAGTTTTAGCAAGAACATATTAGGATAACAACAAAAGGTTGAAAGTCTTAGTCGATCATTTAATCTCACCAGGATAACTAGCTGTGGCTGTCTCCTACTTGCATATGCAAGCAGCTCTGTCAAAGGCTCAAATAAGAGATTGTCAGTCGTAGTAAATGGACCTGCAGCAATAAGCTACAAAAGATTTCAAAACTATCAATTAGCAAAGGTAGCTTGATATGAATGACATAAATAATTATCTGAAACAAAGAACCTTAGATAATTATTTTTGTTTTATTTAATTGTTACACCAAATTGCATCACCCACAATGTCAAAGTTTAACTAATGCTCATGGTCTGCAGGATATTTGCTAAAAGTATCCATGAGCAGGAAGCCATAAAATAGTGTAGACTGTCATCATCATTGTCAACAAGTTGTCTTTGTCCTTGCTTATCCCTCTATTAATTCTATCATATGAAAAGCTATATTAATAATAATTTTAAATTATTTTTTATTTTATATCATATTGATCAATGTTTCTTTGGCCTCCCTCTATCCTTGACAACTTCCACCTAATAGGTTTAACTCTTCTAGCTATACAATCTATTGGGTTTGAATATGTTCATATCTTATCAACCTATTTTTCTCTTCTTTTTTTTTCATATATTGCAGCTTCACATAATTGCTCTCTAATATTAGTATTTTTTTATCATTTCCAATTATTCCAATAATGTAGACTGCAATTTACTACAATTGCATTTACTAATTGTTTCACTAAGTTATCGAGCACTTTCCCAAGGAGCATAGTCTCTATTATACCTCATGAAACATACAAGATTTAGCAAACGAGGCTAGCAAGTATTATTAAAAGCATCAAATGAATGCAGTATAATGTTCTTGAAATAAAAATAATGTCATAACTGCTTCATCTACTATAAGTGTTACTTGGATGCAGCCACTCAACAGACTATTGAAACGTTTCAGAATCATGATAGTCATTGGAGTATTAGAGGGAAGAAACTGTTCCTGATCTATAAAAATATATATATACATGTGTTTCACACATAATGTTCCTGAACAAATCACATATCTCCTAATTTACTTAATAAAATAGGAAGCCCATAGTAATCCTTATAAACAAGGCTTTACTCAGTTGTTGAATGTTCCTCTATGTAGTATACCTTGCAGTATAATAACCTATAGTTCCATAACATTGATTTAGATACAAATGCCAAATAAATTGAGTCATGTACTGAGTTATACATTCTGATATCGGTACTTGGACTGGCAAATAGTAGATATGAACCAGTCCAACATCTAACTTAAACCATGTCTCTGAAAACATAGAATCAGTTCAGAGGCTCTGATTTTTGCTAGCAAAAAATATCAGCATTGCAATTTGCTGCTTTTTCTTGGTCAAGATTGTGAGTTCATGCTTCCCATATGGGTAAACGTGTAGTGAAAATATTTGTATTTACCCTGAGATAAAGCATTGGCATGAGGCAATTAATGTGCTAGTGAATATAAATTAACTACATGAAGCTTGGACAAATACTGTAAGAGAATTACAAAATAAACATTTAAAAGAAATAGTAAACAATTCCTTGATCATGTATTGAAACATTATTCTGTTTTGATCTGCACACGCAACATATTGTTCCACTTGAGGAAAACTGTTCAGCGCATCAACCATACCATCACTCACCGAGCTCACTGCCACCTATCACCTTTCATGCACTGTAGTATATGAGAGATGGAAGTCACAGGACAAAGTTCACTTTACATAAAACAATAAAACTGTGAACCCATTTTTGTAACCCATGGACCTATGAACTCATTAAACTTAGACCTAATTTCCTTGTTTTGGGGCCCGCATGTCTTCTTTTTAGATTTGACAAGGCAAGTCTTCTACTCTTCATTTGGGAATTAGGCAAGTCTTTCATTCAACAAGGTAAGACTCCTTGTTCTACCAACGTGAATCTTCTACTTCAATTTGAAGACATAAGCCTTCTCCTCTTGGTTCTAGCAGTCTTCTACTTCAATTTGGAACATGTAATCCTTCCACTTTTTCTCCTTCATCTAAGTTCCACCCTCCTCCTTCCCCTCCACATCATCCATACCGCTACCATCATGTGTGAGGACTCTGTCACAACACTAGTACTACTTTATTTTGGCCCGCCACAACAAAACTTTAGTAATTGTGTTCATCCAGGACATTTTAATGTGTACAGCAAAAGGTTTAAGTTAGATTTTTTTTAATTGTTAACGTGTGCATAAAATTTGTAGGGACTTGTTAGGGTGTACATGAAACTCGTGAAATTTGTGACTCAACGAGGTTAAATTATGATTGTTAACTAACACAATAAAGTTGGTTTGATGCAATGGCACAAAGATGTTGGAGATCAATGAAGAATGGTATGAGACATCCAAAAGACCACGAGGAGCTTGACCACGAGGAGCTTAGAGTGTTGATTCAACAACTTTGATGACAGTTGTAAGAGGTGAACTACACGAGTAATGTAGCGAAGGATGGTATGTGGAATGAGCCAAAAGCTTGATGTTTTTAAGGGACTGAGGATTTTGATGAGAGGTGAACTCTTAGGCAATGTAAAGCTATGACGACCTAAAGACAATGAGATGAGTGAGATTGTGTAAGTTATAATATTTTGATTCACGCTTTTGAGTTACTTAGGCATAATTAAGAGTCTTCGACTGAGGAACATGGTTTCTTAGTCGTAGTCTACGGTTGAGCTTGATCTTGGAGCTTTATGAGGGCTTACAAGGTGTAAGTTGAGCAAAAATGGAGATTGAGTAAACTAAGGTTTGACTAGAATGCTTATTCAATTATTGAGTCGACTAAAATCCTATCCTCAAAGATACGTCTTGCCCTCCATTTGAATTGAGTTGACAAAAATACAATTAGATGGATAGATTGAAGCAGATAATTGAATTGACTGAATAAGTTCAGTCGATTGAACAAGATTTAAGTTAACTAAAATCTTGTTGAGTTGACAGAATGTGACAACAGTTGGCAAATAAGCTAAGCTTATGTTTTTATCTAGTTGAGTCGACTGAACTCGGCTAGAAGCTATCAGAATGAGTAATCTTATCCTCTATTTAAATAATTCCTTACTACTATGGATGGAGCAAGGGATCTCAAATGCACAACTAGTATTCGATCAGGTCTTAACCACTCATTCTAAGGCTTTTGACACTTCTCTGCTAATATGACTTTGATTTTCATATTCTGTAAAGAAGATATCTCCACCTTTGATAAAGAAGTTGTTTCTCTAGTATCAATTCCAAATTTGATCCACCGAACAAATCATTAGGTTGTAGAGTAAGATCTAGAACCCAAACCACATAATTGTGTTAGCAATTATCTTTCTTATATTTGTTTTATTATTATTTCAGTGTTCACTCTAACTTGAACAAATAACAAGCACAACAGGGAAGCCTATTATGTTATTTGGCCTTGCATAAATATACATAAGAGGAAAAGAATTTTTCATTTGCAAGTCAAAGCACATCAACTATCCTTGATAAAGCTAAATGTCAACCATAAGTCTTGTAATAAAATGGTTGTATATATCACACATGTTGCTTATTTTGTGGGATGCCCTATCATCAATTTTAGAGGAAAATTAAAAAAAAATATTTATCAAATTAGGATAATTAAAATAGGAAGTAAGCCACCTACAATCCAACATAAATAATATACAACAGTATAAATATTATTTTGATCATTTCCAAAGCAATGCATACACACCAGTGATAGCACTCGTGATTCACTTGAACTAGTCTGGTGATCCAAGTCAGTTGCTAGCTTCTTAGCAGGAGGGCAATCAACATCAGGGGGATTGGGCACAAAGTCAAACACTTTTGAGGCAATCAAACAATGTCCACTTGGATTGTGTCCATCAACCCCAATCACCTGATTCTATATATGTAAGTTGAAAGTTCATCCATAGACATAACCTTTGTCTGTCTGAAATTTACCTGACCAGGAAAAAAGGAAAAGTAGGGTAACTTTTGGAGGTCAAGACGCACACACTGGCCCCTAGAGTGTTCGATACTGCAAAATACACAGAAAGGTATTACTTGATGATATCTGTCACATTCAAAAGAAACTATTAATTGTACCAAGAATGAAAATTTATGGAAGGTTATTTAGTGAAACTAACTCTTCTACCTTCCTTGCAACAGAATAGATTTCTCATTTATGTGGCCTTCTCCATCACAACAAACCATCCCAACTGCCAATATGTTTTTCTTGTAGGCAACAAAACTTTCATAAGACTATCAATGCATAACCAGAAAGAAATATAGTTGATATTCTCATAAGGAATAGAAGTCTTCAAATCCAAGTGAATTCAACAGAAAATCCTAATTAAAGAAAGGTCCATTGCTATAGATCAAGAAAATACCTGGGATGCAAAAGTAGCATCAGTGGGTTCTCCATAAAGACCAGAAGTAGTAAAAGCATGTGAATGCTTCATAATCCGCTTGGCTAGATAATTAAACTAAGGCAATAGGACAATACGTCAAGCAATAGAAATAAGGCTAACATGAAATTTCATGCTAATTATAATGATTACCTGATCTTCTGTCCTGTCATACATGAACCTGCAGCCAGATTCTGGCTGCAAGTGATGAACCTGTAAGTTGCATCTCTCAGCTGGTTGAACTCTTCTAATCACATCATCTTCCAGGTTTTCAAGCTCTTGACTAGTCAAGCTGTTATCTGTGTTCTGATAATTGAAAAGAAACTGTGAAGTAAATTTGTTAATCCTTTGTCCAAAAGGAGTTATTCGAATGTTTATGTCCTTTGGATCTTTTGATGATGAAGCATTTCTGTTAGTTCTAGGAGTTGTAGCTGAGTCATACGAATCGATGCCTAGCCTTTCATACTGATTGCTTGGGTCACCAATTATTCCCATATCAGTATTGTTGTCTTCACCTAGAAGCCTAGACAAATAATCTTCCGGAATCTTAAATTGTAGTATAGCTAAATTAACTTAGGGGGCGTTTGGTTTGGAAAATGTTTTCTATTTTCTGTTTTCCATTTTCTATTTCCAGTTTTCCATTTTCTGATCTAGTTTTCAGAAAACAGAAAATGCGTTTGGTATGATATACTGTTTTCTATTTTCTAGAAAAGAAAATTAGAAAATGCGTTTGGTTCGATAAATTAGAATTAACTGATTTTATTAATTATATTTTTTTATTTTTTAATTAAAAATAAAGCCTATCCCAAACTAGGAATTAATTACCCTATTGACACAAATAAAAATATAAAAATCAAATTACAATTTATTTACACTCGAATAAATCAGAAAATGATGACTAATATTAAATACCTATTTCTACTAGAATTAATTAATTCCTTTTATTATCTCCTTCAAATTAATTAATTGATTAAATCGTCAGGCGTTGGGTATTTAGCCTAGTAAACCGATTTGGGATTAAATCCAAACGTTACTGTTTAAGGAATCGCGCGATCCTTGTTTTGCCCGATCCTCCTCCCCTCTTCCACTTCTTCGCTCGCCGCCGCGCCTCACCAGCTGAAGCCGCCCGCTGCTGTGCCTTCGCCGCTGCTCCTCTTCATCCTCACCAGCCGACCGCCGCCGCCTGCTGCATCCTATCGTGGAGAAGACGCCGAACGACACCGACCACGACCCCCTCCTCAAGCCGGCCGCTATCGCCCTTCTGCCACAAATCCGTCGCCGCCGCCGCCGCCTCCTCTCCTCCCCTACTCCGCCGAAGTTCTGCCGCCGTATGAGGAAAAGGAACGCCGGAGCTCTCTGCCCGAGTCGCTGCCGCCGTCGCCCGCCGTCCCCTAACCGTGAGTAGAGATCCACAGCGCCACCTCTTTCTTCCTCCAGCCGCGTGAGCGAATTCCATCCTTCGGCGGCGAGGTCGGGAGGTCGGCGAGCTCGGTGAAGAAGCGCGGTTTCCGTGTTTTCGGACGAAAAAGACGAGGAGAAGGGGAAAGCGTGAAAACGCGCCGCGTTTTCCCGTTTTCCATCTTGCGCTACAGATTTGGAAAACGACATTTTATCGTTTTCTATTTTCCCTGTGTTTTCCTTTTCATTTTCCAGAAATAGAAAATGAAAATGCTAAACAAACAGGTTTTCCATTTTCATTTTCTGAAAAACAGAAAATGAAAATGGAAAACGGACATACCAAACGCCCAGTTAAGCTACAAAGATCAAATACGAATATTCAATCTATACTTAAAAAAAATAGTTCATGCAACAACAAGCATACTGAATGATTAATGCTAAGAAAGTTATTACATTTAACATAACCGCTCTTCAAGATAAATTGGAGACATCTGTATCATACATTTATTTTAGATTAAATTATTTACATCAATATGAACATATCTAATCCCTCGTAATAACTATTATATCATGAGTATGTTTAATATCTCCAATTATTATAATTATTGACAATCATATTTTTAGTACTAAATAAAATATAATTGGTTGACCAATAAATAAATATAAAGGATGCAAATCAATTTTAATCTTCTTTTTAGCTAGAATCTATTAATTTTAATCAGTCATTTTTAAAATCATGCTTCATAAACCAAGTCATCCATAGTCATTAGCATACATGCTAAAGTAGTATACATTAATTAAAACTTCAAGTAGCCAATTTAAAAGTCACTGAGGGTAAAATCAAGATTATCTTATAATCTCAAGAGTTTCACATGATAGAGAAGAAGAAATCTATTCTCCTACTATACCTTTATTGTCATTATAACACATGTGGTATGAATTACTCGCTACTAAGTTATTTTCTTTACTAATAAAGAATGCATATTTTTTTTATAAATTTAATATCATACAGATTTTGATCTAGACATACCCAATGTCTAATCTTAATTCAACTCATGAATTGTAATATAACTTCCAGCAGGTTTATTAAATAGTAGGTACAGTTACTCCGATCATTATCAATTTACAAATGATTTCATCTTGATACTATTGTCAAGGCAACCCTAATTTATAAGTATGTCTCCATTCCTAGCTTCATTAGTTGTCCCATATGCAATGGTCTTACATCTATTTACACTAACAAATAGAGATGATTATCTATATGAGAGGATCAATCTCAAGCCACCAATATGCTTAACGAGATTTTATCCAAATTTAACAATGACATATACAATGAATATATGATGACATCACTACTAGAAAAAAGCTAATACACAACACTTGAAAGACAATGTTTTTTTGTCAAAAGTGTTATCTTTTTTTATTCAACAACGTTTTTAGTCAAAAACGTTATTTTTTAAAAATCAAAGATAATATTTTTTCAGAGAGCGTTGTCTATTAGTGCTTTTTTTTGTCAAAGATAATGTTTTTCAAAAAGTATTGTCTATTAGCACTTTTTTTGGATCAAAGACAACGGTTTTTTAAAAAGTATTGTGGTTGAGGATATCTTATATCGAGGTCATGCCCGCTCACTTCCCTCCACCTCGCTCTCCGAAGTTTGAACCCTAGCGAATCCCGCTGCCTCCCTCACCTTCCTCTCTTGCCGCGATGCCGGAGATGGAGTTCTGCTTCGGCACCGCTACCCTCTCTGAAATCCGCACCACAAACGAGATCTCCGATCACCATCTGCCCCTCTTCGCGCCAGAGTCCACCTCTTTTTAGATCTCCGATGCAAGCATGAATCACCCGTGCGCGATTAATCCAAGCCCTAGAAGAAAGCCACTATTTTCATTTTCCCCGCCTTCTCTTCCTTGTCCATCTTCTCCTTCAGGCGTCACTGTAAAGTTCCCATCGTCGACGTGGATTCGCCTACGCAGATGCGCATTGCTTTTGGTGAGATTCATGTGATCACAGACCCAATGTTCGTCGAGAAGACCACCGCTCTTATCCGTCGAGTTTTAGCCGAGAAGAATATTGGAAGGTCAAATTCTCCCCATCACTCTCTTCGAACCGTAAATTAGATTTACCAGGCTTGTCTGTAATAAAGATGCCATATTGTGTTTCAAAATTGTTTTTATTACTTTTTTTCGTGTTTGCCAGACACAGAGCAAGCTTATTTGATTACGATCTATGTACATTTTTCAAGATTTTGTGAGCCTTCAATTTGTCTTAGGGATTTCAGCCAAGTTGATCTAACAAAAATGAAACTTCTTAAACAGAAATGTGGCTGTAATTAAATCTGACAAAGATACGAGATATGGATTGGATGCAATCGTAACTCATGATGGTGCAAAAATGCCTTGTATTGCTCTTCCGGAGCTTTCACTGTTCGGAGAATGACTTGGAGCAGAAGCCTATAATTAGGTAACTAATGCTAAACTAAAGCAAATGTAATCTATGACGGCTTGATTTTTTACTAGGATTAATTGTCTTACTTGAGATATGAATATTTCACATAATTAGAGTAGCAGTGTTTCCAGAATCTGTCTCAATCATCCTTTTTACTCTTCTAAGTTTTATAAGCATAAACTTTCATTTCCTGTAGTTCTATTAATTCTGAAATGGCCATTCCATCCAACTCTTCTTTGCCCTAGCATTTGTCTTTCCAACAGGCTCAATTTCACCTTTGCAATCATGGAAATGTTATGGTGTTTCCTAGCACTTGTACCCTTGGATTACAATGACTTCGATCAAGTTTCAATTTTCATTAATATGTTCTCTCCATTTATATATGATTATTTAAGTAAGTTTTCATTTTATCTGCATAATATTTTCGTACCTTGATTGAGAAGTCTACCTGGAGTTGGCCTTGTCCTGGAACAGTCATCATCTACATGAGAGTTTAGTTATTTTCTGATTCTTCCTCTTTTAAGTATCACCTCATTCAAATGATGCTTAGATGTGTTGTATGCTTCACACAAACAGTAGGCATCTAAGAGGAGCTTCTGTTTAGTAATATGAATGTGATGACTTCATCATTGACACTTGTATGTTGATTCATTTCTGATTAACAAATATTATTCTTTATAATCTTGTTGTCTAATTTGTGTGCCCTTAAAGTGTTGGGATCTTCCCGGTGCAATGCGCGTGTCTATACGTTTCGTAAACATGTACAGTAGAAATATACAGATAATTAAAACTAATTATTATCACAATACACGCATGCATAGCAGGTAATAACATGTACAAGGCATGACAAGAAATTAAAATTTTCTGAATAATAATTATTCTACGTGCACAAATAAAATTTATAGAATAAAATATTATTCTACGCGTACCTTGCGGATCATTCTGAGCTTTCTAACTATCACCGAGATTTAAGGTAGTCAATCTTTGACAACCGATAACGGACAACCAATTGGAAACTCTTTTCGAGGATCAATTCTCTGAAAACTTTACAAGTTTCTGAGAGAATTATAGATGATCGTCAATCGATCAGGATTAATTGATAGCGTTTGAATAACTCGTCTAATTATTGAAAATAATTCCTAACGATCACACAGAGTCGACGTCTAAATCTAATACAATCCATATGTTCTCCCTTTTTCCACGTGGCCAAAATAGAGCCAACAGTTCCCTCTTCTCCCACACGCCTAAACAAAATTGGCACAGGTAACATCTTTCTCCGGCAAACAATGAGCTCCGGTAGCAAAGGTTCCTCCAGCCACTGGTCTTGGCGTGATCAAGCAGAGAAGCAGCAAGGAGCAAGGAAGAGGGCTAAAGCCAGGGTTTTTCCCGCTGTTTGCTCCTCACTGGAACCAGCCTCTCAGGTTTCATTCTTCCCACAACCGGCGACACTCGCGTGGGATGCAGTGGCAGGTGTCGCTTCCTTTTTCCGAAGAAGAAGAACCGCAATCGGTGGGGAGGAAGAAATGCGACCAACTCTTAGAGAAGGAATCGCAACCTCAGCTTGGAGAAGGAATTGCGGGGTTCCATCGAGCTTCAACACCTTCTTCCTCTGGCGGCCGCATGATCAGAGACGCCGGCAGAGACTACGGCGCGTCGCGAGGAGCTGCCACGAAATAGGGGCGCTAAGGTTCTCCTCCGCCGAAGCTGTCGTCTAGGGTTCCCCCGCCGTTGCCGGTGCCTTCACCTCCAGCCAGTGCCGGCTTTAGGCATAGGCCATTAAGACTTATGCCTAGGGGCCCAAATTTAGAGGGGTCTATTTTTTTATATATTAATTATTATATATATATATATATATATATATATTAAGAGAATAAAAAATTATTAAAATATCTTTATTGGATTTTAGAAAGATTTTGCATAATCATTGGATTTTGTAGAGATTTGGTATGATTCTAATATATTTAATATTATTTAATTTTCAAAACTCTAATTTACTAGTTTCTTTATATTCCTCTCCTTCCTTCCTTATTAACCTAACAATCTATTTTGCTCAACTTCAAATATTTTACTTATTTGATAGCTTGTTTTCTCTCCTCAAAACATTTTCGAGATCATCACAAGGGATGCAAGGAGAGGAAAGATCAGAATAAAAAGTCTTTGTTATAGATTTTTTGGTGATCTTAAGATCGAAAATTATCGCCTTCCTCATTTCTTTGTCAAATCTTTTTTTATGCTTCTGTTAATTTCTTATTTTCTTATCAATAATTCTTATTGTAAACGTATAATCTTGTTAATTCACATTAGAAACTTATGATTTATCTTAATATTTCATCTTTATTCTGAATATTTCATCTTTATTCTCAAAATTTTAGATTTTTTTTATTCTGAATATTTCATCTTAATTTATTTACTAAATTACTCTCATATTTTAATTATGATGAAATTTCATCAATATAATAATTCTAGTTTCAAATTTTACAGTTCATTTATCGAACTTTGAAATATCATTATATAAAAAATTTATTTTTAAAATTAATATTTTAATTTATTTTAAAAAATTTTAAACCCACCAATATCGGTCTCAATTAGTCCGAATAAAAAAGGATGAGAGAATTTTTTTTAAAATAATAACAATTATTTTTAAAAAAATTCGCCTAGATCTCTTGGAGGCTCGAGCCGCCCCTACCTCCAGCTTGGAGAGGGATGCGCTCCTCTCGTGTTAAGGATGAACAGGGCTATCTTCAAAACCTTGTTTAGCGATTCTCTGGTTTTTAAGCTTTTAAAGAGAATGCTACAATTTGATTTGGTTGAACCGGAGCGGCGATCAAGGATTCACTGAACCAGTTTGAAACCCTAAATTAGCTTATTGTAGTGAACCAAAGCATTACTGTAGCAAACTCGATTCAAACTTGGTTCGCGTGGTTCAATAACCAAACGACCTCTGATTTGACTCAAATTAGTTTTGTTCATTTCGTCTTCACAAGACGAAGCTTTTCATTGCATCCGTTCTACCCAAACCTCTTCCATCATGAACCAAACTAAGTTGGTTTAAAATTGAATCATTTGATTTACTAACCAAACGATCTCTGATTTGAACGAAATTAGTTTTGTTTGTTTTGTCTTCGCAAGACGAGTTTCATCATTTTATCCATTGTCTAGTCCAACCAGATTTTATCTCTCTCATTCTGAGAATCCAATTCTCAAACTCGTTTTAAGTCCTTCGGAGAACTTGTTGTGCGTGTGACCCAATAGGTTCTCGGCTATGTTGGCCACCCGTAATTAACCATTAATTATGGAATGATCATGAGTGACACCTAATAGTATATCATAATCCTCAATTGACCAAAAAATCAATGATTGATTTCAGAATAATTCTAAACCTTTCAGCAGCTACACTAAATCATGCATCGTTCCTTTCACCGTCTTACATCCGCTTGGTTCAGGATATGGTTTATGTGTCGGTCTCCACTAGGCTGACTACGTCACACCTAATCCAAGTTGCTTTCTTGTTCTATGGATTCAAGTTACTTGTACACGTATCTAAGAGTACCATACTCTTGACATGTAATACTTTGGCCAAAAACTTTTAGTAACAATTCTGATAAGCGGTCGCAAGGTATACGTCTCCTTTTCCAAGGAGCGGTGAATCCTCTATGAGCTATTCAAACAACTTCGGATAGTTTGACTTATACCCAATCATCTTGAGTCCACACCTCCTCGGAGATGCTTACTTAAGATGTTAAAGTATAAACCTTTATAACTAAGGTGACTTGAATACTGCAAGTCAAAGGAAACTCGCACTTAAGCTACACTGAGTTATTCATTGACATATGTTTATCGAACCATATGAAGTCTTAAGGCAGGTCACTCCAATGAACTGGTGATAGGACTCCGCAAGTGCACGGAATGTCGCCAAGTAATAAAAAGATCGAATCCACAGGGACCGTGGAACTACTTACTAAATCTAGCACAAAAAGGTGGAGAGAATATAGATCATGAGTTGTGTGGGGGAGATGGGAGTGCTCTAAAGTGCTTTATCCTAAAAGTCAGAAAAAGGGATCGACTGTGACACTGATGGGTGAAGCGATCCTAGGATTTCGGACTCCTCAGAGAATGGATTAATCGACTTGGATCCTCTACCTTTCCTCAATAACTGTTCAATTGTAGGAATGTCAACCAAATTATCCAATTCAACCTCGTCAGGTATCCTCGAATTAAATCATTGGTGTTCTTACGTCACTCGTTATTAGTTTGAAACGGTTCTAGAAGCCCGGTTCAAGGTCTGCCCGTGTCACTCAGGCGCCCCGGAAATACTAAAAGAACCTTATCTCCTGTCACTGGATACCCTTTTACGGATCTCTCCCCAATAACGAATGACCGCTAACTATTCCTCATAAGAATTCAACTATGTATTAGGAAACTCCTCGGAATCTCGTCCGGTTCAAGGTCTGCCCCTTTTACAGAGTGCCCCGGTATACGGCTTAATGATTTCCCAATTCATAGTAAATCCCTACCCTCATGGATTCACACAACATCATTTATCATCAAGTACAAGCACGAATCCACAAAGCAATGCACAGTATTTCATAGAAAACGGTAGATTAATCAAATCCAAATACAATCATCCATTACTCCTAGGATCGCTTCACCCATCAGTTGCTTGACTAACCAAGGAGTTTAAAACGTGCTAGTCTCGACAGAATCGATGATGTCCGTGCTCATCAATTCCTCGACTAGGGATAATTCCAATATGTTCATATAAAAGAAATTATACGTGTAGAGATGCTCACTAGTTGTGATCCAATCACAAATTCTCTCACGCTATGAATCATATTGTAGACATTCAGTATTTGAGTTTAAGATCCAATCAAACACATATAGAATGTGCACTCAAATAGTGAATTACTATTTATCCAATAAGTAGTATAGCCGTAAGGCGATTGCCTTAGGACACCCCTCAAATTAACAAAAAGGATTTTAAATGTCAAGGATTTTACCATTTAGTTGTAAATGATGTAAATAAACTTTTGATGTTTAACATGTATATTTATTTGGAAATGATGGTAGCCGGTTACATGATATGTAGTGTTGTGATCATATGTAAATGGATTTTGTAAAATTGATTCATGTTTATGAATAAATTGTTGCAAATATATTTTGTATTGTATGTTGTGTATATAGTGTTGTATGTTGTGTGAATGAAATTCATGTTGTATGTTTCTTAATAGGTTTGAAATTGACAACATCACCGCCGCCCACCGCCACTCCACCACAATTCCTCCGCAATACTGTGTTTCAAGCGATTCCTCAATAACTTTAAAGGTCTTTCCTTGTTACCTTTCATTTTCTTCTTTAAAGGTCTAAGAAAAATGAAGAAAGTTTATTTTATTTTATTTTATATTTAGCATGAAATTAACTACTAAACCAAGTAGTTTTAATCAATATATTACTTAGTAGTTAGACAAGGGCAAAATTCAGATTATTTATTTGGTTATTCTTATAAATCTTGTTGAAAATACTCTGGGTTAACATTAGGTTCAACATTTCAGTAGCATCACAATGTTATAAATCGTTATCTTGTGCATGTAGTAACTTAACTGAGTTAAGTACTCCCTGTGGAGTTGCAAGTAGTAACTTATTCTGTGATGCATGAGTTATTCTGGGTTAAGTACTCTCCTTGATAAGTTAGTGTTATCTTGGTTCTAGTTATAATTTTTATTGCACTCGAGGAAACAAATGTCACGTCCCGAGAGACAGCTATCCGAAAAATTTCGACAACATCTCCCTTGTAACTATGATAATTTCCCAATATACATGCATACATATAAGAGCCAACACGACCCAACAACACATCAACAATAATAATAAGGCCAACACGGCCATCATCACACACAATAACAGATGCATACTAATGTATGTAAACATCGCAGCGGAAAACATCAAAATACGAAATACAAGTACGACAGTACGTAAACTCCAAAATCCACAAATCACACAACCATAAGTCACAATCCACAATTATTATCAACGTATAGATACCACTGGATCAAAATGAAATACAACTACAATACCAACTTCAGATGTGAGATGGATGCAGTCCGACAGAATCTCCCAAGCTCCTAGCACCTATCTGTTACCTGGGGAAAAATCAAATCAACCCCAAGGTCTGGGTAGTGAGTAATAGATACTCAGTGGATACAGGAAAGAAGTGCATAATAAAAAGGTAAACATGATATAAACGAAAGGAATACCAAAAGGTATACAGTATCAACATGTAATACAACAGGAAAGATACATAAGGAGAAAGGAATACTAACAACATGAAATAGGTATGAACCTAAGTACCAATCAGGTATCGAAATCATATACCAACAGTGTACAACATGTGAATATATCAACAGGTATCTAATCTCTATGAAGAAAGGTGAATACTATCAACAATAATAGAAGTGAATCTATCCATCAATAGGGTATAGGAATCATATGACAGAATCAGATACAACATGTATATACAAAGGTATCAGAAGATAAAAGGGTTTCTAAGATCAATACTGTGCGACGGGTATATAAGTCATGATGATATGAATGCATATCATGTCATACAATGCAGCAGTCAAATATCAATCAAGTGCAACAATCACACACAGATGATGTAACGACAAATGCAGTAAAATAATCTCCCAACAAATGCATGCACATATGCAACACACATCGCAAGCAACATGCATGGTCGCACCAACACAGGCAGTGCTATAATGATCGCACCCTCATAGGCAGTGCGTAGCACCCACACAGGCAGTGCTATAATGATGGCACCCACACAGACAGTGCTAAAATGATCGCACTCATACGGGCAGTGCTACAATAATCGCACCCACACAGGTAGTGCGTCGCACCCACACAGGCAGTGCTGACATGCTATGATGTTATGATGCTCAACTCCAACAAAGCATCTACAACTACTCATGCATGATAGATAATCACGCGAGATATCAACAGATTATACAACGGTATAGATCAACAAGTGATATACTGATCACAGGGATGTATCAACAATATAGGCCAACAACAAGGCATGATATTGTCCACTTTGGGCCTAAGCCCTCATGGCTTTGCTCTTGGGCTCTCCCCAAAAGGCCTCATACCAATGGAGATACTTTTCATCCTTTTAAACCCATGATCTTTCGCATGTGTTTTGGATGTGGGACTATGTTTGCACCCTTGCAACCCAACAATCCCCCCTCAAACAAAGGACCACTGGAAGCTCCCCTACCATTTCTCATGGTCCGGCTGTCATGTCCTCATGGTCCGGCTGCCATGTCCCTCATGGTCCGAGCCTCCCCTACTTCCTTTGTTTTTCCCGAGGGTCCCCACATGGTTAGATCTGGATCATGACTCATCCGGCGGTTAGTCCGGTGAAGAGCGACCTCGCTCTAATACCACTTGTAGGGTCTAAAGGATGTCCACATCTCCACAATGGCATGATATTGTCCACTTTGGGCCTAAGCCCTCATGGATTTGCTCTTGGGCTCTCCCCAAAAGGCCTCATACCAATGGAGATACTTTTCATCCTTTTAAACCCATGATCTTTCGCATGTGTTTTGGATGTGGGACTATGTTTGCACCCTTGCAACCCAACATACACAACCAGGTATCATAGATCAACCATAGGATTACGGTATCAACTATAAGTATCAAGGGCAAGTATCACGTATCGAGCATCCTACAAAACTAGGGCAAGGTGTCAGGTCAAGCATCCTACAAAACTAGGGTCAAGGTGTCAGGTCAAGCATCCTACAAAACTAGGGTCAAGGTATCAGGTCAAGCATCCTACAAAACTAAGGTAAAAATATCAAATCGAGTTTTCAGTCTATGTATCAACAACTAATAGTAATCACACGAGGTATCAACATGAATCAACAAAGTATCAACATGGTATCAACAAGGTATCAACATGGTATCGACAAGGTATCAACGTGTTATCAATAAATATCAACATGAGTATCAATGTGAATCAAGCTAGAGTGTCAACAGGTATCAGATCAACATGGGTATCAACATGAATGGATAATATCAACATGGTATTAACAGAATAGATAATATCAATATGATATCCATATGAATCAGGGTAGATCATTCAAAGGTCAACAACAAGTATCAAGCAACGAATAACAATAAGTATCCACAGGATAACATGCATAAGCATCGAAAGTATCAATAGGATATCAAGAGTAACAATAGACTATGCACTTATAAGATTTAACCTGTAGTGACCAAGTACATGGTACCCACCTGATACGATGATCGTAAGTACTAGATCCCCGAAATAAAATCTCCGTAAATAGCCGAACCCACAATAATCACGGTCCTGCAAATCAACCATATACAACACTAAATACCAAGATACATAAATGTATCAACAACAATCCTAATTCAGAATTAAGTTAATCCTATTAAACCAAATCTAAAATTTACCCAACCATTCTTCAATCGAATCTAAATCAGTTAATTAAATTCAATTGATTACTCAATCGAATCTAAATCAACTGATTAGCTCCAATTGGTATTAGTTGGTTTCAAACTCTAGGTAGGGGTCACACAAACCAAATCCGAATCTGATTGTCTGATCAAGCTTGCTCAACCCCATCAAGCTAAAATTGACAGATCCAATAATAATCCGACCACAACCGATCAAACTCGAAATCCACAACACAACTTAATTGATTAGCCCAACTATAATCAATTGGAGTTCAACAAAATTAATCAACAGATCCAATCCACTTGGATCAGATCTAACTCCAATTGAAACCAATCGATCCAATTCAATTAACACTAATAAACCCGATAACCTATCCCAACAAATCAACCAAAACACTAAAATAGATCCAACTCAAGGATCTTAATTAATTTCCAACAATACAACCCCTACTCAATTGATCCAACAGGACGAAAACCTAAAATACCAGTATGCCCACCAACAGACCCAATAGAGCAGTAGCCATAATCTGTTCAAAACTTAGAATCCAACATTGATCATCCCACTAACAAATCTGAGATTACTTCCTTCATTCAGCTAAAACAAATATAGCTAAATGAAATCTAGATTTAAATCCTTGCAAATAATAAAGCTTACCTCAGATCAATTTGAATGCCTTAAATCTCCTTGCCCTAATTCAACTTAAATTCTTCCCCTTCTTTCCTTGCAGATCTAATAGAATTGATCTCTGTTCTGATCAAATCACTAACACCAGCTATGGAAATGAACAATTAATTAAAAACTATAAGAAACTCAACTATCCACATGATCTAGTCAATTAACTGATCACAATCAAAATCCTTACCTCAATTCCGATCAGAATCTTTGCCCTAGCTCAGATCTGAGCATCCGTCGGCCAACCCCTCTTCTTCAACAGCCGAAACCAAGCAATCCCACCGCTCGGCTTCTTCACTTACGGCCAACACTCTCGGCTTCATCTTCACCACCGACCGGCCAAACCCCAAAGATGGCTCCGATTCAAGATCTAGATCCAGCTCTAAATACCAGAAAACCTAGATCTAAATTTAGGAACCAAAAGCAAATCGAGATTAAGCTCCGATTCTTACCGATTGGCCATTTTCCTCTTCGGATTGCCGCTGCTAGATCTACCCCTTATGCCGCTACCACAACCGATCCGAGCCTTCGCCGGCGAGCATCCAACCTCAACCACCAACTCTTGTCGCCGGCGATCCCCGGGCTCCAGCACCGCTGCCTCCGCGATCGACGAAGAAGAAGCAGAAGCAGAGAGGCGCGATCGGAACAGGGAGAAGTCGCGAGTAGACATCACTGTAGCGTTCTTAACGGGTTTTTAATCATGTCTTAACGAGGTCAGATCCGCAGATCCATTAGACCAATAACCTCCTAACCCATTAACTCCTTTAATCTCTAATAGCTAGGTTAATTTAATCAAGAGCTAGATAAACCTCTAATAATCCATTAACCCATTATCTCTTGATAATCTAATTGGGCTTTCATTAATTTTAATTAACCCCAAAATTAGGTTTATTTACTAATAAACCCCTACTATTAGGGATATTTACAAATAAATCTCTAGAAGTTCTGATATTTTACAACAAAGGTTCAAATTTCATGCAATGGCATGACATGACATTTCATAGCTACAGGCCATGGACCATCCCCCTTATCCTTAATCCAAGTTCAGTCATTCATCATTCATGCTTTTAATTAGCATGAAACTGGCCAGTATGCATGAAACTGACCAGTGTGCATAATTAGCATGTTTAACATTTCTATTTTTATAATTTATTTGTTAACCTTTTTTTGTAGGATGATGCTTCCGACAATCAAGTTGTGCAAGAAGAAGAAGTAGTAGAAGAAGAAGAATGTGGTCATTCCTACTTGCTCCATGATGACTTTGGTCTTGTTTGTTGTATTTGTGGAGTAATACAGAAAACATAGATACTATATTTGATTACCAATGGACAAAGGTACTAACATGCAGCTAAAACCTTTACAGTTATATCTTAGCTTAGTTCTTATTGGTTTAAATATAGATGTTACTTATATATTCCATATTTCAAATTGAAGGGACAAAAGAGGATGTGATTACAAAAGCACTTGAGCCGGGCATGTGAGGGGCATTGGATCAAGGTCATATCACTTCAAAAACATATTTCAAAGTTTGTAGAAGCATATATTATGTAATTAAGTCTATGTAATGTTTTTGTAATAGACAATGCTTTTGTAATAGACAATGATTTTGTATATGAAAGTCATTTGGTAAATATAATAGACAATGATTTTGTACATAGAAAATATAATAATTTTTATTTATTGATAATAATATTTATATAATAGACAACGCTGTTAAATATAATAGACAACACTTTTAATTATAATAGACAACACTGTTAATTATAATAGACAACGCTTTTTAAAGGTTATAAAAAGTATTGTCGATGTTAACAAAGACAACACTTTTTAAGCGTTGTCATTGAGAGCAACAGACGATTTAACAACGCTTTTTCTGCCAGATAGACAATGCATAAAAAGCGTTGTGTATTAGCTTTTTTCTAGTAGTGCATTCTTCAATCAAATATTTTATAATATTTAATTATCTTTACAATACATTACATTCTACGAAGTCCTAAAGACTTCATATATCCTTGAAATGACTCTTTAGTCAATGATTTAATAAAAGGGTCATCAAGCATAACACGTGTAGGGATATATTCAAGAACTACATTTTTCTTATCAACTATATCACAAAATTATACTTAATAGATATGTGTTTGCTTTTGCTGTGATATTTGAGATCCTTAGAAAAAACTACGATAGCTTGATCATAGTAAACTATAATAGGACTCCTACTGTCCTCAATAATTTTTAGATGCTTTATAAGAACCTTCTTAACGAGACCGCTCACTATAAAAAATTAATAAATTTGGAATGAATATTAGCGATGAAAATTATTCATCACAAATTAGTAACAACTTTTGTGACAAAATATTGTTTCATCATAAATTTGTGATAAATTTATGATGAAAATATTTTTGTTACAAAATTAGCAACATAATAAATTTGTCGCTAAATCCATCATGAAAATTATTTTTGATGCTAAAGTCATCGTAAATATGCGACGAATTAATATTTCGTCACTAATTGACGATGAACAAAATATTCATCGTAAATTTGACGATGAAAAATTAATTCATCATAAATTCACTGATGAAAGAATAATTCGTCGTGAATACATGATAAAATATTAATTTATCGCATTTAAATTGGCGACAAAAACTAATTTCATCATCAATTTTGCGACGAATCTAACTTCATTGCCATAGTTAAGTAATAAACCCTAGATCGCAATATTGGGATACCAAACAAATAAAAAGGGATTAGTGTTTGATTATATCAATCAACTCCCCTTATGTAGGGTTTGATCTTCTCACAATTCAGGAGTATGTATGTTATTACAATATGATATTCTAGGTGTTTTAACCATCTTGAAATAGATGCATGCATCAATTAGCTTACTAAGAAATTTAAAAATAGAAAACATCATTGGGTCAATCTGTTGAGTATCATTAGAATTTCTAAGATACTTGCGATGCTTGATTTTGACATTATCAACAAAATAATATGAGCAGAAAGTTATTTCTTCAACCAAATAAGCAAGATACTTGCGATGCTTGATTTTGACATTATCAACAAAATAATATGAGCAGAAAGAAGTTGTTTCTTCAACCAAATAAGCATTTAATATTGACCACTCGAGTCTTGCTTTGTTATGAACATTATTTTTTAATTTCCTCAAAAATTGTTCAAATGGATATATCTATCTGTACTGCACATGACTAGCTAGTTGTGCATCATAAAATAGGTGAACGAGTAGATGTTCTATTGAATCAAAAAAACTTGATGGGAATATGTGCTTAAACTTACATAGTATGACAGGAATGTCAATTTCTAACCTAAGTATATTAGTTGTCATAATACACCTAGCAGATAAATCTCTAAAAAATAGACTTAATTTTGTAAGTGTTTGCTAAACATTATTAGATAGCAAGTCATGGAAAGCTATTGAAATAAATCTTTGCATGAACACATGACAGTTATGACTCTTCATTCTAAATATTATTAACTTATTCATATCTATGCATCAGGCCATATTGGCATGCAGCATACCCATCAGGGAATTTGATTTGTTTCAACTAACTACATAAAGCTTGCTTATCTTCTCTGTTTAATGTATAACAAGCCTTTGAAATTGATTTGTTGCTTCATTCTGATGTATCTCAGGTCTGTTAACCAATTCTTTTAATTCCTCACATGATTTTAGATTTCTTTAGTTCTTCTAAGAACATTAATCATCATGGTATATATTAATAATTTTATCAAAAAATATTTTCTCGACATCACATCTAAATTATGTTGAATCAGTAAATACTTTTAATATGATAGCTCCCAGAAAATTCTTCTTTCTTCAAACCATATTTGAATATCCTAACAATGTATTTATTTATCTCATCATAATTAGGCTCATATACTAGTAGAAATTCATAGCTATCTATTGATCAATAATTTTTGCACCTAACTTGATTGTTGGCAGAATTTTTTTTAACTACAACATTCTTTAGGAAATTTCTTTTATTTCTGTTGAAAGAGTGTTCAACTGGTAAAAATTTACGATGATTATCAAATCAAGATATCTTCTCACTACAAGGTAATAAAAATACATCAGACTCTATCATGCAATGTGGGCATATTAACTTACCAACCGTGCTCCATCCTGACAACATTGAGTATGTTGAAAAATCACTAATTATCCCTAATAAGGCAGAATGCAAGGTAAAATTGATTTTACTTGCAACATCATAAGTCTCTGATCCTATATTTCATAATTCATTCAACTCGATAATCAGATGTTGGCAAGAAAATATTTATCTTCTCTTTTAGATTCGTTGGATTTGGAATAAGCACAGTCATAAACATGAATTCATCTTTCATGCACATCCATAGCGGTAAATTATATGGTGTTAATATAACTGATCAAGATGAATATTGCTATCCAGATTGACCAAATGATTGAAATTTATCTATAGAAAATCTCAGTTTAACATTACATGGTTCCATCGCAAAGGAGGAAAATATTGTATCAAAATATTTTCATGCAGGAGAGTCACAGAATGACACATTATACCTCCTTCGTGCACTTGCTCATGATGCCACATCATGTGGCAAGCTGTCGTGGCATATGCATACAAGAGTTGAAGTCTAGCAATTAACGGGAAGTAATACATAACCTTCCATATAATATTTTTCTTTTTCTTCCTTAGTATGTAACTATGATAGTTATAATGAGGGTGAGTACAGATTCTACATTCAATTAGTTCACTATCTTTATTCTAAAATATCATGCAGTTGTTGATACAACAATCAATCTTCTCTACGGGCAAACCTAAACCCCTCATTAATTTCTTTGGAATGTAGAAACTATCATTCATTAGGTGATTAGCAGGGAGTAACTCTGACATCAATTGACAAATATCATCGTAACATCATTTTAAAAAATGATGATCTGTCTTGATATTCAATAACCTTATAGTAGCTGATAGTTGAGAATAATCAGATGGAATACCTTCCCACACTTCTCTTTCACTAGCCTTTAACATGTCATAAATTTGTTGAACTTCAGGTGTTGGTATTTCATCTAAATTGGAATGATCAATTGTATTTATCGCGTCATAAATTATTGATTGTATCATATTCTCATTAGATATTGATTCCCCTAAAGCAATTGTGTCAGATGAAGAAGCAACCAAAGTTCCAATCATTGACAACACTTTTATAATGAATAAAAAGCGTTGTAATTTTGTTCTAAACTGCTTGTATTTTGTAACGTCTAAAAGCGTTGTCTTATTTTTTTATCTCACAGTTAAAAAGCATTGTCTTTTGAAATGAAATAAATATTTTTAGCAATAAATAAAAACCATTATATTTTTCATATACAAAACCATTATCTATTATATTTTCCATAAAAGTACAATTAAAACAGAAAGTACAACAATTCTTACAATTAAAACAGAAATGTATCATGTATACATTCAAGTTGTAGCAATAATCCATAAACTTTACATCCAAGTTAAGTCTACAAAAGAAAAAAACCCTTCGTGTCCCAAAAAATACAGCCCCACGGTCGATTTCTCTCTATATTTATCTGCATGATCAATACATTAAACTCAATTAACAAATTTGACAAAGACAATAAGCTAAATAACAACAGGTGCATCACCAAGATAATAAGCAAGCTCATATATATAATAAAACAACTTATGATTATCTAACATCTTAGCTAACATTTCAAAAAATAAAAATTTTATCTATTCCTATACAAGATGAGTAGATAAGAACTAAGCTAAGATATAACTGTAAAGGTTTTAGTTGCATGTTAGTACCTTTGTCCATTGGTAATCAAATATAGTATCTATGCTTTTCTGTATTACACCATAAATATGACAAATAAGACTAAGTCATCTTGGAGCAAGTAGGAATGACCACATTCTTCTTCTTCTACAACTTGATCCACATCACTGACCCAGTAAAGAAAGGTGGAAAAAAACATAGCAAATAAAAATCAGGACCTATAAGTTGAAACTAAACCCATGTTTTAAAATCCATACAACCTTTATGGCAATAAAAATGATATATACTAGTCCAGTCAAATTGATATTCTAAAAGCAGTGTGTAGTGTTTGTGAATGCACATTCGCAAATCCCATTTTTTACAAATCAATATGGCCATGGCAGTAAGGATGATATAGACCATTAGGTGGATACTTATTGCACTACAAAAAAACTGCATTCTGCGATGAATTTCCGAAAAAAATTCGTCACAAAAAGTTTTCCAATGAATTTTGCGATGAAACATTTTCGTTGCTATATAATCATCGCCAAATTTTTGTGATGAAAAATTTCTGTTTGTCACAAATATTTGCGATGAAACAAAAAATTCGTCGCCAATTGGCGACGAAATATGGCGACGAACAGTTTTTCGTCGCCAATTGGCGACGAATTTGAGTTCGTTTGGCGACGAATACAATTGTTCGTCACCAATTGACCACGAAATCTGTGTTCATCACCAATTGGCGACGAAAACATATTTCGTTGCCAATTGGCGACGAACAATTGTATTCATCGCCAATTGGCGACGAATTCTGCGATGAATTTTGATTTCGTCGTAAATAATTGATAAATAGTAAGTTACGATATAATTGCGACGAACATTGTTTCGTCGCAAAATTCGTCACTAATTGGCGACGAAATCATTTTTCATTGCCAATTTCATTGCAAAATAAAAAAAAATTCCCTCAACAATTTATTTTTTGAATATTCTTGTATATACAAATAATATCGATCTAATCGGATCGATTCATAAATACATATACTCTATTATCAAACAATCACATACACCAATACAAATGAATCAAAAACATATATTCATTTATTTCAAATATCCATCATATACATATCCATCACATACAAATATCGATATTCATAACATTCAAATATCCATAACATCCATAGCATGCATAATATACAATTACATAACATCCAACAGTCACATCACAATCAAACAAATATCTACAATAGATATGTACACATGTCTATAAGTCTATCCAACCAACCAACCAACCGTTACATGCATCACAATATGAAAAATCCATACAAAGTACTGATACAAACAATTCTGAGGATATATGAAGAAAAGATAGAAAAGATCATCGTGGTCCGCCAGAGACTCTGCTTGATTCTTCGTTAATATCTTGTCTTCGCCTGCATACAAAAATAAAAAAAAAGAGAAAGTATCATCATTCTTAAAATTAAAACTAAAACCTATAAATTAAATATGTAAATACTTACCTTTTTTTGGATTTGTTTATAAAAACTACCTGTTTAAAAAAAAATAAATAGTATTACTAACAATATATAAATTATTAACTTACAGCTCTAATCAAATACCAAATAACTAAAATAATGTTTATAAAAAATTTATACACAAAAAACTCATGAAGGATCACCACCATCGTCGCTGTCGTCATCGTGGTCGTCGTCGTCACCAAGAAGAGATTGCAACTGAAAATGTTGCAAGATCTGAGTTTGTTGTCTTTGTAATTTTTTAATTTCATTATCTCTTTGTTTCATTTCCTTATCTCTTCGTATCATTTCCTGATCTCTTTGTTCTAATAACCCTTTCAAGTGGGTTACCTCCTCTGTCAAACTATGTATCTGTGATGTGACAGCAGGGGAGGTGATAGAAGAGCTACCAACAATTCTATGGGTTCTGCTCAAAGAACCCATACCCAAAATCCTTCTACCACCTTTGCATCCCCCACTCGCCTCCAACCACAGACTCAATTCATTGTCAACTGAGGGCTCAGATCCCTTAGAGCTACCTGCTGAAGATCGCTGTGCTAACTCAAGCTCACAATATTTATCCTGTATTATCAAAAGAAATATTAATATGTTATAATATTTGAGAAATTAAACACATAAATATAGAAGAATATATATTAAAACTTCATAGCTTTTGCTCGACCTCCGCTCCAACTTTTGTCTTTTTTTTGGAACGTGCGAGTGAAGGTATCGATAAAAATAGGATCTCGACCCAATTCCTTAGCCTAAAAAAATATTGTTGGAGATTATAAACATTAATATGAAATAAATTTAAATAGGAATAGTTGAAAGAATTACCAATCTACGCGCATGCTCATCAATATTAATTGAGTCGCCCGCATACGTCGCAGATGAGGCACCAATATTATAAGCTTGATTAAGCTTATTCTGGTCACTTATCTTTTTACTTTCTTCTGTTTTTCAAACCTGAGAAATCTTAACCCAATTTTCATCGGTTATGCAAGCAGATTTTTTATTTCTTATTTTAGCATGATTTAGGGTATGTCGGATGTGATCACCATATTTTTTTTAAAAATGCGACAAATCTCGACTTCATCAGTCGGATCCCAAGTAAACGCCCGCTGAAAGTAAAAATAATGAATTTATTAACTATTATACAATTGTAGGGATCTATATGCGCGAAAAACCGATTAAACCGCATATAACGCAGCGGAAAACAGGATCCCTCCAGAAGATCCATACGAAAAACATACTCGTTTGACGATTCTACCTACTAGAATCGAGGTTACCTTCGATGCGTGCCCTTCGTAATCCCGACAGCAACACTTGCCTTCAAGGTCGACGGATCTCAGCACGATCAGTGCGTTCGTGCCTCCACGGTATCCACACGAACACTGATATGGAGAAGAACCCAACTGTGGTGCTAGCCACAAAGAGGGATTCGGCCAAGAGAAGAAGAAGAGAAGAAGAGGGAGAGCAAGAGCATCCAACAACCCCTTCATCAAGAGCCTCTCACCCTCTTTTATATCCCACCATGGGATATAATGGATGAAGGGGAAAATTAATATAATATTAATTCCGAAATTAATATTTTATTAATTCCAATGCATCTCATGCAAAAGATCTTTCTCCTCTTTTAATAAAGATCATGCATCTCATGCATGCTAATCTTCTCTTCTTTTAAGGAAGATCATGCAGCTTTTAATGATCATGCATCTCATGCATGATAACCATTTAATCAAATTCGAATTTGGCTTGTGTGACTTGAGTCCAACTCGAGTATCACACAATCTGGCTGACTTGAGTCCAACTCGAGTCCAGCTCAATCCGAATTGACACTAAGGGCTAATTTTAACAACAATAATATCATATATATATATATAATTAAATGAATAGTTTACCTTAAATTCGCTCCACCACAACTCCTTGGTGGCATTAGGAGTGCTTCTAAAACTCATATAATCTCTTTGCCAATGATTATTCACGATTTGATTAATATCGTGAACAATCCGTATAGGATCAGTAAAACTATTATACAGAATCAAATAAATAATGTTAAATAATTATCAAACTATAATTGACAATATAAAAATTTTAAAATACTTACGAATCACCATGTGGAGATATATGGACTCGTGTAACTGCAACGGTCTGGTCTTTAATATCTCCCAAACCTCTTGTGATGTTGTTGCTAAAGCAATCAAGTCAAAAGCGGCTTCATTTACTCCTTGATAGATAGTGAATAAAGTCTTCTTCTCTCTTTTCTTCATCGCCTTAAGAGCTTGTTCATTCCCATCGCTTGTTTCGACTATATTATAGTCAGTCTCAACAAGGTCCCATATATCAAGGCATCCTAATAGAGCCTCCATTTGTATACTCCATATTCTATGGTTGTCTTTGGTTAACTTTGGCACTTAGAGGGAAACTGTCGAAGCCATTGATGTATATGACTCTGATACCAAATTTGTTGGAATTTGATAGATCTTGGATGAGGAAACAAGAATGTAAGAGCCTTTGTAAGAGAGAATGAAGAAAGAACAAAAGAGAGATTTATGAAGAGGAATGTTGACTTCTTGTTATATATTTTGATCATCATACAAGATTCCTATTTATACACTTAGACTATGATTGTGAATGGTGCAAATCTATGAGGATAAGGATAAATTGTGGTTTAAGAAAATCTTAGGATCGTATGACCGGGGTGCCTTGTGATAGAAGGTGAACCTTTAACCGGACTTTCCAAGGAAATTCTTAGACTGCAATGAATTTTTATGAGAGATAGCTAATGGTTATTAATTGTTAAGGAGAGGTCCTTAATTGGGTACCCGATGACAGGGGGTAGGGCCCTAGTAATATGCTGGAGTGCCCGATGACAGCAGGAGAGCTATAACCAGGCTGTCTAGGGTCATCTCAAACTAACAATCATAACGTTAGAGGATTATTGATTTATTCCGAGGAAACTTGACGAAGTCTAATTGGATATTTTGGTTAGAATCTCTGCAAATGTATGAATATTGAGGGATGGTAAGGAGTCCATAGTCAATCAAATATAATTTCGAGGAATCCGAAATCCTAGGATCATTTTTCCAATTCCTATCACTAGTTGATTTACTTTGATTGAGGTTTTAGGTGCTCAACTTCACTCTCACTTTCCCCAATCTCAACCAAATCAAGTGATCTCTCCACTCTTCTTGTGACTGTTTAGTGATTGATTCCTCGGTCCCTGTGATTTGATATCTTTTATTACTTGACGACATTTTGTATACTTGTGGAGTTCCATCACTAGGCCTCGATCCTCCTAACTACCTAGAATTCCACCAAGCCTCCGATCATCCTGACCCTACTCGCTTGCACTTTGGCCATGCTTCTCGATCCTCCTGACCGCCTAGACTTCCACCAAGCCTCCGATCATCCTGAGCCTACTCGCTTAGACTTTGGCCATGCTTCTCGGTCCTCCGATACTACATGGACTTGTACCTGGTGCACTTGACCTTGCTAAGACTTCTACCTGATCCTCCAAATCAGGATTTGTCTTTGCCTAGGCTACAACTAGGACTTTCCTTTGCCTAGCCTATAACTAAGACTTTCCCTATCTACCTTCACTCACCAAGACTTCCTTGCCCAATCTTTCATATCAGGACTTCCACTGCCTAGTTTATATGTCAACGAGTAGAAACTGAGGTTTCTGAAATGATTCTGATAAAAGCCATACTGTTTCTGAAAAAAAAATTATTGTAGATTTTATATTTTTATATTAACTTGAATGTTTAGAAGAAAAGCAACGGTTAATTTATTCATTTATTTTATATGGGAACAAATTGATCCAACTAGCGCCTGTAGCTCAGTGGATAGAGCGTCTGTTTCCTAAGCAGAAAGTCGTAGGTTCGACCCCTACCTGGCGCGTGTATTTTTGCCCTTATTTTATAACAAAAGAAAAATATTTTAACTATTTACATCAAACTAATATAGTAACAAACAAATGGTTGGATTTACTTAAATTTATTTCACTAAATCAACCAACTTGATTATTAAAAAGTTTGAATTGTTTATAAAGCTCAAATAATAATATTATTGTCCTTATAACTTTAATAAAATATTTATATAAAAATAAATAATTCAAGATTGTAAAATTTTATTAATTACTTAGATTTTAGATATTTAAATAAATATATTTATTTATAAAACTTATTCATGAACCTTAATAAGTCTAGCTAGCTCACTGATGTATTTTTTATTATATATATATATAGAGAGAGAGAGGAGTGATATCCTATATATCTTAAAATATGTGATTGTATGCAACATCAAAATCAAAGTGCTCGAAAAAAATCTGAGGCGCTTGGAACAGTAAATATATTTTTTTTATTTTTACTTTAATTTTTTTTTTTTGTTTGATACTATAACTCAACTCCTAAATTTTAAAGAAAAATCTTAAATGACTTAATCGTGAGTCAAAAAAATAAATAAATAATAATTTTTATTTTAATTTTTTTATATTTAATACTGTAACCCAATCCCTAAATCTTAAAGAGAAAATCTTAAATAGCTTAACCGTAAGCTAAAAAATAAAAATATATATATATTTATTGTTCTAGGTGCAAAATTTTTTCGGACACTCCAATTCTGATGCATTATTAATGATTGAATTTATTAAATTTGAATTAGTTAAATTATTATTTAATTTAAATTTATTAATTAATTTATTCAAATTAGGTGCATTTATTTCTAACTTTACATAAGGAACGCGAAAATTTTTATTGCATTGTAAAGTTGGATTGAGGGTAGATTACATACCTCACTGTTCCTGATTCGTCGGTTGAGGCTCCCCCTGCACTATTGCTTTTGTCTGATCAGGCATACTCTTCTTCTTCATGGTTCGCCATGAATGCAATACTAGCTATATGCTCGATCTCTAAATCTTCTAAAGAGGATGTGTTGCTCCCATGTTGCCTTTAGGTTCTTATGTTTGGATTTTGTAGGTCCTTTATCTTTGCCCTTGTCTTTGTTGTTTTTCTTGAGCTTAGAGCAATTGTCCCTT
Organism: Curcuma longa; assembly: GCF_044706935.1. NCBI lineage: Eukaryota > Viridiplantae > Streptophyta > Magnoliopsida > Zingiberales > Zingiberaceae > Curcuma > Curcuma longa. The sequence goes on from NC_133874.1 coordinate 1,145,130, forward strand.
ATGTGACTTTCCTTATCATAGTCAAAGCATCTTACCTTTCTTTTCTCCTTAGCAATTTTGTAGCTTCTTCTTCATCTTCTTTCAGGGATGTGTCTGAGTCTGAGTCTCTCTTCTTTGTTTGCAAAGTGATATTGTGGTTCGATATCCATGTTTCTTTCAACCTTTCACATCTAGATTCATGTCATTCCATAGTTGAAAAAAAATTCTTCTAAACTACTTACCTCAAGATTTTTTGAAATGTAATAGGAATCTACTATTGATTTCATCCATGCATTCATGGGAAAAACATTGAAAGCATATCTAAGGATGTCTTGGTTTGAAATTATCTCTCTAAGATTGTTGAGGCCAATGAGGATCTCCTTTATCTTGGCATGTAGTTGTGTTGCTTTTCAATCTTTCTCTAATCAAAGGTTACTGAGTTGACTTATTAGGAGATCATGCCTAGCCAATTTTACTTCCAAAGTACCTTCATGGAGCTGTAGGAATTTTTCTTAGAGGCCTTTGGCTGAGTTGTAGGTATCAATCCGATTAAGTTCTTGCACTGGTAACACACTTAGTAGGTGGAATGTTGCCTTACTATTGGCCATGAATTTGTCTCGTTGCTTCTTAGTCCATCTGTGTTCTTCGAGTTCATCTTCGTCTTCATTCCTAGATACTTTAAAATCGTATTTTATACACAACATTATTTCAAAATCTATTTTGAAAATACCTCCATATTTTTCTTCCACATGGTGAATTCACCCACGAACCTTGGTGGATGGATGCTTGAACCTACCATTCCTCCCGATCTAGTTGCTTAGTTGGTGGTTAGTCATTTTGAGCGGTTTGACTTTGATATAAATTGTTGATGTAGCGGAAGCAGTTTATATCGCTAGAGGAGAGGGGTGAATAGCAATTTGCAAGTAAAAATTTTGATTTCTCATGCTAATAACTAAGCAAGAACACACGTACATTAATTGAATAAAATAAATATAAACAAAAAGAGTCTTGTTGCCTTACTTGGTTTGCAACAAATGGATTGCTAGTCCAAGACTATGAAAAGCGCACTAACAATCTCCTCTTCGTAAATGTTCTGGAGGCGGAGAAGCATTTTACACTAATTACATACATGAATATTGTTAAAAGAACAAAATAGAGAATGTAGTTTTAGTGTGTGTCTTTCAATTGAACTCCTCATTTCCTTTTATAACCGCTATTCGAAGTGCCAACGTGGCACGTTTGATAGACAGATCGAGCGGATCAGTCTACTAATCCGGGTGACATGGTAGTTGATGTGGTGGATAAGCTTTATCCATTGCAATGGTTGTTTGCTGATGTGACGATGATCATTTGCTGACATGGCAGATTAATGATGTCATCCATTTAACGGTCCTTGCCTAACCATTTGCTGACATGGTGACGTGTGATAGATCGATCTAGTTCGATCTACAGATTTGGTTTGGTAGACCAATCCATTGGTCTGAACCTTCTATTCATTCTTCCTCTTGAATTTGCATGCCTCGGATGTGGGAGTGCTATTTCGTAGTTTCTTGTCCCTCAAATACACTGAGCCTATCAGCTCCTTTCTCGTGTCATCTATAGGATTGAATAGGAGTGTTAGAGGGGGTGAATAATGTTGTTTCTCTTTTTCACCCTTTTACGAAAAATTTACGTAATATCAGAACGTACAATAGAAAAGAATAAGAATGAACACAGTTGGTTTTACTTGATTCACAGCCACAGGTTGCTACTCCAAGGCCCACGATCAGTGATCATTTTCGACGGGCAATTCACTGAAATAACTTCTTTCTTATGAGAGGGGACTTGTCGCTTTTACAAATAAGTTAGAAACGGTAAAACTTATACCGTCCTAAAACCTTCAAGTACCAAAAGTGAAATGTAATTTACTGACTGAGTAGTAACGAGTTTGAAGTAGTCAGTGTAATTCCTCGGCATGACGACGGCATTTCGGATTGAAGATTTGCGCGTAGGAGGTCGTCATAGAGGCTTCTTGAATTGATACTAGGGTTTCCCCTCGCAACTGCTTATATGGATTGATTCGGGCGCTTGGAAGTCCTTCCGGTCATCTCCACGTTATCCCATTAATCCATTTTTAACGCTAACTTGGCATCTTTTGGATGCTTGTATCTCTTCCGGGCGCTTGTATCCCTTCCGGGTGCTTGTATGCTGACGTGAAAGTTGTCGGAGCAACTTTGACTCTGCAACACCTTATCTAGATCCGGGCACCATAAGGCAACCATAGTCTTGGACTCCACAACTAGACCATCCAAGCACCTACATCTGTCCTAGTCCAGGCGCGTAGACCTCACTGGGCTGCCTAGACTGTTTCAAGCTGTAGAATTCAATAGGGGCACCCAGAACCAGTCAACCAGATTTGACCTGAGTTGACTTTTGAGCTTGATTCAACTGCAAGATTAGCATACAAACAAACAGCCTAAGTCTACCTGTAGTCCGTTTAATCTATGAGGCTTACCTGTAGACGATGAATTTCTTGGCCCCCGCATCCTCTGTCATGTACTTATCTAAGGACTCCCATAGCTCCTTAATCATTCTCATCATGCTATACATAGCATACAACGAGTCAACAAGGCAATTGAGGATGTAATTTCGGTATAAGAACTCAGAATGAGTCCATGCCTTCATTGCACTGATGGTCTGAGATTAGCCACATCCTCAATCGGCTTAGGAGGTTCCTCGGTCAAAAATTGAGCCAGATTTAGCGTGGTTAGGTAGAAGAGCATCTTCTGCTGCCATCGCTTGAAGTTCAACCGAGTGAACTTCTCTAGCTTTTCCCCATAGTTGATTGAAACATTTTCAATCGGGGCGGAGGAAGCTGTCATGCGTTGAGTCTATTATATTGCACCTCGATATTTTTCGTGGTCATCTTAATAGAAATGAATTGTTTTAAGATTATTGGACAATCTTTACTAGAGATAGAGGGGAAATTTCTAAATTTACAAAAATTAAGTTCAGACTTATCTATTGAGTGGCCTAGGCGGATAATCGTAAGCTGCCAAGTAGGGATGAGTTGCTTGGGATGGTTGGGTTGTCTAGAAAATTGGGTTGTCTTATAGGGTCGAGATGCCTTGTATAGCCGAGTTTCTTTGGCCGAGCTTCCTTGGCCAAGTTGTCAACGACAAGTTGCTGAGTGTCAAGTTACCCTGGCTGAGTCAGCCAAGTGTCGAGACTAAGTGCCAAGTCAGCCGAGTTGACTTGGTCGAGGTGATCGAATGAGTTGTCGAGGTTTGCTTGACACAATTTTCTTAAAACAGATTCATCCCCATCCGGCGGTGCTACAGAGGTCACACTGGACGTCTATTTCTCGGGATACAACGATGAGACTACAATCGCAACCTAGCAAAAGTTGTATGTGGCAAACTAAGAGAGTACTCGATTGCTATCGCAGGTAGTCTATCGAGTGAAAGATGTCTGACAAAGGAAAAAAAATTAGGGAACGAAGGTGGCAGAATTTTGCTTATCGATGTGTCCCTTTCTTCTGTGGTCATAGCTGCCTAATATAGGAGCTTAGGGAACGTTAGCCGCCATGGGCTGGCTCAGTTGGTTCATGCATGAGAACTACCACAATAAGGTCTAGGGGTCATTCCTAACGAGTGTGGAATGCCCCGTTGGTTGCCTCACCCCTCATGCAGTGGACGTCTGGGCTAGGGTGAAGGCCCCCCCCCCCCCCCCCCCCCCCCCCCCCCCAATGATTTACCTCCCTTCTAGATCGATTGGAGTAGTACTAGAGGGGCCCCTGGGTGAGGTATCTATCACCTTATGCCACAATTAGACTTAAAGCAGTAATCAATAGTTGATTAATGATCATTTATTATCATTACTCATCTAGACCTACATGAGAGCTGTCATAAAGGTCTAGGGGTCAATTCCCAATGGATACGAAATGTCCTACTGGTTGTCTCATCCTCTCATGCAGTGCCCCACTGGGTCAGGATGAAGCCCTCCATAATTTACCTCCCTTCCATATCGCTTGAGACTCCTAAGATGAGGGTATACCTTATGTCACACCACTAAGGTCAGTTGTTTCACTCAGTCGTCGGTGTTCAACGCACGTAGGTTGTTCTCGCACACAAGTCAATTTGGGAAGTTAATGCAATCCAAATCCTGAATTTGCATCCCCTATAGTCTACGCATGAGATAGAGTCTCTCATCATACATATATTCACAACAAAAATGCTTGTGAAACAATATAAACCCTAAACTTCCAATGTAAAACTAAAGTCTCGTTCTTCCTTTCCACTTATTTTCCATTCATATTTCTAACATAAACTAGAAAAACTTTATACCCCTAACAAAAATTAAATAAAAAATTAATTTTAAATGGAAAAATAAGTAGAAAGTGATAAATCATAAAATTTATATTTGATTATTTTTATCAAAACTTTCACTCGTTTATCTTGCAAATTTAAAATTTACACAAATTTATAAGCTGATAATATTAAATAATAATAACAAGAAGATAAATAAAAGTGTGAACGTGCATTTTTCTTTAATGATAAAAAGTTATATACGTAGATGTATACTTTTGAAAATCACTCACATTGTCGTTGATGAACATCGTTTGTTTCTTGTGAAATAAAATAAAAAACATCTGATGAATAAATTAAGTTTAATTTATATACAATAATGGATGAGTACCCGATCGAATTTTGAATAGGAAAAATCCTATCCAAGTCCGACCCCACAAAAATAAATTTGGGTTCAAGTATTATTCGAACCCAACTTTTTAAAATAATTACTCGACCCAATTAGGTTGGGTCGAGTTTTGGGTACCCATATCCGAATTTCCCAACTGGGTCAAATTGAGTTTTAGATAGCCGAATCTGAATTTTCACCTCTATCCATAACTTTTAGGTCACATAGTAAAAATTTTACGATTACATCAAGACTCGCTTTTATTGAAGTTAAAATTAATTAATAAAAAATAAAAATAGTAATTAAAATGTATATTAACAATATTATAATAATTTATCAATCAAATTTAACTAGTATTTTAAATATTTTATTGATGAAATTTAACTTTATTTAATTATTTATTAGATAAATATATTATTTTTAAAATAAATTATGTTTGAAAGTTTAATGGAAAATAATTTTTATTTTTTAAATTTTATTAATAAAAAAGTGAAGTTTAATGTCACAGTAAAATTAACTGTATGAATATATTGAAATGTCTTTTTAAATTTTATTAATAAAATCAAATGTTTTTAGAATATTTTATATAAAAATTTATTTTAAAAAATTAATAATTTATTTTTAAATATATATATATATTAAGGTAAATACTTTTTTCTACTTAGAGCTAACATATTAATATTTATAAAAAGAAGCAATATTTGTTCATAGCCAATTTTTTTACCTTCAAGTGACGACAACACCTCGCCACCAAAGGAAAGGAAGATAAAATAGAGGCTCAGATAGTCAGATGAGAGCATAGCTCTTTTTAAAAAATGATAAATCTCAGTTAATTTTATGGACTCAACCTTCAAGTGGCGACAACCCTTCGGGAAGCGCATACTAAACACCTCGCCACCAAAGGAAAGGAAGATAAAATAGAGGCTCAGATATTCAGATGAGAGCATAGCTCTTTCTAACATCGGGGGAAGATAATTAATGTAGATCATGAACAAATACAATAAAACTATCACTACTGTTAGTCATGCGAATAAAAACTCTTCGGCATTCTACTAAAAAATTCATAACATATTTCCGTTATATCCCTCCTCTTTTCCATGAAAAAATCACTTGTTTACGTGCCTACGTCTTTACACAAGTCTTTATGAATTTTTTACTTTCAATTTATGTTATAGCATTCACATCGGATGGCGTCGATATATTAAAAGAGATTTTTAAGAATATATTAATTTTAATTTTAAATGATTTAAAATTTTTTAAATTCATCGATTATTTTTTGAATGAAACTATACTTATAAATCTACACCATTTAGAAATTCAAAAGTTTGATTTATTTCAAACTATGAAATCTTAGAAATTCATTTATAATATTGGATAATGAGTATTATTGTTTTAAGTTTTATAATGAGTTTGTGATAATTTTTTTTAAACCTTTATAAATTAAAAAAAATGTTGTTCTCAATTTATACTATTGAATTTGCTAAAAATATATTAAAAAGGTTTCTAGGAATATAATGATTTTAATTTAAAGTGATTCAGTTGAAATTGATGGATGGACTTAGAAAATTTTGAATCATTTCGATAGGTTCCTAGAACTCGCCTGGTTTAGAAAGTATCAATATTTTGAATTTATAAAGGATACAATGTATGATCAGTGCGCGCGCTAGAAGGGGTAAATAGTGCTCCTTGTTCGTTCATTCTATCATAGAGACCCGTAGCAATTTAGATAAAGAGACAAGGGACTCGCGGATTTTTATTTGGTTTCTAACCCCCCAAAGTTAGTACGTCCAAGGCCTATGCACGGGAAGGCGTCCGTCCACTAATGGCCTCCTTTTTCAGAATTTTTTCGAAGGCAGAGAAACTCGTCTTACAGTCCAAAATAATAATAAATTGCAAGTACAAAAGTAAGACTTAAAAGAAAATAACCAAACAATCATGTAGTAGCTGATCCGGAAGTCCTGAGCATAACACACCCTCCTGAAGCTTCCTTCGTCACACGAACTTAGCTCCGTTCGCATTCAGCAGAACCGTAGGATGAAGAAGTATAAAAGTATTAGTTGTGTCTTGGTGTTGGTCGTATAGTCCATATAAAGACCTTTCTGGGCGCCTAGATCTTTTTCTGGGCGCCCCGATCCGATCTGGTTCCGTTAATCTTTCTGGACTGTTCTGAGCGGCCGGATTCAATAGGGGTATTCATAACCAATCAACCAGATTTAACCTAAGTTGACTTCTGAGCTTAGTTCAACTGTTTCTGTTTGCTCCTCTTATGCTTCTTCAGTCTTGCTTCCAGCTCCTAGTTCCTGCAAGATTAGCATACAAACAAACAAACAACCTAAACCTACTTGTAGTCCATCTGACCTACTAGGCTTACCTAAATCTTATCCTGTATGTCTAACCTACTAGGCTTATCTGTGCCTAACTTTCAGTTAGAACTAGTCACTTCCATAAGTAGACTTCCCACCTACCAAACATCCGGTCACCCTTGACCTATTTGAATTTTTCTTTGTCTAACCTTCAGTTAGGATTAGTTACTTCCATAGGTAGACATCTCACCTACCAAACATCCGATCACCCTTGATCTACTTGGACTTTCCCTTGTCTAACCTCTAGTTAGGACTTCCTTACCCACCTTCAATCACTAGGACTTCTTGCCCAGCTTCACTCACCAAGTCTTCCTTGCCCAGCCTCCAACCAGGACTTCCTATTGCCTAGCCTCCAACTAGAACTTTCCCTACCTAACCTTCAACTAGGACTTCTCCTTCCTAGCCTTAACTAGGACTTCTCTTTCTTAGCCTCAACTAGGACTTCTCCTTGCCCGATCTAATTGAGTATGACTTTTTGCTAGTCTTCTGGTTAACCTTGATCTGACTAGATTTCACTCACATCCAAACATTAGGACTTGTTTGGATCAACCCTTGGTCAAACAGACCAGACCTAGGTATATTGTCAAATATAGAAACCCTGGGGATAGGCTAGTGCTCCTTGCACCAATATTTTTTCCTTTTTTGATGTTTGATAATTTTTTAAGTTAAACCTCGATCAGGGTTTAACAATGTAGGAGAATTCTAAATTTTTAACTTAAATTCTCTTCTCCGCCTTTTCATATATCAAAAAGTTATTATTTTACACCAACAATAAAGATTTTTCCTATAGTCACAACTTAGTCTGGATAATTCTTGAAAGACCATAATATATTTTAAATAATAGTTTTAAAATAATTTTTTCATAAATAGTTTTCCAAAGGAATTTTCAAAATAAATTTTAAAAGGATTTTCAATAATTTTTTTAAAGGATTTTTGAAATAAATTTCAAAATAGTTGGTCAAAACGAGAAAATAAGTTTTGAAATATATTTTTTAGACATTTTAAAGTAGATAAATTTTAAAAAATTATTTATTATCCTTTTAATTGGGATCTCCTCCTAAATCTGACATGTTTTTAGAGCTCTTTGTTACCACAAAGCAACCTCCTTATGTGTCTTAAGGTTTAACCCAAATCAAGAGAATAATTTTAAAACAAGATTTTGAAATGGGTTTTCAAATATTTTTCGATGGTCTTTCAAAGATTTATAAAAGATAATTTTGAAATAGTTTTGCTCAATTGATTTGGGTCTCCTCCTCAATCTGACACAATTTGGGTCTCCTCCTCAATCTGACACTTCCTTAGGGCTTCTTGTTACCCATAAGGCAAGCTCTCTATATGTCTAAGAGGTTAATTCAAGTTAATAGAACAAATAACTTATAATTTTTTAAAAGATTTTTAAAATATGATTTTTGATTGAACTTTCAATTTAGATTTCTCCCTAAATCTGATACTCCCTTAGGGCTCCTTATTGACCACAAAGCTATCTCCCTATGTGTCTTAAGGGTTGTTCCAAGTCAAAAGATCAATTTACAAAATATTTTGCAAAACATGAGTTTTCAAAAGATATTTTCAAAAAAATTTCAAATAAGTTTTAAATGGTCTTTTGAAAATAAGGACATTTAAGAATAACCTTCCCTCAACTAGACACTCTCTTAGAACATCTTTATTAACCACAAATAATTTCTGCCTATGTATCTTAGGGTGTTAGACATTATGTTGACCTAAAGGTTTTGTGTCTAAGTGTTAGTCAGCCAATTTTTAAAAATATAGAACTTTTGAAACTATAATATAAGTGTACACTGCAGACATGAATCTCAAGTAATTATCAAATTTTTTAAAAATAATTTTAGAAAATAATTTAATAGTTTTTGAAAGGTTTCCCAAAACTTTATGATTTATTAGTCCCAATCTCTGAAACTATAATATAAGTGCACACTGCAGATATGAATCTCAAGTAATTATCAAATTTTTTAAAAATAATTTTAGAAAATAATTTAATAGTTTTTGAAAAGGTTTTCCAAAACTTTATGATTTAATAGTCCTTAACATCTCACTTATTCTAAGAACCTCAATATATGGCATACAATGATTTTTTTATGAGTTGTGTGAGATGATTTGTCAATTTTATTTTATTAATTTACATTAAGTTCTAATGAGTGTTTGACCTTTTATTAGATTTAGATTTAACGGTCAGTTAGTTAAGTCCATATTTCAAAATTTGGTTTCCAGGTCGTGGCGAAGCAGGGGTCTTCTTGGTTATCAAAACCATGATCACTTCCTTAGATAAAACCTTTTTAAGAAATCATGTCCTTAATCGACTTCTTAAAAAACCCTGGTCTAACTAGTCTAAGATAGGGCAAGATAGCTTTAGTTAGGTCGACTTAACTAAGCAGACCAAGCAAGATACTTTTACCCTACTTGACTACCTAGACTAAGTTTTCCTGACGTATTATCATCTCATCCCACCCTGGTACTATGTTGGGCAAGTGTCAACCAATTATTTATCCTTAACTAACCGTTCTAAATTAAGCAGTAAGTCAATATAATGATATGACATTTATGTGCATATAAAATAATATATCAAATTCTCGATTTTATACATTTCGTGTGGACTCGCGAATGTATCAATCCACTTTAACACACTTTGTATTTTATTAAATTTTTATTTTATTTTATAATATTTAAATTAGTTTCATAATTATAAATATTTTATTATAATTAAGTTTATAGATTTTAATTATGTTTATTTGAATTATTTATTTATGATTTGAATTAGTTATTAAATTATTAGATTTTTTATTTGAATTATTAATTTATGATTTATTTATTTGGATTATTAATTTGTTTAAGTTTTAATTTTTTAAGTTGTGGATTTAGTTTTAAATTTGAATTAAGTTATGTTCTATAATTAAATAGAACTTGATGATAATTAATGTTATTAGTTAAATTTGAATTCATGAAATTTAAATTTGACTTGTTAAAATTAAAGGATTTATTTTCTTGAGTTTTGGTAATTAATTTTAAATTTTTATAATTTTTAAAATTATTTATTATTTTATAATTAAAAAGTACATGATTATAATAAATTTTATATTATTTAAATTTTGATTTTTAATATTTAAATTTAAATTAGTATTTTTAAAGTATGAGTGTATTAATTGTGTCTTGGTGTTGGTCGTATAGTCCATATAAAGACCTTTCCAGACACCTGGATCCCTTTCCAAGTCCCCGAACCAATCCGATTCGATTTTGTAAGTCTTTATCGAGATTAATTTCACCTGATTCGGGCGCCTGTAACATATAGGGGCACCAGGACCATCCGAGCGATTGGATTAGATTCAAGTGTCTGGATCTATCCTAGTCCAGGCACCTGGACCTCACTGGGCTGCCTGGACTGTTCTGAGCGGCCGAATTCAATAAGGGCGCCCAGAACCAATCAACCAGATTTGACCTGAGTTAACTTTCGAGCTTGGTTTGGCTGCATCTGTTTGCTCCTCTTATGCTTCCTCAGTCTTGCTTCTAGCTTCTGGTTCCTACAAGATTAGCATACAAACAAACAAACAATCTAAGCCTACCTGTAATCCGTCTGACCTACTAGGCTTACCTAAGCCTTATCTGTAGGATCGTGGATGCGTGCTAGAGGGGGGGTGAATAGCGCATCTGTCGTTCGTTCATTTTCGTTCTATCAGAAATCACTAAGCAGAGGAATTAGTAAAGTATGCATGGACACGCAGATTTTACTTGGTTCATAACCCCCTAGGATTAGTACGTCCAAGGCCTATATACGGAAGGTGCCCATCCACTAGTGATCTCCTTTTCAAACCTTATTCGGAGGCGGAAAAACCTGTCTTACAGTCCAAATAATAATAACGAAATACAAAGTAAGATAAGTAAAGTAACCAAGTACGTATTGCCGATCCGGAAGTCCTGAGCGTCGCACACTCCTCCTGAAACTTCTCTGGTTGCACGAGCCTAACCTTGTTCCGTTCAGCAATACCACTAGATGAAGAGGATGGCTTGTACTTGTTGTGTTCTGATTATGCATGTTCATCCTCCTTATATAGCCTCTTCAAGGCGACTGGAAACCTTATCCAGGCGACTGGATAAGATCTGATCCGATCCGATATTCTCGATCTTATCCAGGCTGAGTCTTCCCGATCGAATAGCCTAGATCCACCTTCAAGTGGCCTGGACCGTCCGATCGACTGGATCTGATAGAGTCGCCTGGATCCAGTTGACTCAAGTTTGATCTGAGTTGACTCCGAGCTTGGTTTAGCTGCCTTTGTTACTTTACTTATGTTTTTTCTATATTGCTTCCAGCTCCTGGTTCCTGCAAGACAAGTATACAAACATACAAACAACCTAAGCTTTACTCTGTGGGTCTAACTTCGGATTTCTAGTGAAATCCTGTGTTAGTCTAACGCCTACTGTTCCTACACTAGGAGCGCACCCTTACCCACTCCACTCAAGAGAGTTTTGCCAACAAGTCCTCCAGACTTGTTAGACTTCCCACTTAGTCATGATCCTCGACCCCCAGGATTTGCTGCTAGACTACCGGTCTACTTAATCACCTAAACTTCCATCAAGCATCTGGTCCTCCTGACCTGCTTGAATTTTTATCATACTTCCTGGTCCTCCAGACACTACCTGGACTTGCACATGGTGCACTTGACCTTGCTAAGACTTCTGCCTTATCCTCCAAATCAGGACTTACCTTTGCCTAGCCTACAATTAGGACTTTCCCTACCTAGCTTCACTCACTAGGACTTCCTTGCCCAATCTTCCCGATCAAGACTTCCACTGCCTAGTCTAACCGACTAGGACTTCTCGCTAGTCATCTGGTCAAACTGACCTGACTAGACTTCACTCACATCCAAATATCATGTCCTGTTTGGATCAACCCTTGGACAAACTGACCAGACCTAGGTGTATTATCAAACATCAAAACTCTAGGGCCAGACCTAGTGCACCTTGCACCAATAATCTCCCCCTTTTTGATGTTTGACAATTTCTTACGTTAATTCGGGTCAGGATTTAACAATCTGAGAGAAATCTAGATTTTTAACGTAAGTCCCTTCTCCCCCTTTTCACACATTAAAAAGATATAATATTTGTAATTCACTATTGAACCAACAATCATGGTATTTCCTATGATCACAACTTAGTCTTGACAATTCTTAAAAGATCATAGTAAATAATTTTGAAAACCTTTTCAACATAATTTTAAAAATGATTTTCAAACTAAATTTTAATGGACCTTTTTTCCAAAATATTTCATAATAATTTTTCCATAGAGTTTTCAAAATAAACTTTAAAATGATTTTTTTTGAAAGAGTATTTCAAAAAGATATAACTTGTCAAAATGTTTACCATAAGGCATATTTTTCAAAATTATTTTTCAAACATAAGTTTTGTAACTATTTTCAAAATAGCTTAGCAAAGAATTTTTAAACTAATTTTTTAAAAGTATTTTCAAAATAATTATTTTCAAAATAGATAATTTTAAAAAAACTAGTTATTATCCTTTTAAGTCAGAATCTCCCCCTTAACCTAACACGCCCTTAGGGCTCTTTGTTAACCATAAAGCAATCTCCCTACGTGTCTTAGGGTTTGACCCAAATCCTAAGGGATAATAGATAATAATTTTGAACTATATTTTAAAAAGTTTTCAAAGATTTTTCAAAAATTTTCAAGAGAATATAATTTTAAAATATATTTGCTCTTTTGATTTTGGACCTCCCTCTTCATCTAACACTTTCTTAGGGCTCCTTATTGACCACAAGGCAAACTCCCTATGTATCTAAGAGGTTAATCTAAGTCAATAGCACAAGTAGTTTATGATTTTTAAATTAGTTTTCAAACTATGAATTTTAATTGAACTTTTAATTTGGACTCTCCCTAAATCTGGCACTCCCTTAGGGCTCCTTGTTAACTACAAGGCAATCTCCCTATGTGTCTTATGAGTTGTTCCAATTAAAAGCACAATTTTCAAAACATTTTGTAAAATAAGAGTTTTAAAAAGAATGTTTTCAAAATATTAAACTCAATTTTTAAGAGGTCTTTTGATGATAAAGTCTTTCAAGAATGACTTCCCCCACAACTAGACAATCTCTTAGGACATCCTTGTTAACCACAAGGATTTTTTGCCTATGTGCTTTAGGGTTCTTGATTTAGTGTTGACCTAGAGGTTTGTGTCTAAGTGTTGGTCAACCAATTTTTAAAGATTTAAAGTTTTGAAAAACTATATTATAGATACACACAGCAAGCATGAATTTCAAGTAAATATCAAATTTTCAAAAATAGTTTTTATGAAAATAGTTCTAATAACTTTTGAAAAAGTTTTTCAAAACTTTGAATTTTAATTATCCTTATTATTTCACCCATTCTGAGACACAAAAAGTTTTTCAAAACTTTGAATTTTAATTATCCTTATTATTTCACTCATTCTAAGTGCCTCAGTACATGACATACAAGGGTTACCTTATGGGTTTTATGAGATGAGTTATCAATTTTATCTTTATTAATTTTTCAGTTAAGTTCTAATGAGTGTTTGACCTTGTGTTAGATTCAAGTTTAACCGTCAATCAATTAAGTCCATATTTCAAAAATCGACTTCCAGGTCGTGGCGAGGCAAGGGTCTTTTTGGTTATCGGAACAACGACCACTTTCTTAGACAATTAAAGCCTTTTTAAGAAATTATAACCTTAATCAACTTCTTGAAAAACCTTGGTCTAACTAGTTTAGGATGTGGCGAGGTAGCTTCGATTAGTTCCACTTAGCTAAGCAGCCCAAGTAAAGTACTCCTTATCTCACTTGACTACCTAAACTAAGCTTCCCTGACGTACTATCATCTCGCCCTACCTTGGTACTATATTGGCAAGTGTCAACCATTCATGTATCTTTTGTTGGGTTGCAAGGGTGCAAACATAGTCCCACATCTAAAACACATAAGAAAGATCATGGGTTTAAAAGGATGGAAAGTATCTCCATTGGCATGAGGCCTTTTGGGGAGAGCCCAAGAACAAAACCATGAGGGCTTAGGCCCAAAGTGGACAATATCATGTCATTATGGAGATGTGGACATTCTTTAGACCCAACAATTGGTATCAGAGCGAGGCCGCTCTCACCGGACTAACCGCCGGATGAGCCATAATCCAGATCTAACCATGTGGGGACCCTTGGGGAAAAACAAAGGAAGTAGGGGAGACTCGGACCATGAGGGACATGGCAGCCGGACCATGAGAAATGGTAGCGGAGCTTCCAGTGGTCCTTTGTTTGAGGGGAGGATTGTTGGGTTGCAAGGGTGCAAATATAGTCCCACATCTAAAACACATGGGAAAGATCATGGGTTTAAAAGGATGGAAAGTATCTCCATTGGCATGAGGCCTTTTGGGGAGAGCCCAAGAACAAAACCATGAGGGCTTATGCCCAAAGTGGACAATATAATGTCATTGTGGAGATGTGGACATTCTTTAGACCCTACATCTTTAACTAACTGTTCTAAACTAAGTAGTAAATAAATATGATAATATGGCATTTATATACATTTAAAATAAGACATATGCATGAACATAGTAAGTATACATTAGTCAAACATTTCAAGCAATTTTTTTTAATTTCTAATAATATATCAAATTTTTTATTTGATACATTTCATGTGGACCTGTCAATCTATTTTGACACACTTTAAATTTTATTAAATTTTGATTTCATTTAATAATATTTTAAGTTAATTTCATAATTATAAGTATTATAATTAAGTTCATGACTTTTAAATTTGAATTTAAATTTAAATTTATTTTACATTTAGTTTTTTTTAATTTGTTTTGATTTTTTAAAGTTATTTTAGAGTTTTAACGTTGAATGTTTAATAATTTATTTTTAAATTTGTTTTGAATTTTTTTTAAGTTGGTTTTTAACGTTGAATGATTTTTTAATTTGTTTTGTTTGGTTTTTTTAATTTGGTTTTGAATTTTAAAATTTGACTGGTTAAAATTTATAGATTTATCTTCTTATATTTTAGAATTTAATTTTGAAATTTTGAATTTAATTTTTTAGAAATATTCAATATTTTATAATTAAAAGGTACACGATTGTAGTTAACTTTATTATTTAGTTTTAAATTTTTAATCTTTAAATTTGAATGATTATTTTTAAAGTTTGAATATTTATTATAAAATTTTTAAAATTTAATTTTAGATTTTTTGTAATTAAATTATTAATTTTAAAATTTATCTTGATGAGTTTTGAATTTAGTTTATTATTAGAATTATTTTGATTATTTAATTTTGAATTATTAAGTAAATTTGAATTATTAAATTTATCTTGATGGTTATTAATTTTATCTTGTTTGGTAGAATTTTTATTAATTTTAGATTTATTAAATTAATTAAAATTAAATTATTTAATTTATCATTATCTTAATTAAATAAGTTAAAAAAATTGGTCTAATTTTTTATTTATTTATATTAAATCAAGATTATTTGAATTTAAATTATTAATAATCAAATTTGTTAAATTTAAATTAGTCAAATTATTATCTAATTCAGATTTATTAATTGATTTATTTAAATTAGGTGAATTTTTATTATTGATAATGTCTAAGTTTAAATTTTTCAATTGATTTAATTTAGAATTATTTAATAAAATTTTAGATTTAAATTTGAATTTTTATCTATTGTTGAATTGTTCAAATTATTTATATTTAAATTGTTATCTATTGTTGAATTTTTTAAATTATTTAAATTTGAATTTTTATCTATTGTTGAATTTTTCAAATCTATATTTTCTAACTTATATAAAATTTTTAGAAATAACTAAATTTTCAAAAATATTAAATCTAACATGCAATTTCTAGGGGTATTTTCATAATTTAAGATATCTACTGGAATCGCATCCCCTAATTCCGATTTCTTCTTCGTCATCTTCCTCTTCGGGCACTAATTCTTGTAGTGTCCACGTTTCTGGCACTTGAAGAATTTGATAGGGTCTTTATTCCTCCGGGTTCCTGACATCGGTTGCTCCTTTGCCACCTGTGATGTCGTTCGATTCTTACAAGTAGGACATTGATTTTTATAGTGCCCTCTCTCCCTGCACTTAAAATAAATTATATAAAATTTAAAACAAATTTTACAAAAGTGTACCTTTCTTCCCCTACATCTTTGCCTTCTTGCTCCTGTGGCGATTAGTCCGATCAAGAGCAGGTCTGCTCTTATACCAATTGTAGGATCATTGATGCGCGCTAAAGGGGGAGTGAATAGCGCGTCTGTTGTTCATTCATTTTCGTTCTATCAGAAATCACTAAGTAGCGGAATTAGTAAAATATGTAGGGACACGCAGATTTTACTTAGTTCTTAACCCCCCAAGGTTAGTACATCCAAGGTCTATATACGGGAGGCACCCGTCCACTAGTGGTCTCCTTTCCGAACCTTGTTTGGAGGCAGAGAAACTCATCTTACAGTCCAAATAGTAATAACAAAGTACAAAGACAAGTAAAGTAAAGTAACCAAACACGTATTGCCGATCCGGAAGTTCTGAGCGTCTCGCACTCCTCCTAGAACTTACCCGATTGCACGAGCCTAGCCCTGTTCACGTTTAGCAACACCACTAGATGGAGAGGATGGCTTGTAGTTGTTGTGTTCTGGTTGTGCACGTTCATCCTCCTTATTTAGCCTCTTCCAGGCGACTAAAAATCTTATCCAGGCGACTGGATAAGATCTGATCCGATCCGATCTTATCCAGACTGAATCTTCCCGATCAAGTCGCCTGGATCCACCTTCGAGTCGCCTGAACCGTCCGATCGACTGGATCTGATAGAGTCGCCTGGATCTAGTTGACTCAGGTTTGACCTGAGTTGACCTCGAGCTTGGTTTAGTTGTCTTTATTTGCTTCACTTATGTTTTTTCCATCTTGCTTCCATCTCCTGGTTCTTGCAAGACAAGCATACAAACAACCTAAGCCTTACTATATGGGTCTAACTTTGGATTTCTAGTGAAATCCTGAGTTAGTCTGACAGCAGAGCCGGTCCTGGTTGTCCAAAGGCCCTGGGCGAAACTATAATTTTTGGGCCCTCGATGAAGCGAACCAGAGAAGGCATGACCAAATTTAATTCTTATACCATTTGATAGAGGACAAATTTTAACCTTCCTAAATTTCATAATACAACTAATTTCATCTTTAAAAAACTTCTAAACTTATTTCTAAATGCAACTAAAACGAATTGTGTAATGAGATTATAACACTAAAGTTAAACTAATTTCACACGAGCCTGCAACATCAACAAAAGTTGTACTAAATACCAAGGAAACAAATCATAAGCTCAATGTTCCATAGATAACATAGATCTAAATGGCATAGAAACTAAGCAAGAGTAAGTTGGGTGTTTAGAGAAATGTCATATACATAAGCAATAGTAAGCCTTTCTCCTTTCGATCATATAAGCCTTGTGGAATTGAGCCATCAAGGTTGTAGTTCGACAAGTTTCTGCAAAAATACCAGAGCAAATGACCTCAGTGTAGTTCAAAAGCAAATATGGTTAATATGTTTGGAGGCTCAAAAGAAATTGTACACTTACAACACTTGAAGTCAGGATAAATTTGCTAGAAATGATGGTATAGAGCCACTGAAGTGATTGTAAAATAAGTCCCTATATCAGAACCATACAAGTGATGACACACCCACCTAAGTGACAAGGCCAGAATTGAATTAATATAGATAAATATTCCAAATAGTGCTTAAAAATAAAATCAATTGCAATGACAAGGAAATCTTACTTGGAGAGCAAGAAGAATATGCTCCTTTGTTGAGGCATTGGTCCATCAAGTGCTATCATCTTGCATGAAATTCCAATAAAAAAGCATAGAGGTAACTCATTTAAAATGTTTTCGTAATGCATTTTTAGAGGCAAATTCATCAATGATAGCATCATATTCAATATTTTCTAAAATATTCTTTTCAATACATAAAATTGAAACGGTAAAATTATAGAAGCGGTTGTGGCCTATGAGAGCAGCTCACGGCAAAGATCCACAATCCGTGGAACTGTAGAAGAACTGTTTACCTGATCACATGACAAAAGAGAACAATCACCCTGAGTATACTACTGTGTAATTGTTTCTAAATAACGACACTATTTATACACTTTGTCAAAAATTAAAAAGATTCATGAATATACCTAGTATCAGTACTAGTTAGATTTGACCAAAGATAACCTTTTTTTGTGGTCAAACTACTAGATTAACTAACAAAAGAATGATGTGGTTATGAATTTTAATGATTAGGTAGGTCTATGCATAAAGCAATGGGGTCAATATTTAATAGAAAAATACAAGGTTACTGTTAAATAGAACATGTAGAAGATCGAAAATCGAACACCCTAGACATTGGAATTATGAAACAAAGAACCAACAGCCAAATAATTCTTCAGCTATGAAGCAAATTCTCTCCAACAATAACTTCCAATTAAGACCTCTGTATAAAAATTTCATTGTGTTACATCTCAAAAATGCCAACTTACTCAACCAACATTTAAGATGCTCTACAACGGAAAAAAAACTAAGTCTCACATTATTGTTAAGGTTCCATTTAATGTCAAACAAGGTTCACATTAAAGAACTTATTCAGATGTCAAACAGAAATAATAGCATGAAGACCCACACTACCAAACTACGTACTTACTGATTTGAGTGCTATCAAACAAGTCATTGATTAATTAGATAATGGAACATACAAATAGAAATTAATTTTTTTTAAAAAAAAAAGCAAAGGATGTAACAATTACCAATATAATCAACTAGAAGTGTATAATCGATCAGAATCGAAGCAACTAGAAGTGTTTTCTCAGGAATTGAAAATAATGCAAATGCAAACAAATTCATAGATCTAACAAAAAAATGGAACAGCTCTTCAACAATTTCTATAATCAAGTGATATAAACAAATTGCAGAATTTCGTACATGGGTAAATCTCAAGTCGAATGAAAATTGAAAGATCAATGTAAAACATGGCATAGACAGAGAAAGGAACATAGGAAAACAGAGCAGGAGGTAAAAACATGTCTATTGAACGGAAGAAAAGCCATCATATTTTAAAAGTAGACTCAGATGTAAGCCATTAAAAGAGCACAGAACTAAAAACTTTGTTTCTTGTACTCAAAGGAGTACCTGCCGCGCGCTGGTCGGGCTGAGACGGAGGTCGGAGGCGGAGCCGCAGGCGGAGGCGGAGGCGCGGAGCCGCAGGGGGAGGCGGAGCCGCAGGGGGAGGCGGAGGCGGAGCTGCAGGTGGAGCTGCAGGCGGAGGCGGAGGCGGAGCCGCAGGTGGACTGGCGGAGGCGGAGGGTCTGCTGCTCTGCGCGTTGTCGCGTTGATGAGCGATTGAGCGGCGCAGAAACGGCGGATTGGGAGCTTTTGGCGTAACCCTAACAATTCAGTATACAAATTATACCAAAAAATTGGGCCCCTCCTAACTTATGGGCCCTGGGCCATCGCCCTGGTTGCCCTGGCCCAGGACCGGCTCTGTCTGACAGCTACTGTTCCCACACTAGAAACACGTCTTTATCCACTCCACTCAGGAGAGTTTTGCCAACAAGGACTTCCCACTTAGCCATGATCCTCGGCCCTTAGGATTTGTTGCTAGGCTATCGGCCCCTAGGATATACTTCTAGAAGCTTCCTTGATGTATCTATGTTTTCATACCTAAATTCAATAACATATATTGATAGCAGTAATTTTTGAAAACTTATAAAGACTTGAGAACATTTAGCACAAACTCATTATAAGGTGTAGGAAAATGATACTTACTAATCAACATCAATATATCAATGATTCCTAGGGCTCCCTTGATTTGGAAAATATTAGTATTTTGAATTTATGTTAAGTCCATTTACCAATTTCGACTAAAATTGACTAATGGATATAGAAAACTTCAAATCAGTTCAAACCAAAATTAATATAGTCTAAAAACCTCTTTAATGTATCCATATCCTCAAACTTGGATTCGATAACATAGATTGAGAGCAATAAATTTTTAAAATTTACAAGCTTGAGAAATTTTATGTCATGCTCGTTATAAGATTTAGGACAATGATATTCATTAATCAACACCATCAACGAGTTCCTAAAACTCCCTTAGTTAAGAAAATATCAATATTTTGAATTTTTGAAGGGTATAAATCTATCAATCAATTTTGATCAAAATTGACTGATGAACCTAAAGAACTCGGAATCACTTTAAATTAAAACTAATATATTCCTGAAAGCAAACTTAATATATCCTTGTCTTAAGATTGAGATCTGAATTCTATAGCATAAATTAAAAGTAATGAATTTTTAAAAACTTACAAAGATTTGAGAAAACTTATCACGAACTCATTATAAAACTTAAGACAATAATACTCACTAACAAACATCATCAATGAGTTCCTAAAATCTCTCCTAGTTCAAAAAAAATCAAATTTTTAAATTTTTGAATGATAAATCCATCGAATAATTTCGTTTGAACTTCATTGATAGATTTAGAAAATTTTAAATTAATTTAAATCAAAATTAATATTGAAAAAGTCTCTTAATGTATTCATGCTCTCGTAATAACATAAATCGAGAGCAATGATTTTTAAAAATATACATTAGCTTATGCAAAAATTTGAAAACACACCCACACATAAGCACGTGATTGCTTCGTGCGAAGGAGAAATGGTATATAACAGGAATGTGTTACGTTATTTTTTAAATTACAAAAATTAAATACATAAAATGGATAATGCTAACATGCGTAATACTGAAAACTCTTGCAAGTACCCTCTTTGCAGAGATATATAAGGTCTTTTAACCATGTTAAAATTATTTTTAAAAGTAGCTAAACGTCAAAGCATTTTAAAATATGCTCTAATTTATATAGCTTCGCAAACTTGATACATTTACCATTTGTAATGATAACAAGCAAAAACACTGGTCACGTAAAAAAGAAATCAAACTGGTTTAATGTTTCACGTCCAAGCTGTCCACAAAATACTAATGAAGTAAACGAGTTTACAAGAGTCGATACAGGGAAAAACCAGAACCCAAACAGTTCGATTAATGGAACAAGCCAAAACACCCCAGTTTGTTTGCAACATAACGATTACGATCGAACAACCAAATAAGCTTTGGAAGGTACACGCACGTTGCTGGAAAGGAGGAAAGACGGGAGTCGAGATCAATTCATGATGCATCATTGTAGTGAATGCAACAGAACCTACAAAATGTTCCAGTACAATAACACAAATTTAAAGGGGCACTGTCAACAGAAAGGAAACCTTAACTTATATCATAGTAAGGAAAATAAGTAAAGCTTACTCATCAAATCCAGTATTAAGCTTGTCGCTCCCTGGACAGGGACCTTTCGGAACGATGGTATGCATAATCATCTCCTACTGCCTCACCCTCCTCGCGTTGATCTGCATCTGCATACCCATATTGATTCTGATAATAATCAGGCTGACGCTGATCATAGGACCCATGTTCATAATAATCCATTGCATGTCGCTTTGACCGCTCAATGTGTTCCGCAGGGTTTACTGGTGGAGGATGTTCATAGTGCTTCTGACCCTGGGACTCATCATACTGATTGTAGTCGCGTTCATGCTCGGGATTTCTTAGTCCGTCATACCATTCTTGCCCATTGCCATGGTCAATATTTCTGTCCCTTGCGCCAGACCTCTCCCTACCATGCTTTGACTCACTACCATATTCAGAATCCTTGTCATGAAAATAACCACGTTCTCTTTCATAACCAGCTTGATCATAGTCTCTTTCTCGCTCCCGGTCTCTATCACGTGGACGATCACGTTCTCGCTCACGGTCATAATCACGACCACGGTCCCTTTCCCTTTCTTTGCCACGAGCTCGATCACGATCACGGTCTCGACCACGATCTCTCTCCCTCTCTCTCTCTCTATCCTTTTCCTTGTCTCTCTCTCTTTCTCTGTTCCTATCTCGATCCTTTTGATGGTGGTGCCTGTCCTCTCTAGGCTCCCGTACCCTTTCATGGGATCGTTCATGAGGTCTCTCATCTCTCTCCCGATCCCGTCCCCGATCTCGAATATTTCTCCCTGCCAAGGCAAGTTAAAATAGTGATGATGTTCTACAAAATTAATTCATTTAAAATTGCACCAACTTTTCTGGAAAATGAAAAAGGTTGTCATACCGATCCAGATGACGATCATCCCTTGCCCTTGGCTCCTCTGATCTAGAATGATCTGAAGTAAGTTGTTGCTGCTCCCTGTTTGAAGTGTAAATCCATTTATAGGGAGGAGACTGATTATTAATAAGCAAGATAACATATTTGACATGAAGGAAAGTGCATCAAGTTGTCATCTAACTATGGAGATACAGTCAACAGAACTGGTCAATTATATCCAATGCATGAGCAACGGAACTGCCTTCAAGAAATTCATAGTTGCAAGACTCAAACATCACCAATTGTAGATTCCCAAGTAAAAGAAAACCAGAATGAATAGGTATCCCTGCCCTTTTCTCCTTACCTACTTTCTAGCCATATGCACAAAAAAAAAACCTTGTCTAGTTAGTCAACCTTTGATCATTAAACTTTTCTAGTCCCGCCTGTTAAAGACAGATCCTAGTAAGATTATGTGGTTTAAAGAAAATCCAAAAGAAAACAACCACAACTTTCCCTTAAAAAGAGCTCCGAGATGTGGGATAGAGTTTCAAAGGTTCAAGAAGTTGAGCTCCCAAACATTCCACGACAGCTGTAATGCTCAAGCAGCTCTAGCAGAGTGTGTATAATATATGTTCGATAATTGTTCTTTACAAAGACAATAATCAATCAATTTACAGGATCAGGTAAAAATCAACCAGCATATTTTACCAATTAAGGGGACTGTATTTATTGAGAAAATCTATGAATGTACAAAAATAAGAAATTACTTCATTACCTGCTGGAATGCTTCTGAGCCAATTCTTCACCTCCAGTCCTGGTTGTAAAGGACACCCCTTTATTAATGTTGAAATTTCCCTATCTCTGACTATATAAGTGATCTGTCGAGTAACTCTTATAATAAGTATTCTTTGTGTAGCTCCCATGAAAGGATAGAGAGAAATGACGTGAGAAAAGAAAGGGCCGAGTGAAGGGCGACGTGAAACGACGGGGCAGCGACGTGAGCAGCAACAAAAGCAACTGGAACGGACTCGGAAAAGGCTGCTAGCCTAAGCCGGCTGCCTAAGCTGCTGTTCAAGGCTTCGCACCTTTCCTTCAAGTATTCGTTCGGGACAAATTACTAAAGAAGGGTGAAAGAGAGTTCGCCGTTCTAATTAACAAGAGGTGCCTATAGCTCCAATTCAATTACACTTTACCCATGAACGAGAACAGCTGCAGCTGCTCTTTATCTGGTGAAAGAGGGTCTTGTTGAGTCCCATACGAAATATACACGACTGCTGTTGAGTCCCCTGCCCTGAGAGTACAAATAGGACGGCAGCTGAGCTAACTACTGCTTTCCCGTACTCATTAAGACTCTCGTACCTCGTTTGACAAGCACTCATTCTATGTCGCTCGTTCGCCTCCAGTATCTCATGGATCTCTAATATACTTTGAAGGCGCCCCCCATCTTTTGAGAGTAAAGTAAAGAGGAAAAGACAGAAAAGAGGGTCCTCAGTCCTCATTGGGTTCTCAAACATTCTCGAAAGAACTGGTTCATCAAAATGGAAGATTGAGTCTCGGCTGGACAAAGAAATTGCCGGCTACGCACCTTGAATGATGGTAGCTTGAATGAGTTGAATCTCTTCCGGTTGCTTAAGTAGCTTCAATAGTTGTTTCATAGGTGTTTGAGTCCGGGACTTATGTCATTTAGTTGCTGGTCCCCAAGAGAATGATAGGTTCATTTGCCTGTTCATTGCGCCCCGGCTGAGAAAGAATTATCTAGGCCTTGCCTTCCTTAGTTGTTTTAGGCATATAATAATGAACTCACATTGCATGAACTCAAAAGCATGAACTTAAATAACTCTTTCTATTAGTCCCGAACTTGAAACCATATTAGAGAAGGCAATGCTATGAACATATTCGGCTGCTGCTTGGTTTCATTCTGTCCCGCTATAGTCTTTCTGCTCTTCAGAACCAGTTATCGGAGCTCCCCCTTGAAACCATTCATTCTTCGTCCCTCTCCCGAGGGAGAGTCCGGTTCTTTTATCTTTCCTTTCCCGGCTGCTCTTGAATAGGAGCTGACCCTCCCTAATTCCGCCAAAAATATAGTAAATTACGGGATCTAGGTTCAAGGGAATTCCTATAAGGTAGGGACTTAATACTCAGATTATTGAAAGCAGCCTCAGTCTGTGCCCTTCCGAGTTCTGGAGTGAAAACCTTCAACAACAAGGGAGCGTTCGGAAAGAAAACATATGCTGTTGTGAATGTCCTTTCTTTTAGGTGCTGCTGTTCTTCTCCTGTTGTTCTTGGGTCTTATAGAGTCCGTTCCAGTTGCAGCTGTAGTTGAAGCTCTTCCGAACCTGACTGAAAGAATAGTTGAGTGGGCTAGGCACCTATAAGTACTCGTTCGCATAGGCTTGTCTCTTTTTCTTGATATGAATATGAGCGTATAGTAAGAATGCATCTTCACGAAATTAAGTGCGTCTCGTCCCTCTACATGAGAAGACCACGTTCTTGAATTCAATACGCTCGAGACCGCAATTTACTATATTTGTAGGGCCGAGCTTCGCATATTGTGGACGATTTCTAGTTTGAATAACCCGCCTAGCCGGTCAACGTACGCCTAAGAGATTTCATTCAAGCTCTTAAGTCCACTTAAGGAAGGGAGATCAAAGAAGAAGTGCAAGTCAAAATACAATATGCTTAACACATGCTACTATTCCACTCTCGGATCAAAAGAATGGCACCAGCGTGAAATCAAATCAAACTGAGGGGAAAAAGCTTACACGGGTAAAAGCTTATATATGTTCGTCGTCCTGTTCTTTTTTCTCCTGTCAGTCTTCCGCTTCGTTGTAGCTTCTCGTTCTAGGCATGTAGCCCCTTTCCGAACTGTAGCTAATATAACAAATAAATGACATTGCGTTAAGGCTTTCTATTCTAGGCATTACCTACCTAAGAGTAGGTCTAATATGGTTAGAGTAATAGGCACTTTGACTTATAGGTTAATTTGCCCGGCTAGTACTCGACCAACGGGTGAATAAAGAGAGGTGCGGAGCTAACAGCAACAGACTCAGTCGGCACTTAAGACTTTCATTGTTAAGCTGGTGCCCAGGGCTGTAGACAGCATCTTTCCTCACGATAAAGTTGCAGCTGTTGTTTAATCAAGGGCCATACAGTTAAGTAGATCTTTCCCAATATATATACAGGGTTGAATAGCGAACTTATATTGTAGTACCTAACATATATTGGGAATTTATATTATAGTATGGCGGCCCTGTATATATATTTGGCTACAATTGCTACGCAATTTCACTCCCCAAAAATATAGTAAATTACCCTGTATATATATTGGGGAGATAAATAGCCCCAAAGGCTATTGTAGACTAATCCGATCGCCAAATATATAGTAAGGGGCGTAGCAGAGGAGATAAATAGCCCCAAAGGCTATTTACGACTAAAAATTATAGCAACTTATATTTATTTTAGGTGGTGTATTTCATAATATTAAGTTCTAATCCCCCTGTATATATATTGGCTATATTTTTGGGCCTAATATAAAAGTAAGTTTCCTGCGATAGCGACGTGGAGTGAGAACGACGGGGCGACGTGAGAACTGCCAGCCGAAGTTTCAGGACTCCAAGGTACAACATAGGATAGGACTTCTCACCAAAACCCGTGCACATCTTGACTTTCTGAGTTTAGTTGCTTCCTTCTGTAACCGATGGGTGACGTGTCAAACTACTCTTCAAACGATTTACAAGCTAACCCGATGCCAGAAGATAAGAAAGCCAATAGAACTCTTAGAGATAGCTTACATTTGTAAAAAAAAAAGAATTACATCAGCAGTCAATGATAAACTCTTGGACAGCTTCTTGGAGAGCATGAACTTCTTAGAAGCTTCTCTTTTGAGATTTTCCTCTACCTCCTTCCTCCGCGAGAATAAAATAAACAAAGACGGTGCAAGTGGATCCACTTGCCGGAGGCCTCTTGAAGATTTACACAATCCAGACCCGCGAAAACCAGCAATTGTCAAGCATCCCCTTGACTAGGTTGATCCATTGTGCAGAGAATCCAAATCGCGATAACACAACATATAAAGAATGAAACTCAAGGCGGTCATATGCTTTGGCCATATCAAGCTTCAGAATCAGATTCTTTCCGCTCGTCCGATATCATGAACTACGCCAAAATAATGTTGTCTCTAAACGAGCCTTCCTTTGACAAATGCGCTCTGTTCATCTGAAATAAGTGTAGGAAGCATGGTGCCCAGCCTTGAAACCATAATCTAATCTTTGATAAGAGAAAGAAAGTGAAAAAACAAATCGGCCTGTAATCAGATAAATACGAAGCACTTTAAACCTTGGGAATGATCGCAATGAAAGAGAAAGTCATTGACCTTGGAAAGAGAGGGACAACCGAAGGGGCTCACTCTAAATCTAAAGTCAAGTCAGGGGCGACTAAGATTGATGAGACTTTCTTTTTCAAGTTGAAAATAAGTATGAGACTTTTTTTTAAAGTTTCAAGTAAGTCAGGGGCGAGCACGTCTACCCGTCTCGTCCCTCACCTTTGTTGGCAGCAATCAGTCTCCATCGTTGACCAGTAAGATCCTTGCTTTAGAATTTGTTCCATCATTAGCCCACTTACATGCGCTCCGAAAATGAAATCATGGATTTCTTTCTTAACTTTCTGGACTTCAGACTCATGAAGACACCTCAGTAAGACGTCAGATTGAGTGTTTCAAATTGAAAATTACCCCACATACTCAAGCGTAGCTAACCTCCGTATGGTATGTCGGGCATTAGCTGTTGCGTACTCAGGGAATGTGCGATCCTCTATTAATTAAGTACTTAATTAAGTCTGTTTACATGGGGAGCCCATCGGACTGTGGCTCTCTTTCAATCTTATAACAGGGTTTTTTTGTTCAATCAAAATGGCTTTCAGCTCAGCGACCTCGGGAGATAGTCTTCTTTCTCCATGAGCTTTTCTAAGTACTCATGATCTGATATAAGCTTTTTAGATTTCGTTCTCCAATCTCCATTTGCCCTGCCCGCTCCCCTAAGGCTTATTACCAAGAAGGAATCTCCAATTACTTGAGCTTTCCTGATAGCTCTTTTGCTGCTCTCAGGCCAGCAATGCAAGCTTCGTATTAAGCGACATTGTTCGTACGTACATGGGAAACTCTACTTTCAGGCCAATGGGATCCTGGTCATCTCTGGCGATATAAGCACAACTCCTACACCGCTTCCGTCTTTATTCATAGTGCCATCAAAATAGATCGTCCAGTCATCAGACATCGGCGCTTTTTCTTCTGTGACAAAGAAGATCTCTGAATCGGGAAAAGGAGTTCTGAGCGGCTCCGGCAATGGGTGCGAAGCCGGGTGATTGGCCACTGCTTGCCCCTTTATTTACTTATGGCTAACATAGGTTCTTATTATCTATCCTATCCAATTCATAAA
Organism: Curcuma longa; assembly: GCF_044706935.1. Taxonomy (NCBI): domain Eukaryota; kingdom Viridiplantae; phylum Streptophyta; class Magnoliopsida; order Zingiberales; family Zingiberaceae; genus Curcuma; species Curcuma longa. The sequence continues at coordinate 1,172,731 of NC_133874.1, forward strand.
AAAGGAATTGCCACAACGCAGTCCTTCCAGTCAATGCAGGTTTTTCAAATACAAATAGAGAACTTCCCATTTGACAAAGAAAAGATTTATTTAGACGGCCTACGCTAGGCTTTTTAATATCTTTTGAGTTTGTATGATAGCTTAGCTCTCTCTACTCTTTGCTTAAATCGTGTCGTGTAGATGGATGGCATCTCTAAATTCCCACATCCCCGGATATGAAAGATGCATGGAAACTCATTAAGCTAAGGAATAGGGTCTTGGCCCAAGATGCAAGAATTTTGACTCCAGTAGAATATGGGAGTTTCAAACGGAGGGCTTGGCTCTGGAAAATTCTCTTATTAAGGGCAACAAAAAAATAAGTTGTTTCCAAGCGGAACTCGAATGGGCTGCTAGCAGATTAGTTGGGGATGGCAAGTTAAGACCGTGGGTAGGCTTGCCTTTCACTCGCTCTGGCACATTTAGGCGGAACGTCAACGTTCAAGTAGAATGAGGTCAATTTGAAAAACTCAAATGGAAAAGAGGGCCGAGTGAAACGACGGGGACTCGGGATCCAACCTTGAATAAGCAGGCACCAGTTCTTCATGGTGAAAGTTGAATGCAGGAGTTCGGGTTCGGCACCACGGCACTACAGGAATGTTGACCCTCATTAGCTCAGCATAAGGGACGAGCGTTTAAGTTTTTTGCACCTGTCTTATTCGATTAAATTCGACGGGTAGACGTTGAGACGGGACCTTCTATCGATCCATTGTTAAGTGAGAAAAAGGTGGAATTGAGCCCTATTAAGTCACGTAAAGGGGAGGGCGATCAAGGAATATAGATAGGCCGGACCTTCTTTCTCCTGGGGAGGAGTAGAGGAGCAGTGAATCTTCACTAACCATCCTCATGAGTTAATATAACTGGGTAGGTGCTGCCTGGTGAAAACCCCGACCAGAACCCCGTCGTTATCACTCGGCCGTGACTATTAGCACGTAGGCTTTCGTCTGCTTCAATAGTGTTTTAGTAGAATGGCATTACCTTCCGTCAAAGATTAGCTCGTGCCTCTCCCGGTATGGAAGCCAAGATGCCAATTAGAGCTAAAAAGCTCGGGGTCCCGGTTTTCGTATTACCTTTTTTAAGCATGTCCTGGCCCCTATCTATTGATTGGCTGGTTCTACTCCCCCACGATCGGTGCAGGCTTGAATCCTTATTTGCCAACTTTCTTTTGGGGAGATACGATGGGCAAGATCAAAACCACTTGATCTCATGGTCTAACCTATCTCAGCCTATTAGGTGGTGTTGGATTTCGCAAGTTCTTTGGCATCTAAAAGGCTCAACCAATGAAAGAAAGTCGTCATGCATGAGCAAAGCTTATGGGCGGATTCTCTAATACAACAATAAAGAATGGCCCATCTTTTTCCTTTTTCGGCGGCCACTTATAAACAGGGGGCATGTCTCTTTCTTGGAAAACTCTACTCAGTGTTCGTCTTAATGTGTCAGATCACACGCGATTCATTTTATGTGATGGCTCTTTCCGCTTTCTTCACCACTCATTGGAGTGGCTTGGGAGCTTTACGACATTCTTTCTCAAACAGCACATGGAAGGATTTGACCATGAAGCAACTTACTATTACATAAGATGGATGAGGATAGTCTCCACACGCTGTGCTCTGCCCTACCTCAAGTCGTTCGTAAGCACATCGCCATTGGTCTCACTTCTTTGTGCGTGAAAAGATCTTGTCCTCTGGTCAGCTGAGCGGTTCTTTTTCACGAAACCCACGTCTGTCGCTCGAATTGAATTTAGCTCTATTGTAAGTGAAAAAACTGAAAGCTCGTCCCTCTCAGCACCAGTCTAACATGGCCATCGGATAGTCGTCGGCCCTGTATATATATTTGAACTTATATTATAGCCCTTCGGAATTTCTATTTATTTTAGGTAAATATCTCCTTTATATTTATTTTAGGTAAATATCTCCTTTCTATTTATTTTAGGTAAATATCTCCTTTATATTGATTTTAGGCTTAGTCGTAAATAGCCCCAAAGGCTATTTATATGCCTCTGCGTAGCAGAGGTACTTATCTTATATTATATACAGTTAGTCTACTTAGTCGTAAATAGCCCCTTTGGCTATTTATATGCCTCTGCGTAGCCGAGGTACTTATCTTATATTATATACAGGCTGATTAGTCTACGCCAAAGGGGCTATTTATCTTCTTGGGGCAATTTCTCTCCTTTAGTCGTAAATAGCCCCTTTGGCTAAGGAGATAAATAGCCCCGAGAAGATAAATAGCCCCAAAGGCCCTACATTCATAATATTAAGTTCTAATCTGCCTTACTATAATATAAAGACCTCAGCTATGCCTCTTTGAGTCGAAAATAGACCCAAAGGCTATTTATATGCCCCAAAAATATAGTAAGTTGTGGCAGAGGTACTTATCTTATATTTAGTAGGATTAGTCTACTTAGTCGTAAATAGCCCCAAAGGCTATTTCTTCTACTCAGCATAGCTGAGGTCTTTATATTATATACAGGCAGATTAGAACTTAACTTAATGTTATGGGGGGCCTTTGGTGCTATTTACTTCTTGGGGCTATTTATCTCCTTAGCCAAAGGGGCTATTGTAGACTAAGTAGAATAAACCATCTTACTAAAATAGAAATATCTCTGCTATGCCTCTTTGTGAGTCGAAAATAGACCCAAAGGCTATTTACGACTAATCCGAATTTACCATAATATTAAGTTAAGTTCTAACTGTATATAATATAAGAGTTGTACCTCTGCTATGCCTCTTTGAGTCGAAAATAGACCCAAAGGCTATTTATATGCCCCAAAAATATAGTAAGTTGTGGCAGAGGTACTTATCTTATATTTAGTAGGATTAGTCTACTTAGTCGTAAATAGCCCCAAAGGCTATTTCTTCTACTCAGCATAGCTGAGGTCTTTATATTATATACAGGCAGATTAGAACTTAACTTAATGTTATGGGGGGCCTTTGGTGCTATTTACTTCTTGGGGCTATTTATCTCCTTAGCCAAAGGGGCTATTGTAGACTAAGTAGAATAAACCATCTTACTAAAATAGAAAGACCTCTGCTATGCCTCTTTGTGAGTCGAAAATAGACCCAAAGGCTATTTATATGCCCCAAAAATATAGTAAGTTGTGGCAGAGGTACAACTCTTATATTATATACAGTTAGTCTACTTAGTCGTAAATAGAGGATTAGTCGTAAATAGCCCCAAAGGCTATTTCTCTACTCAGCATAGCTGAGGTCTTTATATTATAGTAAGGCGGATTAGTCTACGCCTTTTGGGCTATTTATCTCCTTTGGCTATTTATATGCCTCTGCGTAGCCGAGGTACAACTCTTATATTATATACAGTTAGTCTACTTAGTCGTAAATAGCCCCTTTGGCTATTTATATGCCTCTGCGTAGCAGAGGTACTTATCTTATATTATATACAGGCTGATTAGAACTTATATTATATACAGGTAGGGCCAAAGGGGCTATTTATCTTCTTGGGGCTATTTATCTTCTTGGGGCTATTTATCTCCTTAGCCTTTGGGTCTATTTTCGACTCAAAGAGGCGTAGCAGAGGTACTTATCTTATATTATATACAGTTAGTCTACGCCAAAGGGGCTATTTATCTCCTTTAGTCGTAAATAGCCCCAAAGGCTATTTCTCTCCCCAATATCTAGTAAGGGGTAGCAGAGGAACTTATATTATATACAGGCGGATTAGTCTACACCTTTGGGGCTATTTATCTCCTTGCATAGCAGAGGAACTTATATTATAGTAAGGCGGCCCCACTATATATTTGAACTTATATTATAGTATGGCGGAATTTATTTTATAGGGCTTAGTCGTAAATAGCCCCTTTGGCTATTTATCTGCCCAATATATATACAGGGGTAGCAGAGGAACTTATATTATATACAGGCGGATTAGAACTTATATTATGAATGCAGGGCCTATTTATATGCCTCTGCGTAGCAGAGGTACTTATCTTATATTAGGCCTGCATTTCTCGGAATTTATATTTATTTTAGGGCCTAAAAAATAAAAATAAATTTCCGTAAATAGCCCCTTTGGCTATTTATCTGCCCAATACTCCCCCACACAACTCATGATCTATATTCTCTCCACCTTTTTGTGCTAAATTTAGTAAGTAGTTCCACGGTCCCTGTGGATTCGATCTTTTTATTACTTGGCGATATTCCGTGCACTTGCGGAGTCCTATCAGTCAACATTGACCATGACATGGCATAAACTCAAGTCAAACTTGACGATGATATGGCACAAAGTCAAGTCAAACTTGACCATCAAGTCAAGTCAAACTTGACCATAATGTTATCCTTTTCAAGTCAAGTCAAACTTGACTTCCTAATCTCCCAAGGTTGATCAAATCAACTCCACTAGTCTAGTTTGGATTACACTTAATCCAATTTGATTCATCACATGAATCTAATCCTCTTGGTTCATCATATGAACCTAATCTCCACCTAATTGCCCTTTGTGTGTGACCCTATAGATTCTTGTAACGTTGGCAATGCCTCTAAACCAATTTAGAGACATAAACAATGAGCGGTATCTAGCAACACATCATTGCTACCCAAGTTACAAGAATGTTGAGATCCAACATCACCATTGTGACTATTAATTGTGACTCTCACAATATGTGACCATGTCCATCTATCCTTGATATCATGATTGATCAAACCGAGGCATAGACCGTGTCATCCTCTAATCAATCTATGTCTTGAACTCCAAGTAGACTCACTCCAATCAAACGAGCTCAACATCTCATGTTGACTCAGTTGGGCATGGCCATGCACTTTAGTGGGCTTACTCTATCAAGAACTATGATATCACTCCTGTTATATAGGAGGGATAGATCTCATCTACATCACTCACATTTGTCCACATAATTTGTTACATACCCGGTAATCGCCTTTATAGTCCACCCATTTACGGGTGATATTTGACGAAGCCAAAGTATACAACTCCTTATGTTGGGAACCATGGTGATTTCAGGTCCAAGGACTAATAGTCATACTAATAGCCACAAGTGAAAGTATATGACACTAATATAATGATCCATGATACTTTCTCATGGTGGGTCATTCAATATATATTCTCCAATGCATACCCATGTGTCAACTTGATATCTCATATCCATAACTTGTGAGATCAAGTCATCATGTTGACCTACATGCAAGTCTCGTTGTATTAACATTGTCCCTGAATGTTAATACTTGACTAGGAATCATTAAGAGTAGTGTTCTCCATATCATCTCACTATCGATTCAACCAATCGATTGATATAGATATGAACCATCTACTCAAGGACGTTATTATACTTAGTTATTTGACACCAATACAAGTAAGTATAATAACCTTAAAGAAATGCCTTTATTAATATATAGAAATATGATACATGGAGTCCATACATCAATCATCAAATGATAGGGCTTTCACTAACAGGTGCAAGTCCAGGCAGTGTCAGAAAGACCGAGAAGCATGGCAAAATTCAAGTAGGTTAGGAGGACCAAGGCTTGGTAGAAGTCTAGGTGGTCAAAAGGAACAGGAGCCTAGCAGTAAATTCTTGAGGGCTGAGGACCACAGGTAAGCAGGAAGTCCTTGGCAACTTAGGTAAATTTTTCTGAGTGGAGTGGGTAAGGATGCGTTCCCGGTGTGGAACTATAAGCGTCGGTCTAATCCAAGATTTTACTAGAAACCTGAAGTTAAGACCAATTAACAGTTCTTTGAACTATTATCTAATATGTTATTTTATATTTTGGGACTAACTTATAATGCAGATTGGAGAGGCGAGGATTTTAACTACAGGTGACTTGATCCGGAATCCAGTCGACCGGACAGTCTAAGCGCCTGGAATGTGAAATCCAGGCGACTCGGAGTCAGATAATCGCAACGGAAGACAAAATCCATCCATATCCTCCACATCAGCATGGAATGTAGGATCGATGTGACACGCTAGAGGGGGGGTGAATAGCGTGTCGTCGCTTTTCAAAATCGTTCATTTTTCTATCAAAATACTAAGCAGCGGAATTATTAAAACAAAACACAGGGGACTCGCGGATTTACTTGGTTCCTAACCCCCCAGGGTTAGTACGTCCAAGGCCTATGTACGGGAGGCGCCCGTCCACTAGTGGTCTCCTTTCCGAACCTTGTTCGGAGGCGGAGAAACCCGTCTTACAGTCCAATAAATAAATAATAATAAATTAATAAAATAAAGTACAAGTAAGAAAGAATAAAACCAAACACTAGCCGCCGATCTGGAAGTCCTGAGCGCCGCGCACTCCTCCTGGATCTTCCCCGGTTGCAAGTGTCTGGCCCCGTTCGCGTTCAGAAGCACCACTAGTTGAGGAGGGAAGTTTCTGGCTTGAATATTCTTGTTTCTGCACGTTCACCTCCTTTTATACTGCACCTGAGTCGACTCCAACTTATCTGAGTCGACTCCAGCTGACGTGGCAGATAAATCTTCATTCTGCTCGTTATCCACTGTCTGAGTCGACTCGCTTAATCTGCAGTTGAGTCGACTCCAGGCTCCACTTGAGTTGACTCAAGCTACAGTTGAGTCGACTCCAGAGACCATTTTTGTAGAGCTCTGAAAGGGCTTCGAAACGCATCCTGACCGTGCCTCGTTCTGAGTCCCGAGTCAAAAGTTATGACCCGTTGAAGTCGGACTCCTCATGTGTTGCCCCTGCATCATGATTCCTGCAAGATAAGCATGCAAACAAAGCAACACATCCTACCCTTATTTTGTGGGTCTAACTTCAGATTTCTACCGAAATCCTAGGTTAGTCTGACGCCTACTGTTCCACTCCGGGAACGCGTCCTTACCCACTCCACTCTGGAGAATTTACCTTTGCCAACCAAGTCCTCCTGACTTGTTGGACTTTTGCTCGGCTCTGTCCTCAGCCCCTAGGATTTGTGCTGCGGCTCGGTCCTCTCTGACCAGCCCAGACTTCTGCTGCGACTCGATCCTCCAGATCAGCCCAGACTTCTGCTGCGACTCGGTCCTCCAGACCAGCCCAGACTTCTGCTGCGACTCGGTCCTCCAGACCAGCCCAGACTTCACCTAGTGCTTCGACTCTGCCAAGACTTCCGCCTGATCCTCCAAACCAGGACTTCCCTTTGCCTAGCCTACAACTAGGACTTTCCCTTGCCTAGCTTCACTCACCAGGACTTCCCTTGCCCAATCGTCCAGATCAGGACTTCCACTGCCTAGTCTAACCGACTAGGACTTCTCGCTAGTCATCTGACTAGACTTCACTCACTTCCACACATCCAAACATCAAGTCCTGTTTGGATCAACCCTTGGTCAAACTGACCAGACTTAGGTGTATTGTCAAACATCGAAACTCTAGGCAAGATCTTAGTGCATCTTGCACCAACAATCTCCCCCTTTTTGATGTTTGACAATTTCTTAAGTTAATATAGGTCAGGGTTTAATTATCTGGGAGAATTCTATATGATTAACTTAAGGTCCCTTCTCCCCCTTTTCACACATCAAAAAGATTTTAAATTTTAAGTCCATTCTCTCTTGCACCAACAATAATGGTAATGCCTATGGTCACAACTAAGTCTTGACAATTCTTGAAAGACCATAGTAGATTTGAAAAATAATTTTGAAAAGTAAATTTTTTTATAAGTTTTGAAATACTTTTGCAAAATAAAATTTTCATAGTAAAACAATTTTTAAATAGTTTTCAAAAAACATAGTTTTGAAAAGGATTGTTTAAAATAACTTAAAATAGTTTTTCAAAAGGGTTTTCAAAATAAGTGTTTTAAAAATAGATAAGTTTTTGAAAAACTAGTCATTATTCTTTTATATCAGAATCTCCCCCTTAACCTGACACATCCTCAGGGTTCTTTGTTAACCACAAAGTACTCTCCCTGTATGTCTTAGGGTTTGATCCAAATTAAAAGAATAATGGATAATAATAATTTTTGAAATATGATTTGAGATAGAGTATTTTTAAAAATAAGTGTTTTTTTAAATAGATAGATTTTTAAAAGATTACTTATTATCCTTTTTAAATTAGAATCTCCCCCTTAACTAGACACGTCCTCAGGGCCCTTTGTTAACCACAAAGCAAACTCCCCCGTGTGTCTTAGGGTTTGATCCTAAATCAAAAGAATAATATATAAAATAATTTTGAAAATAATTTTAGGGAAAATAATTTTTTAAATTAATTTTACTCTTTCGATTTGGACCTCCCCCTAAATCTGACACTTCCATAGGGCTCCTTGTTAACCACAAGGCAAACTCCCTAAATGTCTTAGGGTTTGACCCAAACCAAAAAAGATAATATGTAAAATAGTTTTTGAAATATGAATTTTGAAATAATTTTACTCCTTCAATTTGGACCTCCCCCTAAATCTGACACTTCCTTAGGGCTCCTTGTTAACCACAAGGCAAACTCCCTAAGTGTCTTAGAGGTTAATCTAAATTAAATAGAGTAAATAGTTTTATAATTTTCAATGTATAATTTTAATTGAACTTTTAAGTTTGGACTCCCCCTAAATCTGACACTCCCTTAGGGCTTCTTGTTGACCACAAGACAATCTCCCTATGTGTCTTAGAGGTTGTTCCAAGTTAAAAGAACAATTGATAATATATTTTGCAAAACAATAGTTTTCAAAAATAATTTTAGAATTTTTAAAGTTTTGTTTTTTTAAGAGGTCTTTTAAATATTAGATCTTTCAAGAATGACCTCCCCCTGAACTAGACACTCTCTTAGGACATCCTTGTTGACCACAAGGATTTTCTGCCTATGTGCCTTAGGGTTTTGACTTAGTGTTGACCTAGAGGTTTGTGTCTAATGTGTTGGTCAACCAAGTTTTCAAATATATAATGTTTTGAAAATTATAGTATAGATACACCCAGCAAGCACGAATCTCAAGTAAATATCAAATTTTCAAAAATAGTTTTTATAAAAGTATTTATAATAATTTTTGAAAGCCTTTTTCAAAATATTGTACTTTAATGTCCTTATCATCTCACCCATTCTAAGTGTTGCAATACATGGCATACACGGGTAACCTTATGGGTTATGTGAGATGAGTTGTCAATTTTATCTTTATTGATTTTAAGTTAAGTTCTAATGAAATGTTTGACCTTGAGTTAGATTCAGGTTTAACCGTCAATCAATTAAGTCCACATTTCAAAAATCAGTTTCCAGGCAGTGGCGAGGCACAGAGGCCTTCTTGGTTATCGGAACAACGACCACGTTCTAAGACAAAACTGATTCAAGAAATTATGACCTTAACCAATTTCTTGAGAAACCTTGGTCTAACTAGTCTAGGATGTGGCGAGGTAGCTTCGGTCAGTTCCACTTAGCTAAGCAGACCAAGCAAGGTACTCCTTACCCCACTTGACTACCCAGACCAAGCTTCCCTAACGTACTATCATCTCGCCCCACCCTGGTACTATGTTGGCAAGTGTCAATCATTCATGTGTCCTTAACTAACCATTCTAAGTTAAGCAGAAAATAAACATGATGACATGACATGTTATATGCATTTAAAATAAAGCAGATGCATGTCATGGCAAGTATGCATGAGTCAAGCAATTCACGTAATTTTTAATTTCTAAGAATGTATCAAATTCTCGATTTGATACATTTCGTGTGGACCCGCGAATGTGTCAACCCACTTTGACACACTTTGAGTTTTATTTTTATTGTTTCATTTGGTAATATTTTAATTTAGTTTTATAATTAAAGGTAGTTTATTATTAAGTTCATGACTTTTAAATTTGAGTTATTTTTAATTTAATTTAATTTAATTTTAATTTAATTTAATTTAATTTAATTTTAATTTAATTTAATTTAATTTAATTTAATTTAATTTAATTTAATTTAATTTAATTTTAATTTAATTTAATTTAATTTAATTTAATTTTAATTTAATTTTAATTTATTTAATTTAATTTTTTAATTTTAATTTTATTTTAATTTTTAATTTAATTTAATTTAATTTTAATTTTAATTTAATTTAATTTAATTTTAATTTAATTTTATTTAATTTAATTTTAATTTAATTTAATTTTAATTTATTTTAATTTTTTAATTTTAATTTTAATTTTAATTTAATTTAATTTTAATTTAATTTAATTTAATTTAATTTTAATTTAATTTTAATTTAATTTAATTTTTTAATTTAATTTAATTTAATATTTTGAATAATTAATAAATTAGATTTGACTTGTTAAATTATTTTCCTAAATTTTAGGATTTAATTTCAAATTTTTGAATTTAATTTTTTAGGGTTATTTAATGTTTCATAATTAAAGGGTACACAATTATAATTAATTTTATTATTTAATTTCAAATTTTTATTATTTAATTTATTAGAATTATTCAATATTTCATAATTAAAAGATACACAATTATAATTAATTTTATTATTTAATTTTCAAATTTTTATTATTTATTTTAGAAGTTATCTTATTGAAGTTTGAATTTTTCTTATTATTAGAATTATCTTAAATTTTTAATTTTCAAATTATTTAGTAAAATTGAATTGTTCAATTTATCTTGATGATTATTAATTTTATCTTGTTTGGTTGAATTATTATTAATTTTTAAAATTATTAAATTAATTAAAGTTGATTTATTAAGTTTATCATTATCTTGGTTGAATAAGTTAAAGACTTGGTCTAATTTTTTATTTATTTGAGATAAATCTAAATTAATTAAATTTGAATTATTAATAATTGAATTGGTTAAATTTGAATTAGTTAAATTATTATTTAATTCAGATTTATTAATTAATTTATTAAATTAGATAAATTTTCCTTATTTTTAGGATCTAGGTTGAAATTTTTTAATTTATTTAATTTAGAATTATTCAAGTTTAAATTATTTAAATTATTATCTAATATTTCTAGATCTGACTTTTTCAAATTTGAATTATTCAAATTTGATTTAGTCAAATTATTTAAATTTTTATCTAAGTTTAAATTTTCTAATTTATCCAAATTTGACTTTTTCAAATTTGAATTTATAAATTTATCTTATCTAAATTTAAATTTTTTAAATTATCTAAATTTTCAAATTTATCTAAATTTGAATTATTCAAATTTACTTTTTCTAATTTTTCTAAATTTTCAGAAAAATTATCTAAATTTGCAGAAAAAGAAAAACTAGCATGCGCATGCAACCTAGGGGTATTTTTGTAATTATTAAAACATACCAATTTTTTCGCCGTCTTCCTCTCCGGGCACCGATTCTTGTAATGTCCTCGTTTCTGGCACTTGAAGCATTGGATGTGATCCTTGTTCCTCCGGGCTCCTGGCATCGGTTGCTCCTTTGCCGCCGGTGGTGCCGTCCGAATCTTACGAGTAGGACACTTATTTTTGTAGTGCCCTCTCTCCCTGCATTTAAAACAAATAATATGGAATTTAAAATGAACTTTTAAATTGTTACCTTTCTCCCCCTCCATCTTTGCCGTCTTGCTCCCTTGGCGGTTAGTCCAATCAAGAGCGCACCGGCTCTGATACCAATTGTAGGATCGATGTGACACGCTAGAGGGGGGTGAATAGCGTGTTGTCGCTTTTCAAAATCGTTCATTTTTCTATCAAAATACTAAGCAGCGGAATTAGAAAATAAAACACAGGGACACGCGGATTTACTTGGTTCCTAACCCCCCAGGGTTAGTACGTCCAAGGCCTATGTACGGGAGGCGCCCGTCCACTAGTGGTCTCCTTTCCGAACCTTGTTCGGAGGCGGAGAAACCCGTCTTACAGTCCAAAATAAATAATAACAAAAACAAGAACTTTAAAGTAAGAAGTAATAATAAATTAAACCAAACACTTCGCCGATCTGGAAGTCCTGAGCGCCGCGCACTCCTCCTGGATCTTCCCCGGTTGCAAGCGTCTGGCCCCGTTCGCGTTTCAGAAGCACCACTAGTTGAGGAGGGAAGTTTCTGGCTTGAATATTCTTGTTTGTGCACGTTCACCTCCTTTTATACTGCTCCTGAGTCGACTCCAGGCTTATCTGAGTCGACTCCAGCTGACGTGGCAGATAACTCTTCATTCTGCTCGTTATCCACTGTCTGAGTCGACTCCATGCCATCTGAGTCGACTCCAGGCTCACTCGAGTCGACTCAAGCTACAGTTGAGTCGACTCCAAAGACCATTTTTGTAGAGCTCTGAAAGGGCTTCGAAACGCATCTGACCGTGCCTCGTTCTGAGTCCCGAGTCAAAAGTTATGACCCGTTGAAGTCGGACTCCTCATGTGTTGCCCCTGCATCAAGATTCCTGCAAGATAAGCATGCAAACAAAGCAACACATCCTACCCTTATTTTGTGGGTCTAACTTCAGATTTCTACCGAAATCCTAGGTTAGTCTGACGCCTACTGTTCCACTCCGGGAACGCGTCCTTACCCACTCCACTCTGGAGAATTTACCTTTGCCAACCAAGTCCTCCTGACTTGTTGGACTTTTGCTCGGCTCTGTCCTCAGCCCCTAGGATTTGTGCTGCGGCTCGGTCCTCTCTGACCAGCCCAGACTTCTGCTGCGACTCGATCCTCCAGATCAGCCCAGACTTCTGCTGCGACTCGGTTCTCCAAACCAGTCCAGACTTCTGCTGCGACTCGGTCCTCCAGACCAGCCCAGACTTCACCTAGTGCTTCGACTCTGCCAAGACTTCCGCCTGATCCTCCAAACCAGGACTTTCCCTTTGCCTAGCCTACAACTAGGACTTTCCCTTGCCTAGCTTCACTTACCAGGACTTCCCTTGCCCGATCGTCCAGATCAGGACTTCCACTGCCTAGTCTAACCGACTAGGACTTCTCGCTAGTCATCTGACTAGACTTCACTCACTTCCACACATCCAAACATCAAGTCCTGTTTGGATCAACCCAAGAATACAAAGTAATTGATTGATTTAACTCTAAATCTCTAAGTCTATTTATAGCCCAAGAGAATAAATCTGGATCGTTGATTGTAGATGAACTTTCTCTTGGCCGTTGATCCATTGATGCAATCCAAACCGTTGATCGGAGATAACTTTAAATCTCAAACCTTGAATTAAGCCAAGCAACGTTCATGCAACGTTCAAACATTGATTGGAGATAAAAGATAAACTTTATCCTTTTCTTTAATAGTCTCCAACGTTCATGCAACGCTCATGCAACGTTAATGGAATCTTGTGCATTTTATCTCCATGCAACGTTTTTTATCTCCAATCATGCAAAAGTCTCCAATGTTAATTAAGCCATGCAACATGGTTAATTAATCTCTAATTAAACCATGCATGTTGCACTATCCAATTAAGCCTGGTCCAAGTCAAATGTTGACTTGGTTAGTCAACTTGGTTGACTTTTTATATGTAGATCTTTTGGGTGATTTCTGACCAACCGGAGTTAGGCTCACCCGAACCCGACTCCGGCCTTTCGCCCCTCGAGCGTGCTTCCTCTCGGCTTCTCGTCCCTCGGACGTCGCGCACGTCCTTCTCGCTCCACCGACGTACTCTTCCGTAGCTTCCGCGTCCCTCGGATTGCACCGAGCCCGTCGGCTCACTTCCCCGTGCAACCCTTCTCGTCCGCTACGTCTTACGCTCGACTTCCTCCGTACCTAAGTTCCTGCACACTTAGCAAAGGGATTAGAACAACACAGGACCTAACTTAACCTGGTTGATCACATCAAAACTAACCGGGGCACCAACAATCTCCCCCTTTTTGATGTGCATCAACCTAGGTTCAGTTAGGGTTAAACCAAAAAATAATAAAAGCAATAAAATTAAATAAACAGTTAAGCATAAAAAGAAATATTTTATGTTAGAACTATAACCTCCCCTTGAACCTCAGCCTACTCTCCCCCTTTGATCACAGCAAAAACGGGGTATAAAAAAATCAGATCTGGGTTCAAAAAATTAAAATACTCACAGAGAGAAATTTTGAAAAATAAAAAATTTGAAAATGAAAAAAAATTGACAAAAAATTATACTAAATTCTTTTGACTATATCTGGGTTTAAAAAAATTGGACTTGAGACAATAAATTACTTTTCAAATTTAAAATTTGAATTTTGAATGAAAATTCATGAAAATTCAAAAAATATATTCAAAAATTTTCTAACATATATGTGCATTGAGAAAAAATAGAAACATAATTTTTATTTAGCAAAAGCCAATTGAATTGAATTTTATAAAAATAATGAAAAATAAAAAATTAGTCAATTAAGTACATATATAAAAAAAATCAGTTTAAAACAGATTTGGGAACCCAAAACAAGTTCCTATCTACCGGGTTAGTTAAAAATTTTGGAGGCACATAATTTCTAAGTATTTTCCTAAGTTGACCCTTGTGATTCTTAATGTACCAATTTAACCCTTCAGGATAATAATTCTTTTTCTGTCGCAGGCATGTAATATCAATTTCCAATTTTGCAACTAAATTTTCTAAATTTTCATTTCTATTTTTTAAATTATCAAACATGCTTAATGGACATGATGTAGATAATTGTTTTTTCAAATTCAAAAGTTTTCTTCTATTTTTGCATAAATTATTAAAAAGAGATTTTATAGCAAAAAATAATTCGTTAGGAGATAGTTTGCATACCTCACTTACCATGTCGTCATACCTATCACTTAGTGGTTCATCGTCGCTGGTGCTTTCATCGGATGACTCTCCCCCTTGATCGATGCTCATCTCCGATGTGCTTTCTTCGTCGTCCTCCTCTTGATGACTTGCCATTAGAGCAAGTCCAGCATACTCTTCGTGTTCTGAATCGTCGGAAGACGTGTCATCCCACGTTGCTTTCAAGGCCTTCTTCTTTGCCTGGGAGTCCTTCTTCTTGTTCTTTAGTTTAGGACAATTTTCCTTTATGTGACCATCTTCGTCACAATTGTAGCATTTTACTGTCCTCCTTTTTGGAGATCTCTTCTTTCCCTGAAACTTTGAAGACTTATTAGATTTAATAAATTTTTTAAATTTTCTTACCAGATATCCTTTTTCTCCTCCTTCATCATCCGAGGACGCCGATTCTGGTTCCGTTGTTTTCACGTTCAGGGCTACACCGTTCGCCTTTCGACTTCCTACAATTCTTGATTCATGAAGTTCAAATGTTGAAAATAAATTCTCGAGCGAAGTTGTCTCGAGATCTTTAGCAATAAAAAATGAATCGACAAAGGAAGACCAATCAGAATTTCTCGGGAACGAATTAAGCGCGTACCTTAGCGAATCTCGATTACTTACCTTTTCTCCGAGATTCGTTAGTTCAGTTATTAAACCTTTTATCTTCGAGTGCAGATGCGCTACCGTTTCGCCTTCTTCCATCCGGAGGTTGGTCAGTTGGTTGCGGAGAAGATCCCTTTTGGCGAGTTTGGCCTCTGAAGTCCCTTCGTGTAACTCTAGGAATTTTTCCCAGAGTTCTTTAGCGGATGCATATGTCGCCGATTCGGTTGACCTCTTGTGCCGGGAGTACAGAAAGCAAATGGTAAACTGCTTTTCCATTTGCTACAAAATCGGATTGGTCCTTCTTGCTCCATTTGGTTAAATCCTTTTCTACGGGAGCTACAAAACCAGACTGCATTATTATAAATAATTCAAATTCAGTCGTGAAAAATACCTCCATCTTGCGCTTCCATTCGGCGAACTCCCCCTCGAATTTTGGCGGGTAGATTACGGGTCCGACCATTTTGGTTGACGATGCTGCAGTTGGCGGTTAGTCCTTCTGCGGCGAACCTCGCTCTGATACCACTTGTAGGATCGGGTTGGACCGGCTAGAGGGGGGTGAATAGACGGTTTGGCAGAATCGCACAAGTCTTTTAAAAAAAACTTGGTTGCAACTGGATCGTTGCTTCCAAGGCAGTTAGCACTCAATAAGAACTCCTTTAGGCGGAGAAGCCTTTACAATTGTAGCACAGAGACTTAGAGAGAAAGAATACAAAAGTAATTGATGATTTAACTCTAAAACTCTAAGTCTATTTATAGCATAAGAGAATGGATCTGGATCGTTGATCGTAGATGAACTTTCTCTTGGCCGTTGATCCGTTGATGCGATCCAAACCGTTGATCGGAGATAACTTTAAATCTCAAACATTGATTTAATAAAAGGATAAAATTTATCCTTTTGGAGATAAAAGATAAACTTTATCCTTTTCTTTAATAGTCTCCAACGTTCATGCAACACTCATGCAACGTTAATGGAATCTTGTGCATTTTAATCTCCATGCAACGTTTTTTATCTCCAATGCATGCAAAAGTCTCCAATGTTAATTAAGCCATGCAACATGGTTAATTAATCTCTAATTAAACCATGCATGTTGCACTATCCAATTAAGCCTGGTCCAAGTCAAATGTTGACTTGGTCAAAGTCAACTTGGTTGACTTTTTGTATGTAGATCTTTTGGGTGATTTCTGACCAACCGGAGTTAGGCTCACCCGAACCCGACTCCGCCCTTTCGCCCCTCGAGCGTGCTTCCTCCCGGCTTCTCGTCCCTCGGACGTCGCGCACGTCCTTCTCGCTCCACCGACGTACTCTTCCGTAGCTTCCGCGTCCCTCGGATTGCACCGAGCCCGTCGGCTCACTTCCCCATGCAACCCTTCTCGTCCGCTACGTCTTACGCTCGACTTCCTCCGTACCTAAGTTCCTGCACACTTAGCAAAGGGATTAGAACAACACAGGACCTAACTTAACCTGGTTGATCACATCAAAACTAACCGGGGCACCAACACCAATCGATTGATGGTTCTATATCATTTAACTAGTAGTTGAAGGATGATGTAGGCTTATATTTGTCGTCGAAAATGAGCACGTCAATTTAATATTGAATCCCCTAACTAAAGCAGTATAGGGTAACTCGAGTCATCTCCCGACGATTATAGTCGGTGTACGATTATCCTAGGGGTTATTAGACAATTAGGAATTTGGATTTTTTTATTGGACCGGAGGGTGTATTAAGTTCTGAATCTAAATAATGAAAAGAACACTAAGCATTTTAAACAGAATTGCTAATTCAGAAGTATTAAGAACAAATTGCATCAATAAAGTAACTAAATGCATCAAAAATCAAACAAGTGAAAACTAAGGACAAACAACATCCAAAATACTATAAGAGAGAATTCAACAAACAGTTAACATGCAAAATTGAATCTATGCTCAGAAATGGAAAGTATAATGAATCTCCCTATGTCTCTAGCCGGAGGTGGATGTGAAACTAAGCGAAGCACAACGGAAGATGCGACGAAGGAAGGAACCCCAACTTCGATGCAATCTGTAGATGATGTGGTGGAGAAGGGAATCTCCAACTCCTCCAAGCGATCGAGGCAATCCCTCGTAGATGAAGTGGAAGATGATGGCGAAGAATGGAGATGGATGATGACGGTGAGGGCGGCGGCTCCTAGCTCAGATCCGAGAGAGAATACTCTAACCCTCCTCTACGTGAACCCCTTTGAAACACTGCACCGGCTGGAGTAGTAAGGCTTGAACCGGACTCGAGTTGAATGATCTAACTTCATTGCTCTTTAAGTATCCTTAAAAAACACATTAGAAACATTAGATCCCCAAATCTGTAGGAATAAGCAATATAGTCCAAAATAAGTTCCTACTTATAAAATGTGTTAATACTCAATAGTTAAACAACGAGAGGATTAAAAACATCAAATATTAGAGTCAAAATAAATGGTAAAAATGACTGTTATTAATTCCTCCACACTTATTCTTGCATGTCTTGGGCAATAAAAGAAAAACAAACATCTCCCCAAGTAATTCATATCAATGCTTTAAAGAAAGTAAAAAGTAATTACTTAGGACTATCAAATTTTCATAGATCAAGGCTCAAAGTGATCCAATTCATACACAAGTCAATAAGCATTGTGATTTCAAGCACATGATTAAACTAAACTTGATGTAATCTGTAGGATTGGGAAAACATGCTAGAGGAGGGGGTGAATAGCGTGTTTACGCTTTTTCAAATTTTCAACTTTAAAATAGAGCGTTTAGCGAAAGCAAATACGGAAGCGAATACTAAACAAAAAGAAATGGAGACAAACACACAAGTACGCGTTTCTTTTTACTTGGTTCATAGTCCAAGGCTGCTACTCCAAGGCCCACAGTCCTTGATCGTTTCCTGCAGACAATCCACTAATTCAACTTGCTCCTCACAGACGCAAGTCACTTATTACAAAAGTCAATTCAAAACTTGGCAACAATAAATTAAATACAAAGTAATTGCTTGTTACCAATCGTCGCTACCAGATCGTACTGGATTTGCAACTTCTGGTGATTTCGGCGTAGCGGCGGCTCTTAGAATGCACGGGAATGAACGGAGCATTGTCGTCACAAGCGCGGTGCGAAGGAATCATTGAAAATCTTGTTGTTAAGGCTGCTGCTCGAACCCTTCTTTTATATTGCACTCAAGTCAACTCAACTCGGATCTCGAGTAGACTCGAGTCCGACGTAGTGCCTTTCCGATAGAGTTTGCTTTCCCGCTCGTTATCCGCTGACCGAGTCGACTCGGGTCTCTTCTGAGTCGACTCCAATCCGACGTGGAGTCTTCCCGCTCATTTTTCTCTGTCTGAGTCGACTCTGAGTCACCTTGAGTCGACTCAAGTCTCGTGTGGCGGAAAACTGAACGCGCTGACTTCCAAAGCTAACTGACTCAGCTCGAGTCAACTCAGGTCTCCAATTGAGTCAACTCCAACAACAAATTTGAGCCAATTTTGCCCGGAGTATGTGTTAATCAGTTTTTTCAATCTTGTAAAAGTGTCAGTGAAATAACATGCAAAATAAACACCTTTCAGTGTTAGTTCCTAGAACTTCCTCTTGGTCTTAATTTCAGGTCTCTAATGAGACTCTGGGTTAGATCGACGTCTACTGTTCCCTTTGGGAACGCGTCCTTACCCATTCCTCTCAGTAGAATTTACTTGTTGCCAACCGAATTCTCTTGATCCGTTGGACTTTTACTCGGCTCTGTCCTCAGCCCCCAGGATTTGTGCTACGGCTTGGTCCTCCTTAATCAGCCCAGACTTCTATTGCGGCTTGGTCCTGCCGACCAACTCAGACTTCTGCTGCGACTCGGTCCTCCAGACCCAGTCTAGACTTCACCTGGTGCTTCGACTCTGTCAAGACTTCCACTGCGACTCGGTCTTCCAGGTCAGTTCAGATTTCATCTGATGCTTTGACTCTGCCAAAACTTTCGTCTGATTCTCTAAATCAAGATTTATCTTTGCCTAACCTGCAAGGAATGGGTCCCTATCAATAGTCAATATTCAATTTTGTACTTTTTAACGGGTTTTACATTTTTTTTCCCTTTTTTAAAAATGCTGCAGGTTGAACCTAAGAGAAGAAAAAGGTAACTGCTAATTGCTTTAGATGGATGTGCATTTTGCAAAAACCCATGATAGGAGGGTTGATACCATGAATGAATGAGATTGTACAGTGCAGAGAACAAAGAGCTTGACCATAACCATTGATTGCACGCACTGTTATGAACTTTGTGATTGTTTAAGGTGACTAATATTTAATTTGCATTCGAGGAATCAAATGTTATGCACTCTTGACTTGGTCGTTACCAACTCTCCTAGGATGTATTTCTAATAGGATATGATTCTGAAATAAAGTCTATTTGCATTTGTAACCTATATATATGCTTTAGTTTCTTTTTGTTCATGTGCTACGTGTGTTATCTAAATAATTTATAAATAAATTATTTTAAACCTAAATTCATAAACCATCATCCGACCTGACCGCTAAAACATTAGAGGACTACTAAAAAAAAATGTGCTACGTGTGATTCTGAAATATTCACTCGGAAGGAAGTGGGTTAACTTTAACTCGATCTACTCATGATAAGTTGCTGGATCCAAAAAATAGAAAATAAAAAATAAAAACCCTAATTAAATCTTCCTGCCGCCGTCTCGAACGAGCCCTCACTCCTATTTCCGGCGGGCGATTGCAGGCGTTCTCAAGCTTACTCGACAGACAGCACTAGAGCACGTCGTCTCCATAATTGGCGGCTGTCTCGCCGCTTGGTCAGCCTCCGTGGGCGCCGTCTCACTACTTCATGAATTCTAGGTATATGAAAAATGGTCGACAAAACCTTTGCTTTTTCATTCCCTCTGTTTCAGTAATTGTTATCTTTGAATAAAAAGTATGGCTTGCTCGCAGTTTTTGCCTTTGCAGCGGTTTGGTCTTTTTCACGTCGTCGGAGATGGATGGCGGTAGTAAGGATTCGTATGTCAAGTGGGCTAAATGCTGAGAACAGGTATCTGGATGGATGAAGTAAATCAAGGTACGATTTCATCGGGTAAGTTACCGCAAAGGTTATAATCAATTGAACAGAGGGTTCCTAAGTACACGCTCCTCTTGTATCTAGAGCCAAACAGGACAATGGTAGAGTGAACACGTTTTTTTGGTTGGCGAGCAACAAAATGTTCCAAGTTTTTGGTTTTGAAACTAACTTTAATTTATGTTACTGCTAGAACTTATTTGTGAGAGATTCCAACTTCATGCATTGAATCATTAATAGTAGTCATTAGAAGTTATATTCTTATTTCTATTTCCTGCTTTGGGCTTATAGTTGTCAGGACTGAGATACCTAGGAATGGTGAAGGGTCCATAGGAGATTCCAATGTCATGCATTGAATCATTAATATTTATCACTATAAATTATATGCTTGTTTGGGTATTTTTCTTTGGGTTTATGATTGTCGGGATTGAGACTCTACCTAGGAATCGTGAATGGTTGTAGGATCAAAGTATAGGATTATAGCTTAACGTGTTGTCCTGCTCTGATTCTAGTCTTGGATGCCTATTTGTCTTTGTTTTTAAAATTTGATTCATCACTCTCAACAGAAACAGCTGATTTCTTTCAAAATGCTATTCTTGCTAACTATCCTTCAACTCTTGAAGCAAACTCACTAGGATCTGAACCGATGATAGTAACTTATTTATATTTCTTTTCTTCTGTTTGGCTTTGTATATATTTGTATTCATGACCCATTTGAAATTAATAGTATAAAATGATGCATTAATTCTTTCTCCTTATGTTTGCTACATTGACCTTGTTTCCTTTGAGTTTAAGTCATTTCTTTTTTCAACTTGTGTACCAGGTCATCGAAAAGTTAAAAGTTCCTCAAATACTGCCTCGATGGAATCTCCCTCCTGCAGATTGTTCTCTGATAAGTGTGATATGAAGTCATCTTTTAGAAAACCCACCAATAATGCAGATTTTAGGAAGCACTGCTATATGCCTATGGTAGATCATCTTTATTTTCATCTTGTGGTTAGTAAATCAAACCCCAGACATGAGTTGTCAAGTTTCCTCCTGCAAATACTATTTAGACTAATATTTCATTGTTATGTTACAGTAGGGTAGTACCTTTATTGTGTCTCCTCCACTTTTTAAAAATTATTCTGGGTGGAAGTTGCTATTGCAAAATATTATCAAAATAAATATGGAGATTAAGTACTTTACTTGATTTAACCTATGCTCACAACTATATTACATCAATAATTCCCTAAGGAGACTCTAGTTTGTGGACTTTGATGGTTTTCCTTTTGTAGAATTATTTTAAGTATGCTGATAAGAATCTTTCTCGTGCTATGAAAGGAAAGATAAGGGTCTATTGAAGTTAAGGAGGATAATCTTGAATACTGATGGGAAGGCTCCTTGCGAGAAGCAAAATGTTGGAAAATTGCACCTTCACAAAGGTCTGTCTAAATATATTTCAAGTGACTAGAATATTTGGTGATGACTCGTCTGTGATATTATATTCCTATGTGTATGCTTGTTTATTCCATGTGAAGGGAAGCAAGATGATTTCCTGATGAATGTCCTTCATAGGAAGATAAGTTTATATTCATCTTCTGATAACTTTTCATCAAAGCAGGTTGATGATTCTCATCCATTTTTCTGGAATAGCATCATTAGAAGCTATGAGCAAAATCAAGAACCACGGAAAGCTATAATTACATTCTGGCATATGATGCAGAGAAACATATCTCCTGACAAGTTCACCTTTCCTTTCATACTCAAAGCCTGTGCTAGTGCTATGGCCCTGAGAGAAGGTGAGCAAATCCACTGTCATGTGATCAAGAGTCCATATCATTCGGATCTGTTTGTTCAGGGCTCATTAATATTCATGTATGCTAGCAGCCAAAAGATCGATTCTGCTCGTGCCTCATTTGATGCGATGCCCTACAAGAATTTGATCAGTTGGAGTATGATTTAATAGAAATTTTTAACAGAAATTCTTAATAGAATTTTTCTCCGAAAAAAATTTCTAACAGAATTTCCTACCGAAACTCTTCCAGAATTCTCTTAGGTGGATTTGAGGCTTTATCCAGAGGCTACAGCAGGGACCTAGAGGAGGAATTGGTTATGGCCTCCTGATGGGCTTGGGCTTCCTGTGTTCTCCCTGAACCCAACTCAAGTCCATCAATAATAACTCATACCAGTAAAGGGTTATTATTGAACTACCGCACCAATCCCATATTATAATATGAGCTCCTTCTTACCATGAGTGCATTAATCTCCCTGTGTTTAAGAAATCGTATGTCCGTCAATTAATTGAATTACTGACAACTTAATTAATTAACTTATGAATCCAAGAGTAGTACCACTCAACCTTATTATCATGCGAAACTAAGTCCACCTGTAGGGTTTACATGATAATCCTTATGAGCTCCTCAAAGGGACATCATCAACCTAGATTATAGGACACAGTTTTCTTCTATAATCAACAACATATACCATATACATAGTATTATCTCCCAACTCATCGGGCCTTTTGATTTAAAGAGATAAATCTCACCCTTTGATGAATTAAAGAAATACATACTAAGTATATGTGCTTGTTATTATATCGGGATTAAGAGCATGCACATCTATGATAACTGAGGTCTAGTTCGATTATATAGTCAGCATAAATCGAACGACCTCAAACAGTCCTGCTCAATACACACAAAGTGTACTAGTGTAATTTAATAGTCAAGATAAACTAATACCAATTATACTACAACCACTCCAATAGTTTGTCCCTATCCATTTTGGTTGTGAGCTACTATTTATAATTTATAAGGAACTGATAATATGATCTTCTGTATGTGACACCACACACCATGTTATCTACAATATAAATTAAGTGGACAACTACATTACATAAGAAATGCAAACATTCTGATTAAGGTGATTGTTATTTCAATATTATTGCAAAATAGATGTTTATATAAGAAGTAAGACTTTATAGTATACATCCCAACAGTTCTAACTGTCCATAAGTCTTAGGGTGAAAAGCAGTGCTAAAGCGCAGTTTTGTTCCCAGTGCCTTTTGAAAACTCTGCCAGAATCTTGAAGTAAAGCGTGAATCTCGATCAAAAATAATACTGAGGGGGATACCATGGAGTTTAGTAATCTCCGTACAATATATCTTTGCTAGACGGTCAAGAGATTTTGTCCTACGAATCGGTAAGAAATGTGCTAATTTGGTTAATCGATCAACGATCACCCAAATCAAATCATGTTTCTTCTGGGTCCTTGGTAGTCCCATGACAAAATCCATAGTGACATGCTTCCACTTCCATTCAAGCACTGCGATCTTTTGAAGTAACCCGACTGATCTTTGATGTTCGGCCTTACTGCCTGGATGGACTGCAAATTTAGATCGATGCGCTTCTTATAGGAGATCTTCCTTCACAGGGTGTACCTCTGGAATACACAACCTGCCTCGAAATCGCAGAGATCCATCCATATCATGAGAGAAGTCTGGCTTGGGGCCTAACTCCAACTCACTAGCGATCAATCGGAGATATTGATCTTCCGCCTGACTTTCCTTGATCCATTCAACTAATGGAGATTGTGCAATCAAAGAGACCAATATGCCCTGTTGGTTTTGTCCTACCTCAGTCAAATCTAACTCTGAAAATTGTCTGACTATCTCAGTAACTGCCAAACATATCAATACACCTCTGGACTTCCTACTTAACCCATCTGCTACTATTGTAAAATATGAGAAAATTATAGAGGGATATTTGTAAACAAATTAACCCTAATTTTTGAGATTTAAGGGGGGATTAATGAAGCCCATTTAAGAGGTTAATTAAACCAACCCTAGAAACCTAATTTAGGAGCCCAAATAGCAACCCAATAATTAGCCTTTGATATTGGGTTTTGGGTTTAACTTATGGTTTCGAAATGATCAATGAGGATCATTGTGTTTTCCTAAAAAGGAAAAAGAAAAGTATGTTATTTTATCATTATATGTTGATGATATACTGATAGCAGGAAATGACATAAGTTTTGTGAAAAAAGTCAAAGAGTGGCTTTCATCACAGTTTGACGTAATGGATATAGGAGAAGCTGAATACATCTTAGGAGTAAAGATCATCAGGGATCGATCTAAATGACTTTTAGGTTTATCTCAAGAGTCATATATAAATAAGATGTTACAACATTTCAGCATGTCTGATTGCAACATTGAATAGACATCTGTTATGAAAGGTACTGTTCTGAGCAAGAGTATGTGTCCCTAGACTCTTAATGAAATAGACAAAATGAATAAAAGATCATATGCCAGTGCTATTAGTAGTTTAATGTATACTATATTGTGTACACGTCCCGATAGCAACTATGCTGTCGGCTTAGTTAGCCGGTTCTAGTCAAACCCAGGACCGAGACACTGGAAGGCAGTGAAAAGGATTTTCAGATATCTAAAAGTGACGACAGATTATTGTCTCTGTTTTCAAGGATCAGATATAAGCTTGAAGGACTATTCAGATGCAGATTGAGCTGGGGACCTTGATGATAAAAAATCCTCATCAAACTATACGTTCTTGCTGAATGGTGGCGTCATCTCCTGGAACAGCAAGAAACAGGCTTGTGTAGCCTTATCAACTATGGAAGCTGAATATGTGGCATGTTCAGTGGCTGTGTAAGAAGCAGTCTGGTTGAGAAGGTTCCTGAAGCATTTAAAGATTGCTGAAGACAGTGGGAGTGCAGTTACTATCTATTGTAACAGTAAAGCTGCTATAGCTTTTTCAAAGGATCCCAAATATCACAACAAGGGCAAGCATATAGCTATCAAATATCATTTTGTAAAGGATATTATTACTAAAAAGAAGGTGATTCTTGAGTATATCCCTACGAAAGTTATGCTTGCAGATCCTTTTACTAAGCCAATGACTAAAGAGTCATTCAATGAGCATGTAAAGTCTATGGGACTTCGTAGAACGTAACGATATTTTAATTGACAATCAGATATTATAATTTGATTGAGTAAAAAATCATAATCTATTCAGTGTGTGTAAAAAGTTACATTCTTGAGATAAGATCTCGGTGAGCATGTTAGCAGGTAATGATTGATCCTCTCACATGGATAATCATCTCTATTTGTTATGTATAAATAGAGGTAAGATCAGTGCTTATAGTCCAGCTAATGTAGCTGTTAGCTTGTGTAGCTATAAAATTGTTACATTACTATAAGCTGGGGTCGCCTTGATAAGTGAATCAAGCTGAGATCATTTAAAGTTTAATGATCAAGTGAGAAAAAATGATCCCAGATTTCATTTGAAGCCAGATAAGAATTCATGTGTTGGATTCAGGATTAAACATTGAGAATGTCTTGATTAAAATCTGTACGATGTTGATTTGAGAAAAACATGCATTCTTTTTCGTAAAGAAAATAACATCGTAGCATGTGATTCATACCACATGTTCTAAGACAACAATAAGGGCCCTAGTAGGAGAATGGAGATAATCCTTTTAAACCCATGATCTTTCCCTGCTTCTCTACTATGTGAGTCCTGTGAGATTATATGTTGATCTCAACATTTATCTTAAGTGACTATTTAGCTGTTTACTTGAAATTTTAATCGGGGTCTGCTACTTTATCATGTAAACCTATGACTATGGATGATTCGGTCTATGAAACATGACTAGGAAAGCGACTGATTAAAATGAATGGATTCAAGCTAAAAAGGAAGGTTAAATATATTTACATCACTTTGAGAATATTCACTAGTTGACTGATAACATGCATTTGATTGGTTTATTTTGGCCCTAATACTTAATATTTTGGTCCTTTCATGTGTGTAACTATTGGATATTAACACATATTATGAGTATGAACTTATTTTGGACTATATTGCTTATTCCTACAAATTTTTGGTTGAATCTAACATTTTCTATGTATCTTTGTAGGATACCTAAAGGAGCTATGAAGTTGGATCAAAATCAAGTGAAGTGAAGCTAGCCCAACCTAAATTCGGATTCATGCTATCTCCTATCCTATTGCGGATTCGGGTTTGGGCTCACAAAAGGATCCACTAAGACCACAACCCACTAAGGAAGCTAGAGGAGGGAGCAAGAGGGGTTCATTGAGGCATTCTCTGTTGGTGCAGAAAGCATTAGTAGATCGAACCAGGGTTTTGATTATGGAACTAGTATCAAGTTAAGTATATGATTGTGCTAATCATGTTGAACTGAGTATATAGGAGACACAGGTTAAGTCCTAGTGGAAGCTAGGCATGAAGTCTTGGCAGAGTCAAGTGCACCAGGTGAAGTCTGGGCTGGTCAGGAGGACCACGCCGCAGCAGAAGTCTGGGCTTGGTCAGGAGGACCAAGTTGCAGCAGAAGACAGCTGATCAGGAGGATCAGTTGTAGCAGAAGACTGGGCTGATTAGGAGGATCAGTCGCAGCACAAATCCTGGGGGCCAAGGACAGAGCCGAGCACAAGTCCAACGAGTCAGGAGGACTCGGTTGACAATCAAGTAAATTCTTCTGAGAGGAGTGGGTGAGGACGCGTTCCCAAGGGGAACATTAGGCGTCGGTCTAACCCAGGGTCTCACTGGAGATCCGAAGTTAAGACCCTTAGTTGGTTCTGAGAACTGACTTAAGATGATTATATTTTGCATGTTATTTCACTAACATTCTTTGCAGGAAGGAAAAATCGAACGAAAGCTAACTCCGGGTCAAAAGCTAATTTTTTAGGTCTGGAGTCGACTCAGATGATGGCTGGAGTCGACCCCAGCTGAGTCAGCCGAAATCCGGAAGTCAGCACGTCGATTTTTTGCCAACTCGGCCTGGAGTCGACTCAGGTGAGGTTTTGAGTCGACTCAGGCTGATTCAGAGTCAAAGACTTATTGCAGTTGACGCCACAGCTACTGGAGTCGACTCAGGAGGCAACTGGAGTCGACTCAGAGAGGATAACGGGCGGAAGCGATAAAACTTCATCTGCCACGCCAGCTGGAGTCGACTCAGATCGGCATTTGAGTCGACTCAGGTGCAGTATAAAAGAAAGCCGTGAGCAGCAGCCGAGAGAACACACCTTTCCGCATCCAAACTCCGTTCTCGCGACTCCCAAGCTCCCGTTCTTCGACGTCGGTGCCGTACTCAATCCAAGTCACTCCGATTCACACCGAGACGTCGAGATCTACTTTCGGAGAGCTACTGCAAACTCAAAAGTCGGTATACATTTAATTTTATTACTTCTATTGTACCGAGGTTTTGTAAAGGTTTTGAATTTGTATTTGCGATACACTTGCTGCCGAAAGGGGGCAAGTGTCTTAGTGGATTTGCCCATCGTAAACGGTCGAGGACCGTGGGCCTTGGAGTAGCAGCGTTGGGCTGTGAACCAAGTAAATAAAATGTGTCACTTATCACTTTCATTATTTCGCATGCATTTCCGCAAGTTTAATATTAATCGCTCCCGCAAGTAATTAGTATTGTAATTGTTTCCGCACTCAGTTTTGTTTTCGCTTCCGTACGCACTCGGGATTTACAAAAATCGAAAAGCGTGAAACACGCTATTCACCCCCCTCTAGCGTGTTTTCGATCCTACATTCTCCCCTTGGAGCAAACCCTAGCTGCCATCCACATTCTTCACCGCCACTTTCATCTTCTTCACCGCATCATCCATCCATCGGAGCGAAGGCAAGGAGATTTCCTCTCTTTAATTCGGCCACCTTCCATCGAGGAGTCAAGGGATACCTTCTCCATCACATTATCTCATCCACCGCATCAACCACGGAGATCGCATCGAAGTTGGGGATTCCTTCCTTCGCCGCCGCACCTTCTATGGAGATTTTGCCACTACACATCCACCTTCGGCTAGAGATCTAGGGAGTTTTATTAGATTTACCTTACTTCCTCATTTCTGAACATAGAGTAGATTTGTGACATGTCAAGTGTTTGTTTAAATTCCTCTTGCAATTTTAGATGTTACTTGTCTTTAGATTTCACTTGTTTACTTTGTTGATGCACTTACTTATTTGTCTTTGCTTTGTTAATGTAATTTGTTGTTAATGTTTAGTGTTGTTAATGTATATATATATAAAAAGCCATGAACTTAATTATAAAATACTTATAATTATGAAATTAACTTAAAATATTATCAAATGAAATAAGAATTTAATAAAATTTAAAGTGTGTCAAAGTGGGTTAACACATTCGCGGGTCCACACGAAATGTATCAAATTGTGAATTTGATACATTATTAGAAATTAAAAATTATTTGACTTGATTGAATCATGCATATATGTCATGTACATGCATATGTTTTATTTTAAATACACATAAATGTCATGTCATCATATTTATTTACTGCTTAATTTGGAACGGTTAGTTAAGGATACATGAATGGTTAACACTTGCCAACATACTACCACGGTGGGGTGAGATGATAGTACGTTAGGGAAGCTTGGTCTAGGTAGTCAAGTGGGATAAGGAGTACCTTACTTGGTTTGCTTAGCTAAGTAGAACTAACCAAAACTACCTTGCCACATCCTAGACTTGTTAGATCAAAGTTTCTCAAAAATTGATTAAGGTCATAATTTCTTAAAAAGGCTTTGTCTAAGGAAGTGGTCGTTGTTCCGATAACCAAGAAGGCCCCGCCTCGCCACGACTTGGAAGTCGATTTTTAAAATGTGGACTTAATTGACTGACGGTTAAACCTGAATCTAACACAAGGTCAAACATTCAATAGAACTCAACTAAAATTAATAAAGATAAAATTGACAAATCATCTTACAAAATCCATAAGGCAATCATTGTATGTTATGTACTGAGACACTTAGAATGAGTGAGATGATAAGGACAATTAAAATACAAAGTTTTGAAAAACTTTTTCAAAAATTATCATAACTATTTTTTATAAAAACTATTTTTGAAAAATTTGATAATTATTTGATATTCATGCTTGCTGAGTGTAACTATATGCAAAGTTTTCAAAACCTTATACCTTTGAAAATTGATTCACCAACACTTAGACTCAAACTTCTAGGTCAATACTATGTCTAAGAACCCTAAGACACATAGGCAAAAAATCCTTGTAATTAACAAGGATGTCTTAAGAGAATGTCTGGTTGAGGGGGAGGTTATTCTTGAAAAACTATATCTTTAAAAGACCTCTTAAAAATTAAGTTTAAAAATTCTAAAATTTTGAAAACATTATTTTTAAAACTCTTATTTTGTAAAATATTGTGTAAATTATGCTTTTAACTTGGAACAACCCCTAAGACACATAGGAAGATTGTCTTGTAGTCAACAAGGAGCTCTGAGGGAGTGTCACATTAGTTTTTGGAAAATATTTTAAAATCTTTGAAAATTATTTTAAAATCATATTTTAAAATCATTTTAAATATGATTCATTATCCTTTTGATTTGGGTCAAACCCTAGACACACAGGAATATTACTTTGTAGTTAACATAGAGCCCTGAGGACGTGTTAGGTTAAGGGGGAGATTCTGACTTGAAAGGATAATAACTAGTTTTTCAAAAATTATCTATTTTAAAAAATACCTATTTTGATAACACTTTTGAAAAACTATTTTGAAAAATCCTTTACAAAACACTTTTAAAATATTTGTTGAAGTACATTAAAAATTGATTCAAAACTTATTTTGAAAACTATATTGAAAAACCATTTTGAAATATGCTGGAAATCTTTTTAAACTCATTTGGAAAACCTATTGAAAAATTGGTTTAAAAATTCTTTACTAAGTTATTTTGAAAATCTTTTCAAAATTTATGTTAGAATAACTATTCTGAAAAATATGCTTTACAACTTATTTTGAAAATTCTTTTGACAAATTATTATGAAAATAGTTTTGTGAAAAAGTCTTTTCAAAATTATTTAAAATCTACTATGGTCTTTCAAGAACTATCAAGACTAAGTTGTGACCATAGATATTACTATGATTGTTAGTGCAAAATGGAATAAAAAATACTCAATCTTTTTGATGTGTGAAAAGGGGGAGGAGAGACTTAAGTTAATCATATAAAATTTTCTCAGATTGTTAAACCCTAGACCTGAATTAACTTAAAAAATTATCAAACATTAAAAAGGGGGAGATTGTTAGTGCAAGGAGCACTAGGTCTGACCCTAGAGTTTCGATGTTTGACAATACACTTAAGTTTGATCAGTTTGACCAAGGGTTGATCTAAATATGACCTAATGTTTGGATGTGAGTGAAGTCTAGTCAGGTCAGTTTGACTAGAAGATTAGCAAGAAGTTCTAGTCAGTTAGGCCAAGCAAGAAGAAATCCTAGTTGAGAGGCTAGGCAGGGAAAGTCTTAGTTGAGGTTAGGCAGGGAAAGTACTAGTTGGAGGCTAGGCAGAGGAAGTCCTGATCTGGAGGATTAGGTAAGGAAGTCCTAGCTGGAGGCTAGGCAGTGGAAGTCCTGGTCTGGAGGACTAGGCAGGAAGTCTTGGCGGATCAAGTGCACTAGGTGAAAGTCCAAGCAGGTCAGGTGGACTAGATGGCTGACAGTGGAAGTCCAGGCAGGTCAGGTGGACCAGATGTCTGGCAGTGGAAGTCCAGGCAGGTCAGGTGGACCAGATGTCTAACAGGAAATCTTGGGGGCCGAGGATTGAGGCTAAGAGGATGTCCAACAAGTCTGGAGGACTCGGTTGGCAGGTAAATTCTCCCGAGTGGATTGGATAAGAGCGCGTTCCTAGTAAGGGAACAGTAGGGGTCGGTCTGACCTAGGATTTCACTGAAAATTTGAAGTCAGGCTTAGGTAAGCCTACTAGGTCAAACAAACTACAAGTAGGCTTAGGTTGTTTGCATGTTTGTATGTTTATCTTGCAGGAATCAGGAGTTGGAAGCAAGACAAAGGAAACATAAGATAAACACACAGAAGCAACCGAACTAAGGCCGGGGTTAACTCGGGTCAAATTGGAGTTGATTGGATCTAGGCGCCTTAATAATTTCTAGGCGCTTGTATGGTTCGGGCGCCCCTATCTGTTCCAGGCACCCCGATCTAGAAGAATTAGCCTGGATAAGACAGAGGAGATCGGATCGGATCAGATCTTATCCAAACGCTCGGATAAGGCTTCTAGGCACCCGGAAGGGGCTATATAAGGGGCTTTAGCGTGAAGCATCAGGACACAACTTCTCTACTCTATTCTCTCCATCTAGTGGTATTGCTGAACACGAACATGACCAAGCTCGTGCAACTGAGAAAGTTCCAGAAGGAGTGCGCGGTGCTCAGGACTACCGGATCGGCTTTGACACAAGTGCTTGGTTATTCTTTCAAGTCTTACTTTCTGTACTTTGATTTATATTATGATTCTGGGCTGTTAGATGAGTTTCTTCGCCTCTGAACGAAGGTTCAGAAAGGAGACCACTAGTGGACGAGCGCCTCTCATACATAGGCCTTGGACGTACTAAATCTGGGGGGTTAAGAACCAAGTAAAATCCGTGAGTCCCTTGCATTGTTTACTAATTCCGCTATTCACCCCCCTTTAGCGCGCCCCATAGATCCTACCAAGTCCTAATTGAATGCTAGGAAGGAGAAGTCCTAGTTGGAGGCTAGGCAGGGAAAGTCTTGATTGGAGGCTGGCCAAGAAGTCCTGGTGAGTGAAGCTGGGCAAGAAGTCTTGGTGAGTGAAGCTAGGCAAGGAAGTCCTAATTGGAGGTTAGGCAAGGGAAAGTCCAAGTAGGTCAAGAGTAACCAGATGTTTGGTAGGTGAGAAGTCTACCGAGTGACTAGTATTAATTGGAGGTTAAGCAAGAAAAAGTCCAAGAAGGTCAAGAGTGACGGGATGCTTGGTAGGTGGGAAGTCTACCTAGTGACTAGTCTTAATTGGAAGTTAGACACGAGTAAGCCTAGTAAATTAGACCTACAAGGTATGACTTAGGTAAGTCTAGTAGGTCATACTATAGTTAGGCTTAGGTTGCTTGTTTGTGTGTATGCTAATCTTGTAGGAACCAAGAGCTAGAAGTAAGACTGAGGAAGCATAAGAGAAACAAACAGAAGTAGCTGAACCAAACTCGACTCAGATCAAACCTGATTGACTAGTTCCAGGCACCTGGATCATACTCCAGGCACTCAGAATGGTCCGGACTCCCCTGTATGGTCTTGGCGTTCGAATAAGGTGGAATGGTCTGGATAAAGACCGATAGAATTGGATCGAATTGGATCAGTTTGGGGTGCCCAGAAAGGGATCCATGCACCCAAAAATGTCTTTATATGGCCTCTACACCTAGCACCAAGACATAACCCTAACTCTTATATTTCTTCATCCTGCGATGCTATTGAACGGGAGCGAAGCTAAGCTTTTGTGATCGAGGATGCTCCAGGAAGGGTGCGCTGCATTTAGGATTTTCAGATTGGCCTCTACACGAATGTTCGATTATTTTGTTTAAATCTTACTTTCTGTACTAATCTTTTATATTATTGGACTATAAAATGGATTTCTCCATCTCCGAAAAAGTTTCAAAAAGAAGGCCATTAATGGACGGATATTTTCCCGTGCATAGGCCTTGGACGTACTAAGAGAGTTAGGAACCAAGTAAAAATCCACGTGTTCTCTGTTGGTGCAGTCTTGCCCCAAATATCATTGGATTTTAATGTTTGGCGGCTAAAATGAGTTTAAGTTAGGCAATATTGGTGATCTAAAGGTGTATTGTCAAACATCGAAACTCTAGGCAAGATCTTAGTGCATCTTGCACCAACAGAGTGCGCAGCGCTCGGACTTCCAGAACGGCGAATATTGTTTGGTTAACCCTTTCTTACTAGTCTTTTCTGTATTCATTTTATATCATTATTTATTGGACTGTAAGACGGGTTTCTCCGCCTCCAAACAACTTCGGAAAGGAGACCATTAGTGGACAGGCGCCTCCCGTACATAGGCCTTGGATGTACTAACCCTGGGGGGTTAGAAACCAAGTAAATCCGTGGATCCTTGTGTTTTGTGTTCTAATATTCCGCTGCGAGTTTTGATAGATTCAACGAATAAATTTTGTAAAAGCGACACGCGCTATTCACCCCCTCTAGCGCATACATCGATCCTATATAACTGAGGTCTAGTTCGATTATATAGTCAGTATAAATCGAACGACCTCAAACGGTCCTGCTCAATACACACAAAGTGTACTAGTGTAATTTAATAGTCAAGATAAACTGATACCAATTCCACTACAACCACTCCAATGGTTTGTCCATATCCATCTTAGTTGTGAGCTACTATTTATAATTTATAAGGAACCGATAACATGATCTTCTGTGTGGCACCACACACTATGTTATCTACAATATAAATTAAGTGGACAACTGCATTACATAAGAAATGCAAACATTTTGACCAAGGTTATTCTCATTTCAATATTATTGTAAAATAGATGTTTATACAAAAAGCAATGGCTTATAGTATACATCCCAACATAATCTTTGAGGAATGGTAAGGAGTCCTTGATCAATCAACCATACTCTCGAGGAATCCGAAATCCTAGGATCGTTTCTCCAAATCTTGTCACTTAACTGATTTCTCTTTGATTGAGGTTTAGGAACTTGATTTCACCCTCACTTCCCCATCACCAATCTAAATTACGTGATTTCCCAACTCTTTTTGTGGTAGTTTAGTGATTGATTCCACGATCATTGTGGTTCGATATCTTTTTATTACTTGACGACGACCGTATACTTGTAGATCTTATTACTGTATGGGCCGTAGGGTGGCCGATTCTATCTTTACTGCAGTGTTTCTCAATTTTGATCGATACAATATGACAAAGTAGTCAACCAACAATGATTACCTAGTGCCCATTCCTATTTATTTGATTGAGCAATAAAACATCTTCTTTTGTCAACCAGAATGACTAATGCACCTTGGTTGACCATTACTAATATGTTAATCAACCAAAATAACCATTAATTTGGGAATACTCACCAATCCAATTGGGTCAATCACTTTTGACCATTTCGTCCACAAAAAATCATTTCTGAATTCGAGAAAATTAATACGGCAAAGAACTGAGACAAATTTTCAAATAGGGTCGAACAATTAGGACACTTTATTCAACCGAAGCCATCAACAAAGTTAATTCCAACCTATTTCGGTCGACCAACTCACTGCTTGTGGTCAACCAAATCCAATGTTCTAGCATACAAAGTAATTTTTGCATTGTTCATTGTCAACCAAAATATTGTTCATAGAAAACGGTTACGAAATGCTTCAGCACTATGCATGGTCGATCAGATTGACCACTTAGTCAACCCAAACAAATTTTATATAGAAACACCGCATTCAATGTCAACCCGAATGTTGTCTAACCAACCGAAACCTCACCGCCTCGAAGCCATTTTTCATGATTTTCAACCATCCCGACTGTCAATGATCATGTCGTCTCCAGGCTATCCCGAAGCATCTCCTGCTGACCATCCTTCCCATTTCTCCCGAGCCAAAAAGCCTTCAAACACCCCAAATTGAGGTATTTCACTAGAGAAGAAGTCACCAAAAAAAACCAAAAAAAAAAAACCTAAAACCAGTTGGTCTTGCTCCAACGATCAACTATTTTTGACAGCATGCCTCCTCGGTAACTTAGCTTGTCCATTTTAAAACAATTGTTTTTTTGTTAAATCTTATTAATTTTTGCATTTATGGCATTATTTTCATAAAAATAGGTGTAGCCATCATTTTCGGACATACCATGCTCAGGGGGAAACATTACAAGTACCCTTCGCTACTTCTTTGTACTTGCCCTCATTTCGCTACTAAAGAAATGAGGCAAAAGTATAATTCTAAAGTCTATAAGATCACCAATCTTTATTGTTGGGATCTTATAAAAAAAATAAATAAATAAAAAATAAATGCAGTAAAAAAAATTGATCCTCTAGAGATTTATGCAACTATAATATATATGTTTGTTATATAGTTGTCACTTTTGTAATGTAACGTAACAATCTCGGTAGTAACTTTGATTCGACAGATCTTAGCACGATCAGAATGACCGTGTCTCTTCAATATTAACATGAACACGTCTTTTGTTCGTCGCATGAACTCAACCTTCGGAGAAGAATCACCTTTGTTGTGTTAGCAACTTAGATATTTTGACTAAGAGGAGAAGAAGAGGAGACTAAAAAAATGATCATCTATAAAAATGCATCAAAGATGACTTTTGTACTTATCCAAGGAATACAAAAATCATCCAATGAAAAAAAAATCATTTGCTCTCCTTTTCATCAATGTTCTATTAATCTCTATTAATGGACATTAATCATCTTTAGTAGTTGAGTTAAATCCAATGAGTCTAATTCGGATTAAACTCAATTCAATAATCCAATAGTTGAATTCATTTGAGTCTAACTCAGATTAGATGTAACCCTATAATCTTAAGGCTCATCATATTTTAGTCAAACTAAAATAAACTAATGTTCAAATCAACATAGATACATAAGCAATGAGTGACATCTAACAATGTATCATTGCTATTCAAGTGATGAGAAAGTCGAGATCCGACCTAACTTTTCTATGTCTATTATCTTGTATAACTTGGTTCTTCTATCTTCGATATCTAGATATCCCTTATCAATCTTTGTGTTTCTTAATCTCTAAGTAGACTCACTTAACCAAATGAGTTCAATATCTCATATTGACTTATTTAAACATGACCATGCATTTGAGTAGTCTTACTTAATCAAGGGGCCCACAGATATCACTTCCATCATATAGAAGGGATAAATCTCATCTACATCACTCACATCTCTCCGCATAATTTATTGCATATCTAGTGATTGACTTTACAATCCACTTTATTATAGGAGATGAAAGAGTGACAGACTTGTTAAGACTCATACATACTGATATATGTGACCCTTTCAATATAGCAGCTAGAGGAGGTTACCAGTACTTCATTACTTTTACTGATAATGTCAGTAGATACTGCTATATATATCTCATGAAACACAAGTCGGAATCCTTTGAAAAGTTCAAGGAATTCAAGAATTAAGTACAAAATCAACTTAACAAAATTATTAAGATATTTCGATCAGATCGAGGTAGTGAATACCTTAGTCAAGAGTTTCATGATCATCTGACTAAGTGTGGGATCATATCTCAACTCACTCCACCTGGAATACCATAGTGGAATAGTATATCAGAAAGAAGGAATCGTACTTTATTAGATATGGTATGATCGATGATGAGTCAGACAGATCTTCCCACTCCCTTCTGGGAATTTGCTCTAGAAACATTTATTTTCACACTTAACCAAGTTTCATCTAAAGCCGTCATAAAGACACCATATACAATATGGACTAGAAGAGTCCAAAGATATCTTTTATGAAGATCTAGGGTTGTGAGGCTTACGTTCGATGTCAAATCTCAAATAAACTAGGACTTAAATCTGATAAGTGCTATTTTATAGGATATCACAAGGAAATGAAGGGATATTACTTTTACAATCCCATACAAGGCAAAGTGTTTGTCGCTAGAAATGATATTTTTCTAGAATAAGAGTTTATTTCTATAAGAACTAGTGGGATTAAAATCCATCTTGAAGAAATTCAAGATGTAAAAAATAATACTGAGACCTTAATAGAAATTTAACAGTACCATCAAGTGTTGTAGATCATGAGTTTGTTACACAAGAAGTTATGGAGTAACAATCTGTTCAAGTAGACCACGCTCTATGCAGATCTGATAGGATACATCGTCAACCTAAGAAATATTCATTTCTCTTGTCTGACCATGATGATATTATGCTTAGTGATTTGAACGAGCCTATGTCTTATTAAGAAGCTGCGATAAGCCCAGATTCTGAGAAATGGCTAAAAGCCATGAGGTCTAAAATGGAATCCATGTATACTAACTAAATATGAAATTTCATTGATCCACCTGAGGAGATTAAATCCATTGGGTGTAAGTGGATCTTTAAGAGAAAGATTGGCATAGATGGTCTCATGCATACCTATAAAGGACGACTGACAGCTAAAGAGTTCAAGCAGATTCTGTAGGATCATTGAGAGCGCTAGAGAGGGTGAATAGCACTATCGGTAGCGTTTTCAGATTTTATAAAATTGCCCATGAATTCTTACAATCAGAGTTGTAAATGCAGCAAAAAATAAAAATACAACGAAAAGCACACGGGTGTTTTACTTGGTTCACAGCCACAGGCTGCTACTCCAAGGCTCATGATTAATTGACCTTTTCTGTTGGGCAATCAACTAAATAACTCCCCTCTTATGAAAGGGAGTTAACGATTACAAAAATATTGAAACAGTAATAACGATACCGCCCTTAGAAATTAAGTATAGAATCTTTAGAGTTACCAGTAATGAGGATGTAGACTTCTCGTGCAACACTTCAGCATTACGACGACGTCCCTAGTTGATGCTTTGCGTGCAGATGGTCGTTGGTTGTCTTTGAAATGATGCACTGAGGGGTCTCCCTCGATGCTCTTTTATTGGGCTATCCGAGTGCCTGAAAGCCTTTCTAGGCGCCTCCACGTTATCCACCGATCCATTATCGATGTTGTTGTGTCGACACTTCCAAGTACTTGTATCCCTTTCCGGGCGCTTGTATGCTAATGTGGAGGTTCCGGATGAACTTTGACTTTTGCAATGCCTATCCCAATCCGGGGTGCTTGGAATCTATCAGAGCCGTAGGTTTTCAAGTCTTTCGGTGTTTTCAGATTTTTGTATCGGAGTCGTTTTACGACAAGGTTATGTTGGGACTAGCGGCGACAGGGCATCTCCAGACGACAATAGGTAAAATATTTAATCTAGCAATTTTATACTTTGTAATAATTGTTAACAGATATGACTCGGGGAAGACATGCTCCTGCGCGGAGACGTGGTGCAGGACGACCACGTAAGAAGATGTTCGAATCTCTGATGGCTGTTAGCCACCAGAGGGGTTTTCCTATGTCAAGAAGACATGGTATCTTTAGAAGCCAGGGCCAAGCCTTTTCATCTAGACGACCATCTCTATCAGTGGATGAATTTGGCAAACCTTTTAGTGGTAGCTATGTTGGTGAAGATCATTATTTATATGGAGATGCTGGACATAGTATGAAACGCCCATTTTTTATGACGGAACATGATTCTGAGTATATGGAATATCAAAATAGGGTTCGACCTCATTATGACTACCTAATTCAATGCACGAGGGAGGCTCATTATAGAGAGTTTGAAATGGGTGGTTGTTATGGACACAATTATTATGGTCCAAATTACAATGATGGCACATATCCATCATATGGTGGTGCACACTTAGGGCGTGGCTACTATTACTGACTTGCAATATTGTTAATTTACGGATGATGAATTGAATGTAGCAAGGATTTATGTAGAAGATGACAATCTTAGTTTATTGACTTCTTAGTAGCTATAGTCTATATAAATTATATTTTGGTCGTTGGTTAGAAATTTAGCGGTGTTTCTTTGTTTGTTCCTTTGTGAAACTGTTTGGTAGATTTGTTAATTATACATTGATCTATGGAGAGTCTTGTGGCTGAATTTGATCATGGAAGCTTTATGTTTGCAACTGAATCAACTTAAAGAACAAGTGAGGTTGAAGTCAATGAAGATTGGTTAATCTGAATTGTTGATTGGTGGATAGTGATGGTCGAATATGGAATCCTTGTCCTTTCAAATAGCTAAACATTTATGATCTAGGTGATCAACGACTTGAATGTATTAGGCTATACAAGGATTTAGGAGGACTCGTTTGGCTGGAATTGGATATTGGCTGTGGAGTTCTAGCCATGCAATTGAATGGTATTAGGCACTATGAAATAATGGTATGATCTGGAATTGAATGCAAGGAACTATTCCTAATTTAGGATGATTGTTTTGTCGAGACTATGCTAACAACAACGGTAATGTTATGCGATGATTAAAACATATAGGCAAATTACTGAACTCCTTATATCAATTGCTTTGTTGAGCTCCTTGAGATGTTTAGCAGTCAGTTGGTCGTTCTCTTATGGGTGACACTCGATTTGGTTCGAATGTTTGTGGTGCTTAAGAAAGTTGGATTCAATGGTTTATTGGACTGATAATTCTTGTTCGATTAATTGAGTGACTTAGGCCATGAGATGTCTCAACTTTGGACTGATTCTTGGTAGAGGTTTCTACTTGCTTGAGAAAATTGTCATTCTCCTCTGGTAGCAAGCAAGTGTGGTTTTTCAGTATCCCTGCTCTAGTCCTACAGAGCAATGTGTTCATGAAGAAATAGAACAATGCCTGTAGAAGGGTGAGCAATCAGCTTATAGGTGGGATAATATTCAGTTTATATGCTTTTCCTTCTAGCTTGCTTACAAGAGTTGTCCCATCGATCACTTGCTATATATTACTTACAATTAATTAATTTTCCACTCACATTTTCCTCCACGAGTGATATATATTGAGAGATTTGGTGGGGAACAGATGGAGCAATATGGATAATGGGGCTCAAGCTTGAACATGGTGCTATTTGGAGGCTTATATGGAAGGGAACCTTGTGTATTAAGCAAGGTAGTAGAAGAGGGAATATTGGGTGATTGTGAAGATAAGGTAGGGGATGAAAGAGAATGCCACTATGATGGAAATATTGGGTGATTGTGAAGATATAGGATTCTAATCAACCTATTTCTTGCTAAGGCAGAGGTGTGAGTTTTTTTTAAAAGTAAAGGGGTCTGTGGCAAGACAATAGGTGATTAACAATGGAACAGAACACCATGAAGTTGGTGACAAGGGGGGAGAATGTTGTCATGAAGTTGGTGACAAGGGAGAATGTTGTCATATTCTCATAACTATATCAACTTGATATTTCTGAAAAGGCAATTATGCAGTTGATCACAATGGAGAATGTTGGCCTACTATGATAATATCATTTTGATATATCTGAAAATCATTTTGATACATTAGCTAAATCAGAATTTTATGGCAAATGGTGACTTTTTATGTAGATAACAGATCAAAGATTGTGGAAAAAAAAAATCCAATGTACTGAAATAGTCATGTACAGGCAGTCTCTTTCAATGGTGAGTAACTCTTCGCTGCTCATTCTAGCCTCAAACATAAAGTGCCTTTCACTTGAAGGGCTTAGAGCTGATTTTTTTTTTCTTCTTTTTTTCCCTTGAAAATACAGACTCATGAAAGGCATTTTCATTATTGCTTTCCCGTCAGGAAGTCTGTATGATTTTCATGTGTCATGGTTACAGACTGAATAGTAAGATAATAATGGCATAATGGATACACTTGTGATAGATGTTTGTATTATTTGGAGAACCAAAAGTCGCAAGCTTGTTTCAAGGCCACACCGGACTGATGTTGCATTGAGTTATTAATAAAGTGGGTGATGTGTATGAGGGGATGTCAACGACAAGGAAAAGTTTTTTTTTCTAATTCCATTCCCGAGACAATTACACTCATATAAGAGTTCAAATAGGGGCAGTGGTGGTGGTATATGTGGATGACTCAAGCACAAGAAATAATAATGTAAGTTGAAGTAATCTTGAAATCCCAATTCTGTAACTGAAATCTGTAGCAATAGATTACTGCATCCAGCCTCCATTTTGAACCTCTGAAATAGGATTCTAGATTTCAGAAATGCAGTAGATTGTTAAAATTGAATTTGATAGATAATCAGTGAAGAGTCTGGCTCCTATTGAATCTGAAATCAGTGAATTAGCTTGCAATCTCTTAGAAATTTATCTTTGAACTGATGTCTGAGTTCTGAAAATGAACAAGTTGGAATCTTGAATTAACAAGTGATTGAGAAGTGCAGAAATTCAGATTGATTAAAAGAGAGCTGAAGTTAGAACTTGAACATGATGTTGGACTTGGAAATTTGCAATTCCATGAAACTAAAGTCTGGAAGTGAATATCTTGAATCTGATTACCTGAACTGAATTGCTTGAATTCTGTATTGAATCCCTGATTTCCTAGTTCATGGATGCATGTTCATGTGCCATGGGTGCCAATTTGGAAGGAAATTTGCAAGCTATACACATAACTCCAAAATGTGGGGAATTCTGAAACTCTGTTTCAGAAAATGTGAAACTGAGTAGGAATAGCATGCATGGTCAGAAAGGTGTTGTTGGTTTCCTGGAAACCAAAGAGGATTTTCCTTTCACATGTGAAGGTATAGTTCCAGACATTGTTATAAACCCTCATGTTTTGCCAACTCGGCAAACTCCTGGTCAGCTTCATGAAGCTGCATTAGGAAAAGGAATTGCATGTAGAGATTATACAAGATATGCTGCACCGTTCTCAACTGTTTTAGTTGATGACATTGCAGATCAGTTGCATAGGACCTTGACTGGTGGAGCTCAGTATGAGGCAGAGTTGGGTTGGACTATCAGACGGAGGAAAGAGGTGCAAGATCGCCAGAAGAGTTATGCTGATCGACGACGTAGACCCTTGGAGTTCTCTATTGGTGATCATGTAGAGAGTTTCACCCACGAAAGGGGTGAAGAGATTTGGTCTCCGAGGTAAGCTAGCTCCATGGTACATCGGACCCTTCCAGATCTTAGAGATGTTGGAGCAGTAGCTTACCGTCTAGCGCTACCCCCGTCCTTGGCTGGTATTCATAGATGTATTTCATGTGTCCATGCTGAGGAGATATGTGCCAGACCCCACACACATTCTGTCAGATGTATCGGTCTCCATTCAGCCTGATGCTACCTACGAGGAGGCTCCAGTACGGATTCTGGACCGCAAGGAGCGTCAGTTGCGGAGAAAGACCATCCGGCTCGTTAAAGTTGGATGGCAACATCATTCTGACGCAGGAGGCTACTTGGGAGCTCGAGGATACGATACGAGCTCGATACCCCCACCTCTTCACTTGAGGTATGTATGTAGTTATATTCAGCATGTATACTTCATATTCATTTTAGTAT
Source organism: Curcuma longa (assembly GCF_044706935.1). Taxonomy (NCBI): domain Eukaryota; kingdom Viridiplantae; phylum Streptophyta; class Magnoliopsida; order Zingiberales; family Zingiberaceae; genus Curcuma; species Curcuma longa. The sequence continues at coordinate 1,214,787 of NC_133874.1, forward strand.
TTGCTGATAATAAATACTGAAATTTGGGGACCAAATTTTTATTAGTGGGGGAGAATGTAAAATATGGTAAAAAAAAAAAAGGGTTAATGGTTAACGGGTTTAAAACCCGAAACCCATTAGGAATCCATTAACCCCTCTCCCTCCCGACTCTCCTCTTCGGTCCGAACGCGGTTTTCCTTCTCCGAAAACGGCGAAACCGCTACGCCGTTTTCCCTTCTTCTTCGCCGGAAACCGACGACTGCTCCTCTTCTTCTCCTTCTTCTACGAGCTCGAAGTCGAGGTAACGGACACCCTTGCTCCTCCCCTCCTTGCTTCGTCGCTTTCCCTCTGCACAACCGACGCCACCGCTTGCCGCCGCCTCGCCTCCGTGCCCTAGCCGCAAACCCTCAGCCGCCGCGTCGCCGTTCACAGCCCAGCGAGCCATCGCCTTCCTTCGTCGGTGGGCAAGTCTTAGGGCTTCAAATCGAGGTAAGGTTTTGGGTTTTCTATTTGGTTTCGATCGCTGGTTGGATTCATAAGAAATTGCCGGTGATGTTAAATTGGTTGAATCTGTGGAATGGGTTTAGGTATCGGCTGTTGAGGAGTTGGTTGGTGTGGTACAGAGGTCCAGAAATTTTACCAGCAGTGTGATCCTGGTAAGATTAAATTTTAGTTGGTTAGTCTTTCGGTTTCATAGATGACATATTGCTGTAGTTCTTGATGCTTCGAAGGCCTTCCTTCTTTGCTAGAAATCTTCGGTGCTTACTTTCTTGGTTTAATCGGTGAAACCAATTGTTTATTTTAGTATCGGATTTCACGAGATGAACATTTTATTTCAGATGGTGAAGCCTTTGGAGAATACAGCTTTGTTGGCATTATCCTGACAGTTTAGTCATAGTTAGTTGACCGTGTAATATGGTTTTCGTGGTTGACTAAATTAATGATAGTGAGAGTTTCCATTTCCTAGTAAACAAACATACGTCACAATGCAACCAGATTTTTGAAGGATGAACCAAGCCTATTACTAGTGGATTCATAGTATGCTATGAAAACCCAAGCATAGATACTTCTGGTTGGCCTTTTTCCTTGTGGACTCCTATTTTCTTAGTGGATTTGTATCTTACATTTCTTTAAATATGAGTTAAAACAGATTCCATTCATTACATGCTGTTGGAAGCTTATACCCACTAAAAAGAATTAAACCATCCCTAAAATTCTATTAAAGGCTAAGACACTGGTTCCAAGATAAACATCTGGTATGAGTGAGGTCCAACTGTGATGTTAAACTCCATGGAGAGATGTTATGGGTTGGGGTGAATTCTAAGTTATTTGAGTTAATTCTTGGTTCGGTTAAGGTAAACTCGAGTTAACTGGTTTTGGATGGGGTCAAACTAAGATCGGCTAAGATTTTATTTGACAGAAAATATATAAATACATATCAGCGTATTGAGGAAAGTTATTTATTTTAATTACAGGTTATTGACTTGTTACTGGATTTCTGAACGGAGGTTCTTTTCGGATACGACTAGATTCGGAAGGCGGGTATCTTATCTTATCTTTTTAGATAAGTTATTTGACATGTATAGTTTTGCTATAGCTAGTAGTAATTATGTTTATGCTTTTATATATGCCTTGGTATATCACTACTTGCTCATATATGTTGTATATCATTCTTACCTGATACCTGTTTTAGTTCCTTAGCATATTGATACTTGCCATGCTTATAGAGGTTCATCAAAGTAGTGATATACCGTTCTTTATTGGGCATTGTCTATCCACTAGATATACCTTGTATGCATTAGCGACATGCACCATCCTTGCATGATTGCATGCTGGCGGTCGTCGACTCCTTTGTAGTTGAGTCCGTCGCCAGTTACATGGTCTGCACACACTGCCACTCATGGGTTAGTGGTACATCAGGAGGGTGTGTGCAGTTGCTCTGTCATGCTCCGCTCGGCCGCTCAGGGGTAGTGGTTCCGCAGCGTGGTAGCATACAGGGATCCCTCCTTCGCATCGTGACACGAGGAGATGAGAGCTTTGCTCCCCCATATTACTTGGGGCAGGAGGATAGGTGTACTCCGACAGCATCCTGTCCACTCGGTCACTCAGGAGCAGTGATGGCAGAGTGCACAGTTGTCACAGCCCTACCCACTCGACCTCACCATCGTGGTGACGGTGGCTGACTGGCGTCAGGGGTGACCATGTCATTGCATCATGTGCATACTGCATGGATTGCACTTATGCTTGCTGCATTTTGGTTGTTGCATATGTTTGACATGCACATACAGGTGGCCTGATGCATTTTGGTAGGAGATTCTGGTATGTACAGCTCTTCTCGTTCTTTCAGTTTTACATTTCTTACTATCCTTTGAGGAGCTGTACTGTTATGATTATTACTGCTAGGGATAGTTTACTATACATGTCTATTGGATATCCGCTGGGTTCTTTGAACTCACCCCGTTGATTTCATTCTTTTCAGGTTGATGTCAGTCTGGAGCTGCGCTGCTAGTCCCCTATCGAGATGATGTCGTCTCTTTGGTTTTGGTTTTATTATGTTATCGATAGATATGTTTCAAAACTTGATCTGTCTTATGGATTTTCATATATATGTTTCGGTTGGTGGTATGCATGCTATAGAATAATAGTTGTGGTTATTATTTCAGTTTTAGTACTTGTGATTTAGTTTTGTTATGTTTATGGATTGTAGCCGTGTAGGCTTAGTTGTGGCCTTGTAGGCCTTCTTGTCATATATGTATACAGGGAATTGCAATTGTTACAGGGGAGATGCTGCCGAAATTTTTCTGGTCAGCCATCTCCCGGGGCTGTGCCTAGCCTCAACTAGGACTTTTCTGTACTCCCTACATACTTAGATCAGCTCGTTAGTAATTACCACACACTTAACTTGAATCTCTTGCCTGTTATATTTGAGAGGTGTTCTAAGACAATTGCCTTATGATTATACTATTTATTGAATAAATAGAAATTTACTGTTTAAGTGCATATTTTATATGTTTGATTGGATGTTAAACTTGTTCACTGAATGTCCACAATACATTTTTTAGCATGAGAGAATTTGTGATTGGATCACAACTTGTGAGTTTCTCTACATGTATAATTATGAAAGTATTGAAACTATCCCTAGTCGATGAATTGATGAACACGAACGTTATCAATTTTATTGAGGCTAGCATGTTTATACTCTTTGGTTTACCAAACAACCATTCTCACTAGCTGGAGACATTGGATGTTGAGAGTTAAACATGGATGCTGGTTAAAGGTAACTAGTTCATTGGAGTGACCTACCGTGAGACTTCAAATGGTTCTTTTTGTATGTCAATGAAGATCTCAGTGCAACTTAAGTGCGAGTTTCTTTAGACTTGCGGTATTCAAGTCACCTTGATCGCGGAAGTTTATTCTTTGACGTCTTAAGCAAGCATCTTCAAGGAAGTGTGGATTTGAGATGATTGGGTATAAGTTGAAGTACCCGAAGGTGTTTGAATAGCCCACAGAGGATTTATCACTCTTTGTAAAAGAGACGTATATCCTACGGTCGCTTGTTTGGATTATTACTGAAAGTTTTTAACCAAGGCATCACATGTCAAGAACGTGGTATTCTTGGACACGTGTACAAGTAACTCGAATTAGCAGAACAAGGAAGCAAGCTTGGACTAGGTGTGACGTAGTCAGCCTAGCGGGGACTAACACACACAGACCATGTCCCGAACCAAACAGGTATAAGACGGTGAAAGAAATGAGACACATTTCATTATAGCTGCTGAAGGGTTTAGAAATTGTTCTAAAATTAATTGTTAATTTTTCAATCAATTGGGGATCATGATGTACTACTAGGTGTCACTCATGATCGATCCGAAATTAAGGGTTAATTACGAACGACCAACATAATCAGAAACCTATTGAGTCACACGCACTACAAATTTCTTGAAAGGACTTAAAACGAGTGTGAGAATTTGATTCTCAGAATAAGAGAAATTCGGTTATACTGGACAAAGGCAAAATGATGGATTTTGTCTTATTAAGACAGAATAAACAAAATAAAAAATGTTCTGGTTATCGAACCAGACAAATCGATTTAGAATCAAAGATTGAACCAACTTGATTTGGTTCGTGATGGAAGACATTTTGGCAAAATGGAAGCAATGACGATCTTCATCTTGAGAAGACGAAACAAACGAAACTTGTTTGGGTCAAATCGGAGTTCGTTTGGTTGTTGAATTAAACATTTTGGTTGTGAACCAAGTTGAACTAAATCGGGCCTGATTTGAGTTGAACCAAATCAAGCAAACCCAAAGCATTGAACCAGGTTCAAGGAAAACCCTAAACCCAGTTCAAGCTCCTCCCGGTCTGCCTCCTTTTCTTCCTCGCATGATCACGCGCTTCTCCTCTAGCCGACACGCACAAGGAAGGAAATCTTCCTTCTCGCCGGAAGCTGGAAGGGAATTAGCGCCGAAGAAAAATAGGAAGGAAATCGTGATCGTATCTTCTCCATCCGACTGTCTCATGTGCAAATAAGGTAGGAGATGGGATCTTCTTCCTTGATCATCGGACGTGTAAAGATGGAAGGAATTCTGGCCGGTGCTAGGATTTTGTGGTTTGATCCTTTAAAGGAGGAGGTTGTCGGCAGCTTGAAGGGTGGTGGAAACCTAAATCCAACTCCTCTCCTTTGCTTGATCTCCTTGCTCCGCTTCTGCCCGATCACACGAGAAGAGGACCCTGTTCTGTCTGTCTTCTTGCTTTTCCGGCCGCCAAAAAGTTCTCCTCTGGCGATCCCTGTTGCATTGCTATCAGACCTCCCTGTTGATTGATGCTACTAGCCAAAGAGTTCGCCAGAATTGCTGCCAGATTTGTGGCTGTGCTACCGGTCCTTATTGCTTGTTGCCAAAGGCTGAAGTTTTAGTAGATACCATCATCATCGAAAAAGTTCCGGTAAACGTACACAGCGAAAGAAAAATAAATAATAAACTAAGTTATTATAACACTCGCAACCACACATGCAAGATACAACACAATGGTGGAATTGATGAGAAAATAAAATTTTCAGAATAACAAATTATTTTACGTATACCTTGTTGGGATGTATACTATAAGCCTAGCTTTTTGT